>NW_024609881.1:97667892-98055392 GCF_016920785.2 Ixodes scapularis
CGAAGTAGCGGTGGTAGCGGCACAAAGAAGCGCGCGCAACGGGTGCGCCGTGCGCCCGTCCGGAACGGAGAAAAAAAAAAAAAAAAAGAGTACGACTATGACGTTACGGTCCAATGTTGCTTGAGCGATCGGCAACCCGCTGCCCGCCCGCTAAGGAGCAGCGGCTCGCGGCGGGTCGCATTTTTATTATCGGCATTAGTTGAGAATGCGGCGTCCCACGGGCGTAATATTTTGGCTGGGGTCGTATTTTGTGTCACTAAAGCGATACCAGTAATTTAATTCATTTTGAGTTTTGGCCGGAGTTGCCCTTTAAAAAACACTCACACTCATATAGATTATTACCTTAGCTCCATGAGGCAAAAATGTTCGTTGATATTCTCCGGGAAGGACGGTCTCCCTTGATTGCTCGCAATAGTCACTGCTACGCTAAACGGACACTCGCACGGCGTTGAAATCGCTGGGACATGTCTAACCCTCTACACTTTTCTGAAGTTACAAGTCTCCCCCTTACATTTTAACTTAAGTTAGAATTTCACCTAAAGTTTTCACTTCATATAGGTGTGCTCGTCCATGTCTGCATGACGAAAACGTTTTTTTTTAAAATTTTTGTTCGTCAAAATTTTATCGACTAACCGGTTAAACAAATTAATCGCGATTAAAGCATTAATCTATTAATCGGTAGGTTAATCGATCAATTGCCCAGCCCTCGTAATTTAGTTTCAGCATTCATTCTTGCCAACAAATCAAATGAGAAATATAACCCCAGTGGCACATTTGCACAACCAAGGCTCATACTCGAATAAAAAAAAAAAAAAGAAAAAGCTCGGATAAGACGCATCGCTGTATGAAACGTGACAACGAAAATTTTCGAGAAAAGCCGCTACTTATATACCAGAAAATGCGGTTCTTAGGAAAGAACCTTAGAATTAAAGTATATCAATTTTCTCATAAATACGAAATTGATCTTAACATTTTGTTAATAACAGAGCACATGCTTTTTTGGTGCTGTAGCATCGAGTTGTCACACTACCTGAATTATCCACAAACGTAGCTAAAGTCTCTCTCACCGCAAGCTGCCTAACGTGCTTTTCTAGATGACGTCTACCTTAGTTACACTAGCGCTCTCAAATGTCATTAAGCCAACGATCGTTGACATCTCCCAGCTATCACTGAGCTCAAATAAGGTGTCCGGTGTAACACGGTACATAGGCCTAACAACCTCAGTTGAGATGCGCGTCAAGGTACACAGTTCAGACCAAACGTAACCAAAACTGATGCCGCATTACATTTTTTTTAAGATAGTGATGCCAATTAATTATATGGAAACAGTTTATTCATTATAAGCGCTTAAAACAAAATAAAATAAACAGCTTGTTTTGTTTTTAGAGTGGAAAAACTACAGTAAGAACGTTTCACACCAATTTAAGCAAGCACGACACGACGAAACTCTCATAGGCACCGATTACAATGGCCGCCCTCGCCGAGCTTTGGCTTCGGCAACTTCCCGTGATCGTTCTAGCGGCAGCTCTGGCCCCGAATCATACCCCTTCCGACAACATTTGTTGCCACGATACTTTCTAGATACCTCCCCCGAATCTTCGGCAATAGAAAGTGCTTCGCTGGTGCTGGGTCATGGGCGGCGATGCGGTGGACGCCGCCATCCTTAGCTCTATTGGGGTGAACCCCAATCAGTTAACTGAGGTAGGCCAGCCCAGTTAAACTCAATGATCATCAGCGGCTCAATGACAGTTGGCGCAGCCGTGTAACTCCGGCATATCGCGATTGAGTCAACTGTCGTTGGCGTAATGACAGTTAAAAGCGCTTGTGTAAATAGAGTATAACTTGTGCAAGATAGCAACCGGAACAATGTCCTAGCGTTCGCTGATGGTGGGATCCAACAGGACAACGACAAGTCTCCTCAAATGCCGAAAAATCCGGTTGTACTCCCGCGCCGCAAAACACGTGGCAACATCCGCTTTGCACAAGAACGTTCTGTTAAAGATTCCTTTGCACACAGAGGGAAAGACAGCGCCAGTTTATGCGAATTAAAACAGCCTTGCTTGCTGCTTTGCGCCCATCGCAGCTGCGGTCCCCGATACGCAGAGCCGCCGTTACGTGCACTCCCCTTGGCAACTGAAACCAGACTGACACAACCAAAATCCGGAAGTGCAAAAGGAGGGACATTCTGCTTACCTTCTGGCTTCGAATCTCTGGGAGAAGTCTCCATGCCAGCCAATTTGGCAGGTTTCGAGCCTCAAGCGGCCAAGCTTCAACGCGCACGCCTTCTACTTTTCAAACTTGCACAACTTCGAATGCTTCAACTTCAAAGCGTTTAAAGTGCTTTTTGATGACGTCATCTAATTTGTTTGAGAAATAATTGATCCTTAAGCCGCTACAGTGTACCAACAAAACGTGCTAACAAAAGAAAAACAAAAGACATAACCATGTTGCTGACGATGATTTTTGGGCGAGTGTTGGGTCGAGTCCGTGTCGAGTCACTGGAGTGTGTGAGTGGCGTCCGCGGTGACGTGGTCACATCTCGCGAACGCCGAGTCGCTCCGTTGGCTACGTCAATAGAGAGTTTTAATAGATCGTTTTGGCTCTCCCGCTACGCTATACGCTAGAGTGACGACGATACTGCGCATGCGCGCTGCTAGCGGAAACATTGCGGAGCTACGGAGGCTAGCGGAGGCGCGCTAGCGGGCGAAAATAGCGAGGGGCGTAGCGCGGCGTGGTAGCGTAGCTCTCGCGAGAACGAGTCTTGGCGAGATGAGGGAGTCCCAGCGAGGGACGCTGTTCAAGATGGCCGCCACGCCGCGTCTACTCGGTCTGTGCGTTTCGCGATCGTGGTTCCAAGGGGTGGATTATACCTTGCTGCTGCGAGAAGTACCCGCGACAAAGCCGTTCCACGACTGCAACAGGTAGCGATTCATGGCGGATATACTAAACGCGGCCACGGAAAGGAGAACAAAAAAAAAAAAAAAAAAAAAAAAGAAAAAGCTTTGCAGTTTTTGGTGCTGTGAGCGAAAGGTGCAGCCCCCTGCTCGGCTGCTTTGTCGTGAAGACAAAACCGACTAAGGAAGCGGAGCGAGCAGGCGGATATGAGGGATTTCTGTGGCGCTTCATTTTCGGTGAACAACGACGCAACAGATGAGCTACAGTGGTTGTCCTTTATTTTTGAAGATTTTTCTCGGTGGCTTTGGCACTTGACTCATATCGGATTGGCTTGGACAGCTTGGCCGACAGTTAAATATAATAGTCACCTACTTACAAAAGAAGCAACGATTAGCACGTTATTCAATAAAGAAAACAATATTTTATTAAGATAACGACGTTAATAAAAACAATTGCGAAGGATTGCTTTACAAATCTGTTTTACTGTTTGAGAAATAATTGATCCTTAAGCCGCTACAGTGTACCAACAAAACGTGCTAACAAAAGAAAAACAAAAGACATAACCATGTTGCTGACGATGATTTTTGGGCGAGTGTTGGGTCGAGTCCGTGTCGAGTCACTGGAGTGTGTGAGTGGCGTCCGCGGTGACGTGGTCACATCTCGCGAACGCCGAGTCGCTCCGTTGACCCCGCTCGCCTCTCTCTTGGTGCTCGGTTGTGCAAGGTACTCGTCAGTCGGCCAGGTTGGCTGGTTGGGTTCGTTGGAAAGCCGGACGTCGGCAACGGTTCGGCCGGTTGACGACGTACGGTGTGCATTCGCATCTTCAAGCGAGCTGCATAGAGTCTCGACTGCTCCACCTGTATTTTGGCGCTCGGTTGAAATAAAGGTGCGAGAGCTCGCAATCACTCATCATTCAGCCGCAGTGCTGTGGTTCGCGTATGCTGACTGGCTGCAGTTACGCCTAGGTGTTTGGGAGATATTAAGCGTGTGGTCGACATTGCGTCTAGCTCTGTTGCACAGCGGTATCTATTCCAAACATTCTCGCATACCATATATGACTTGTTGGACTAATGATCTATTAAAACGCAAATCGTTTCATTCACGTTACTCGTGCCGTGCAAACAAAACGTTTCGTGCATTTTTGCAAGTTGCTGCAAGTTAATTTGTGAACACCGAGGAACAACATTGCGCTTCTGTGAATTAATTCCGTTGAAAGGTTTTTAATGATAAGTATTGTTATTAATCTACCGAAAAAAAATCAAGTATAACTTTTTGCTAACTCGATTGTGAGAAAGGAGAACTAACTAGATTTCTTGCAGGAAACCTGAAATCCAGTTTGGAGACAACTGTTTGCGAACTGGATTTCAGGTTTCGAGCAAGAAATCCAATTAGATTTCCAGTTCCACAATCCAGTAAGCGAAAAGTTATACCGTTTCTTTTCCGTTATTGAAGCTTTTTATTTTCATTATAATTTTCAATTTATAGTCCTATATTTTAGTGACATTACTACGAACTCAAGGTATACCACGGGAAAATATATAAATTCAATGCTGCTGCAAAGCGAAAAAGGAAATGTTATGAAGATCGTTCTCTAATGGACGACCTCTCCATCAAGAACCTTTTCTAACGAACAAGGTCTTCATAAAGAACCTCTTATAAGTAAATAATTCTTCATCGCCCAATAGCCTATACAGCGCGGAAGGGGGCTATAGCGTTTGAGGCGAAACGGTTCTTCACCAGCTGAAAGGGCTCTTGGAGCGTCGAAGAACCCCTGAAAAACTGATTTTTTAAGAGTGTATTGGAGAGCTCTATAAGCCGCCATTTTCGCATTAAAAAGTTCACAAAATCGCATAGCGTTTGAGAAAGCATAGCTGTTTATTTACAATCACAAAGAGGTCAATTTGCTAAGAAGCAGATTTACTCCTTTGCAAAGAAGCGGGGTTGGGGTTAGGGACAAGAAATAAGTGAAAGTAAGCTAGGAAAAACCTATAAAATAATACATATTTACATTATATAAACCAAACTGCTATAACAGTCTGAATAATCGAATGTGAGAGAGAAGATAAATTAGTGCCTTCGTGTTCTTATGTGGGTCTCAAGAAGTTGGCCAAGGCCCAAGAGGGTGGTGCAGTTCAAGTTTTTCACTTAGTCATAGTCGCAGCTGTTTTTTTTATGTCTTTCTTTCAGAATCGTGTTTCTTGCAAATACGCGATAGATCGTCACTATGATCGAGTGGAGAACATGACGAGCACATCTGTGATTCTTCTTTGCCAATAAGATGTAGGTATTTCTTCGTATATGCGACGTTGAGACGCAGTCGATTTTGTGTTGCCCCCTGAACTCTTGAGAGACATCGTGGCAAGTACAATTCTAATTTGAGGTCAATGTGTTTTAGGTATTTAAGCAATAATGTGGGTCTGTCTATAACGACGATGTTATTACACTGCCGATTGTATGAGTGACGGTATTGGAGTTGGTTCTTGAAAATGGAATGAGGACAGTAGCAGTCTCCTTGTGAGCATCCCTGATTGCAATGTCTGCACCAACATTTCCTGCAATCCCGCGATGTCCTGGCACCCACGGGGAACTATATTGTGCCCCTTAATCGAAGCATTTTGGTGGATCTTCAGGATAACATGAATAAGTTGAATGCCATGACTTTTTTTTACTGAGTGAAGAGAGAACTAGGAGTACAAGACTTAGAATTAACGAATATAACCCATAGGTGTGCATATTGTAAAATAATATGATGCGTATTTGCTCTTATCACCCAAGCGAGTACGTTATGGGACAGTTTTGATTTCATAGTTTTTTTGGTTGATAGAATATGTATGCCGTTAAACTAGGATGTTACAGGGGTAGATTCGCTTTTATAACTATGCATAGATAGTGAATAGGTTCGATATATATAATCTAGGCATATTTGTGTAATCACTGTGGTCGATGTCTCTGCTTTCTTTCCTATTTCTGGAATGTCCACAATAATTTTTAATGGGGAATACATCCATCGCAGAAGTGTCAGATTCTAAGCAGCCCCAAATAGCTTGGCAGCAGCGGGGGCTCGAGCAAGCAGGCACTAACCTATCGCCCGTACTATTGCAGTGACCCGTGGCGTGCGTGACAAGGTTTTTTCAGTATTGAATTCAAGACTCATTGTTTTGTAATGTGCTTATGTGGTTTCTCTCGTATTTCAAGTTTTAATTTACAATGAACATCACAAGTTACCCTACTTTACGTTCCTTTTTTTAAATATAAATAAAAATAAAAACATATGTTCGAAATCGCAGAGGCGCACAATGCCCTTAAGGTTGCTGTATTTTAGTCAAATGAGCACATTTCACGCGATTGCGGGTCGAATAGAGGACATACAACCAAAATATTGCACTTTTAGATTGTTTTTTTTTTGTAGTCGACTATTACATCAAAACACATTTAAAAAATAAAATTGAACAAAATTGATTTCAAACTTTCAACATTTGTTATTTTTCACAACGTTCACGTGAAGGTGGCGGAGCGGCTAGTCAAAAAGTCACAATCATATTATTATATCTTTAATTGGCTTGCTTTGGGCTTTCTATAGAACTAAAGAAAGAAAATTTATTTTAAGTACATACAAAGTAATGACCTGTCATATTTGGCCATAAATCCACCTGACTGACGAGTTTGACATTTCTTTTGAAAAACAATGAAATTCCTAAACATATTTTAATACGTCAAGGTAACTTTATAGTGCCTATTAAATGAGTAAAAAAGTCAAACGGGTAGAGGAAAAAAACCATCGCCCGCAGAGGGTGTCAAACACGCGACCTGCAACGGCAGGCGAAAATACTAGTTTCTGCCACTGCGGTTCCTACTCTTCGTGACTTGAGAACGAAAAATGTGGGGGACTTGCGGTTTGCGCCCTCCTTCATTTTAGAAATGCCCCCGAAACATTGATTTTTTTCGTCAACATAAAAAATAGACTCTTTTAGCTTGCCCGATTTGATATATATATATATATTGCTTGGAATTTCTTATGTTTGCCTGAATTAGCTGGAGTACAGCAATCAGCGTCTTTCCAGCAGAGAACTTCCTCGTCTTTTTTTTTTTCTTCTATGCCTTTGAATTAGATGAGGGTTAGTGCTGAAACTTTGGCATCTTGTTCGAACTTTTAGCGCTATATTTTGGCGTAGAATGAACGGTCGCTGATCCGTTGTTTATTTTTGCGGTGAAGGAAAAAAACAATGTCAATAGGTATTTGGGACACCTTGTAGAATAAAATTGGGTTGGCGCAAAAACTGGTTCGATATTTTTGATGAACTCGGGGCGCTGGTGCGGAAGGTTGCGAACGGCTTAGAATAGCATCCGTCGGAAGAGGACACGGATTTCGTTCGTAGGAAAGAAGGCACCCGCAATGCAAATTCGAGGGCGACAGGCGCCTTTGATGTTCTTGTGCGGCTCCAAGCGAGGCGAGGGAGAGCATTTTTTTTTGTTTTTCCTCCCTGATTCGCGCGTTTCTTCGGTTGAATCAAAAGGAGTGCGATGTTGACTTTATTTTTCAAAGTTTCGCAGCTGCCAGAATGCTAATTTCAGCATCGATTCTAGCACGAGCCGTTCTCTTTGCAAGGTGACATTCTACAATACTGCACTCTAAAAAAAGGTGTATCGTTACACCTTTTGTCCCATATAATACACCCCAAAACTTCATTTCGACGTACAGCGCCCTATAGTCAAACAGACGGCCCTGAATTTTACGAGGGGCTTGATACCGGTGCGATATAACCTTTTTTATAGCTAAAGTACGTATCAAAGACCACATAACGAAAACACCGAGTTTTGGCAGTAGGGCCAAGAAAACCCAGATTATTTTTTTGGTACTCCGTAACCCTTACATTACCTATTTTAATAGATTGTACCACACAACTATCAAGCCCCTCGCAAAATTAGGGGCCGTCTGTTCGATTATGGGGCGCTGCACGTCGAATTGAAGTTTTGGGGTGTATTATATGGGACAAAGGGTATGACAATACACCCTTTTTTCTGAAAGTCTGCGCTTGAATGTCACACGCTTTTTACAGACGTTCTGAAACAGGTATCACGCGGGTGCTTCCCTACGCAAAACCAGACATCGCGCGTTGGAATTTCACGAATAGACGCGGACTACTACTTTCCGTAGTTTCTTTTTGACACACAAGGCTTGCGGACGTAGTTGTGTCGCTCATTCCATGATGTCGATAGCAGTACGCAGTTCAGGGGTCAGACAGGAGTGTACTGCGCATGCTTATGCAATCTGGACTCGGTTACGATCCAATCAATTATAATCACGCTGGAGAAGATTCGTGTTCTGGCTAGTGCCCAATCGCTGCGGGGGTTGAAATATCGAAACTTGATCAATTCACTGTGTCAAAAAACAACCAATTAATTTTATGTGCAGTGATAAGCCAAACCAGCGACTACACGATGAGTCTTCGTGGCATATGATTGGCACCATGCAGATCACGCTGCCGCTTGTTTTGATGGACTCTGCTCTTTTTCTACGTTTATTTTTGTCCGGATAAATATCATCGGAAACCTTCTGATTTCTCACACAGTTTTCCCCCTTCACGACTGCGTAGAACTAAACAGGAAACCTTAAAGTTGCTTTCCGAAGAAAGACGCCCGCAGAAAATCTTAGACATAATAACCCCTGTTGTCAGCTTTTTTTAAAGCAAATTGTTGTTTTTTGCAATGACACATCTAAACAAAATGGGTCCTGGAAGTGAAACGATCACAAGTGTTGATATGACGCCCTTTATGATTAGAATTCGTACTCTATACAAATAGAAGCGTTAAAAAAATTTAAGCGATCTTTATTTTTAAAGTTCCAGAATACATATGACATGCATTATAGAAAATTGGTGGGTCACATGACGCATACTTTCTCGCTAAATCGAGTGGAGAAACGGAATGGCCGTACATGTCACCTGACGTCAGCTCAGGTGACGTCAATTTTTCCCGCTAAATTTAGAGGAAAAACTAAACTGGTGTCTAGGTCACAAGACGTGATTTTTTTCCTCTAAATTGAGCGGATAACCGAATTGGTTTACAGGTCCAGGTGGCGTCAATTTCTAGCTAAATATAGCGGGCGAAATAAATTGATGTTTTGGCAAGACGACGTGAATTTTCTCGCTAAATTTAGCGGGGAAACCGAGTTGACGTGTAGGTCACGTCGCGTGACGTCACTCTCCCGCCAAATTTATCGGGAAAACTGAACTGAGGTATACATCACGTGACCTAAATTTCTCCGCATAAATTATCATCGCTCCTCGACCAATCAGAATGCCAGCATTATCCGATAAGATTTCCGAAGAAGGATTCACGAGCCAAGATACGCATACATATTAGGCCCTACCCTGCGTCTCTCTAGGTGTCGTTGACTACAAGCGCATTGGGGTCCACGAGAACAACGATCGTTCCAAATACGCCTTGAAGCAGAGACCAACCTGTGAAGTCTATGAGGCCTACGAAGGCTTCACGACCATTTCAAAGCTGCGGGGAGTATAACGCGAGTGACTCGCATCATCCAGGCAATGATACGGGGAAAAAGCGGTGGCGTTTGTTGCCTGCACGGCGGACCAACCTTTAACACTCGTTCGTTTGCGCATTGCGATACGAGTTTATTTTTATTTTTCACCGCAGATACACGCATTCCTTTCCACACAAAGGACAATCTCCAGACACTATCTCGTAGACGTGTCTCTTGCTCGTAGGACTGGTGGCCATACGAAAACTGTCTGGAGGCACCTTCGAAGCACGCACGTACCTTTGATGCAAGCAGGCTTGGAACATGCGTGAGGCGTTCGTCCGCAGATAATGGGGAGTTTTAGCAAGTCGTTTCCACACAAACGGTTCGTCCTCGAACGCATCGGCGACGCCACTGCGCTTGCGCGCGCGAGTCGTTCGGGGCGTCGGAAGGCTCTTCTGGTTCGTTTCTCCCATTCCGGCCGATGGAGTCGTCACCGCAACGCAGACAGTGCCGTTCACGACTCGGGTAAAAAAAAGATGGCGGTCGGTTTGGCGACTAACTCTGCCGACATAGCCGAGTGTTGGGCTAAGGACAGCGGGAGGCGATTTGCCATCCTGTTACTCTACTAATCATTTCGAGGACGGCTCACATTGATAAGCGATAGCAAATGTTGTAAACTACGCGTGTTAGTATTTTTTTTTTTTTAATCTGCAAGCTGACAAGTTGTTGTGGCGACCGCTAGCAGACGAAATGATTTGGTTCGACGGCACACAACGTGAACGATCGTTCAAGTTTAAGATGACGGAGACAGAACACGTGCCTTTACGGTCGTTCAGATACTTTTTACTATATCTAGCTTGGCACTTCTTGAAATTCCGACCGGTAGATATTACGTCGGACGTCTTGTTTTCATCAGTCGTACGCCGGAAACACGAGCCGCTACGGATTTACACGTTGCAGAATGTTTTACATGTTTACTAGAAGATGGCGCCTCCGCTCACACACAATCATCATCATCGTTTACGCGGTTGCGCCAGTTTCACGATTCGCTAAAATATGTCAAATTTCACGTACGGTTTCACGGAACGGACCAGCTGCACCGTTCGTGATTTAGGAACCGTGGGCTCGAAAAACGACTCGCTAAAACTCCCTAATAGAAAGCCTTAGGGAACCGTTTTTTGCACATCCGATATGGGCAATCAGATACGAACTGCGCCTGTGCTACCGCAGAAAACTCGCACATGCGCAGTTAGTACCGTATTTCCCATCGCACCGTATCGGATGTTAAAAAAACAACGGTTTTCTAAAACTCTCTAATAGAGATTTTTAGGGAGGGCTTTTCCCACATCCGATACTTCGAATGCCGCGTGGCAACGAGTTGGAGGAGAAACGTGGCACGCAGCGTTCGAACCCCAGCTATGGCGGTGTCTGCGTAATGTCTGCCAGATTGTCTTCTGCGCAATGCATAAGCAGCGTGAGCTTGCCGTTATCCTCGCTAAAATAGAGAACGGAACAAAAAAAAAAAAAAATAAACGATCAAAAGCAAGTCAAAAGACAAAACAAATATATGGTTCCTTATTTCGCTTTAACGAGAGAGGTCGCCGTGGGCTGCTATGAAAGTCCCAGCTTGTTCTTTGTTCCGTCGGAGAAGCTGTATGGTGTAGAGAGACCGTCAACAGATGGGGTGACCACTTACAAAAATGGGACAAAGACGAGAAGTCGTGTTCCTCTAGCAACGAAGGTAATCATGCTGCTGGTATGACCTATTTTGTACGATATTAATTGCTTTCAAAAGTAATAGAACAAAAAAGACGTTTGTCATTAAACAAGGAAGAAAGCGAGCGCCAGTTTCGTTGAGCGTATTCACGCGTGATTCTTGCGAGAAATGTGCACATTCATTAGGAACGGGTGAAAAGCCCTATTGTCGCGAGTCCATTGTAAAGAACAATGCGGGTGTTGTGTGTCTTGGAATGTCCACCGGCGCTTTGCCGATGAAATATGCGGGCTTGAGTGAAGGTATATCTATATTTTACGGATTCAGTTATATTCATGAACCTTTCCAAAGGGCGCGCTCCTAAGATACGGATGTGATGAAACAATAATGAATAGAACGTGCCTCATTATTCGCTTCGCTTTCCAGAAGAAAAACAAAAGCTTTTTTTTTTTTTTTGCTTTGAGGGATGTTTTTATCCTTATTCAAAAACTGCCGTGCCAGTGACTTGACATGTTTAAGTCTCTGAGTTGTGGGATTGTGTATTTAGTGGTTAATTTTTATTTGGGATCTTGCTGGGCCCAAACGCCAACAAATATTGAACTAAAAGTGTACCAATTTGTCATTTAACTAAAAATAAAATTATGTTCAGTCAATATACGTTTGAGTTTAGGAAACAAAAAAAGAAAAATCAAAACTTTTTTACAAAAATTGTTTTGAGTGTATAAACATTATCAACAACGACTGGCTGTAAGAAAGTATGCAGTACAATAAAGCTTGATAATGTGGATGCTTACATGCACATTATCTTAGCATCCAAGCATCCAAGCATCCAAAGATGCAGTACAAAAGGTCGGTTAAAACTAAACTTTAAATTGTGAAAGTATTTCGTAATGCACCCGATATATGCTAAAGGTACTTTTTCGCCTTATGAGTATAGCTTTAGTATGTTGCTTTTTGCCAAGGGCAGACCTAGAAGTCGGTATATGTGAATTACGGCCAGGGGTAAAATAAAACAAAGAAACGTATAGGAGACCTACGCGGTTCCGAAGAAAAGCTCACCGGTTCTTTGACAGACCCGGAGAAAAGCTGTCATTGAATACAAAGATTTGAGCAAGGCAGACATTATCAATTTAATGTTTATATGGTGGAGTGAAGCTTTAATTCACGTATTCTGGGAGCGGGAGAAACATTTTAGGCAACGTAGAATGTTTTTTCATTCAAAAGCTCGCGCGCCAATGACTTGATGTGTTCAAGTTTCTGAGCTGGGATTGTTTATTTAGTGATTCATTTTTATTGGAAAACTTACTGGGCCCGGACGTCAATAAACAGTCAACTGAAAACATACACATTTTTTACTTAATAAACAATACAATTATTTTTAATAAGTATACTTCTGAGTTTGAAAAATAATATACTGAATTATACTTTGAGTGTATAAACCATAGAAACAAGAACTGGCTGTAGACAGTACAAAAGTGCGGCTAAAAGTGTACTTTAAATTATGAAAGTATATTGTAACTGACCAGAAATGTGCTTTTACCAAGGGCAGGCAGAGAAGTCGCTACACGTGAAACACAACCGGTATAAAAAAATTAAAAACAAATCTTACAAGCAATTTACGCGGGTTCAGAGAAGAACTCACCGGTCATTTGACAGGCCCGGTAAAAGCTGTACTTGAATTGAAATTTTTATGAAAGGCAGTCATTATAAATTTATTGTTTATTTATTGACGTGAAAAATTCGTTCCCGTATTTTGGAAGCGGGCGGAACATTTTGAAACGGTGCACCAAATAGCAACAAAAACAGGCGAACACGTTCTGCGCAGGCGCTGCATATTTAAAAGCAGGGCACTCTGTTGCAGCCCACGGTACACTTTTATACCAACCGTTTTCGCATGACTGTTTCTATATCTAATGCTAGCGTCGCCGAAAGAAAGGAAATGTTGAACGACTCGGAGCCAGAACAAGCTTCACGTGGCCAGGTGTCTATCTTAAGGCGTCAACGTTGATCATGGCCATACGTTGGTGTTGGCAAAGTAAGAAAACGCTTGTTGAGCTCCAGGCCTTCTTAGAGTTCGGCTGTTCTCATTACCGCAGTGGTTGGGCACGGGCCCCTACCCGAGTGTCCGACGGCGCGTTGAGTGTTACAAGACGAAGTCGAGTGCTCACGAAGTTCTCGTGTCCAATCCATGAGCCGTGCTTGACTTTCGGCTGGCGGGTGGCTTTGATCCCACCATTACGTCATAAAGCTTTTCAAAGGCAGCACTAGAAGAATTAGTTCCCTTTTATCCTTGTACTTTCACCGCGACGAAGAAGCCTCTAAATCAATGGCGGTCTGTGCGAGTATACTTGGGCTAGATTAGAACCAGTACGCCTGTGCAAAGTCACGAACATTCTAACCCGATACCGTTTCATGACCCCTTTAAAGGGAACGTCTTGGGAAGGAAGAGCGGCCCTTTAAAGGGATTGTTAAACGTCAAGATTCGGCCGAATACTTCCGGCTACTTCATGGAAGATAGATACAATCCGGGAAGCACTGAAGCTGTATCTTCCTACACTGGTTGTACTTCCATCCGGGTGTCTAATTTTTTTTTTCGAAACTTTTTCTGTGCATTACGTAACGCGTATGTCAGCTATGCATTAGACAACCCTCTGCTCTGCCACGCGGAATGCAAGTTCGTCTGCTTCTTGCGGAGGGGTTCCGGTGACGTCAGAACGCCGAGTTCCGATTGGCTGTGATTGGAAGGATAGTGGGTAGACCTCAATTCTATCTAGCATTGAAGTCTACCGACTATCTTTCCAACCGGAGCCAATCAGAGGTCGCCATTTTAACGTGACCGCAACCCCTGCTCAAGAAGCAAACTTGCGCTGCGCATAGTCAATGAAGGTGAAGACGGCAGGGAGGTGCTTCAGTTTTACTGCCTCCCAGCCATCGCTTTCTAGAAAAGAAAGCTTGCGCGTTTCGTTTTGTTACGTGAGCTACGTCACTGCCCCTGGGCCAAGCGAGGAGAGCTAGCATTAAAACTTCGAGTTGGGCTAGTTGGTACTTACGCATGGTGGTAAATACGCCTAAAAACACGGACAAAGAAGCACACAGGACAATGCGTACGCTTCTTTGAGCTAGCAGGAGGTTTTCACCGCCATGAATTATAGCGAAGACGCTGACGAAGCTCTCCGTACGGCCCGGAAAAATACCTTTTTTTTTGCTTTTGTTTCGTTCAGTTTTTATGTGACGTCATTTCCGAGGCATTCAGTCAAAGCGTAGCGGCAAAAATTGAAGTGTGTTCTAGGTTGTGTCGACTAAATCAAATAGGAAGATAATACAAAGAAAACATATTGCCCGATGTGACGACGCAACTTTACCAGAGTGCAAGTGGCTCGCGAGCGATGATAAGCCAGAGAAGTGGGCAATCGGGCAACGCAGAAAGTCCTTCGAGACGCGGATACAGAGACGCCTGCGTATAAACTCCGTTTCTCTGCGATCAGGATCTCTAGACTTTTCGTGTCTGCGAATGTGAGGATCAATGTCTTTTAAAGATTATGTGCCGTTGTGTCGGGGAAGTTGGGCCGAAGAACCAAAGTTCCACCTATTCTCTTTCCCAACCGTGGAGCAAAGGTGTACTCAATGCATTACGGCCATTCCGGGGAAAGAAGTTCAATTTACGGAGGTCTTCGAAGGTATGTTGCCTCGGCAGCTTTTTGTTTTATCCTTGCACTCTTGCAACTTACGAACTTCCATTGTATCCGGAAGGATGGCAGTATTGAAAACAACACCACTATTGTTTGCAGTTTCGGTGACACAGTAGATAGTTTTAGAACGAGTTACCACTTCCAGAGTGTTCGAAATATTTTGTACGTTTTAACATGTGAGTCACCTGCGCAGAGTATTTTGGTTTGTGTTCTAGCTTTTGCATTCGACATCACCGACTCTGATTTATCAGCTCTGGCGTCCAAGACTCCTAATAAGACCTACATAGGTGGTTACTTTACCTTTTTGGCTTTGAAGAAACTCAAGTGTGAAGACACTGAAGTGTGAATACTGCAGAGAACATTTGGTTTTAGAGAAGGCACCTCCATTCCGATGCTGTGGTTCGTTATTGAAAGATGCTTTAACTCGAAGGATACTGCACCTTCGAACACAGCGGGGGAGGGGGGGGGGGGGGATATGCAAGACAGTGGGAGGAGTCGGGACGAAGGGACATCGCCGCCTGCTGGGATCGGTCGGCGGCGTGTAGCCGACCAATCGCAGCTGGTGGCGATGTCCCAATTCCTCTGTCCCACCGTCTTGCAGAGCCCTCCTGGTCGACAGTGGGGCGATGCACGCTGAAGTCGTTGTGAACAAGTTTATGTCGCCCCAGCAGATCGCTCAGTCCTCATTTGTCAGGGGCCTGACACAAACTACTCTGCCAGAAATCGAAAAGTTGGACACCTGTGCAAGCGACCAAACACCATCTGTAGTTCGTCGACTACTATTCGTCTCAATAATACGCGCAAGAAAGAAAATGACCTTGGTCCAGGGTGCAAGGTTTGCTCAATCCAAGAAGCGACTGTGTTTGCCAAAAAAAAAAAAAAAAAAATTCAAATAAAATTGTCTAAAAAAAAAACAAACAACTAAAACAGACAATTGTGAAGAACAGAATGTTAAGTTGGGCTAGTTGGTTGTTCATGACTGGAAGGAAGCGCCGAAAGACAGGGACAAAAGAAGTAGGTAACGACGACACGTGGCGCACTCGCAACTGAAGGTTTATTGGAAAATACAAAGACTTAAATACTATAACAAACCACTTCATTTCCTGCCACCCCACTCTCTCTCTAAAAACAGAATCTCCTTATCTAACAATGCCACAGACGGCTCGCTGACGCACTTGTCAACGCACTTGTCAACAAGGGGCGTTGACAAGTGCGTCAGCGAGCTGTCTGTGGCATTGTTAGATAAGGAGATTCTGTTTTTAGAGAGAGAGTGGGGTGGCAGGAAATGAAGTGGTTTGTTATAGTATTTAAGTCTTTGTATTTTCCAATAAACCTTCAGTTGCGAGTGCGCCACGTGTCGTCGTTACCTACTTCTTTTGTCCCTGTCTTTCGGCGCTTCCTTCCAGTAATTGTGAAGAAACAGCGATATATATGACCATCGAAATATTAAACCTTGAAGCGGAGGCAAAAAGAAAATTGTCTCTTGACACAAACTATAACGTTTCGTCTTGTCAAGTTTATTTATCTTCTTAAATACAAAAGTGGCTGTCCAACCTTTGTTAGGAGGTCGAGAACGTGCGGTTACTTTTATTTTAATCTTTCAGGACACCATCTGGAAGGCACTAGGTATAAAATACAATTTCCAATATTTTCTAGCTGTCTTGTAATCATGGACCTCAAAAATATGTTTCACGCTAAGATATTTTTAATCGAAAAGCAGGGCTTTGGTTTACATCAAGTTCAATAATAGTAGAACGAGTGCAGTCGCTAATATTTCCCACGAGTGTTTTCAGTCGTCGTGATCCTACTCTCTAAAAAAAAAGCCCGCGAGTCTGCTTTCCCGCACAACACTCGGAGAGCCAATCACCGCAACTTACGAAGGCAGCTCAGCGAATGACAATGCCGAAACATATGTTTAGAACGCAGTCTGAGTTGTGACATTAAGCAACGCAAAACGTCACGCTTGCATTGCCTAATATCACAACTCATACTGCGTATTTGGTTTAAACATGTGTTTCAGCATTGTCATTCGCTGAGCTGCCTCAGTAAGTTGCGGTGATTGGCTCTCCGAGTGCTGTGCGGGAAAGCAGGCTCGCGGGCTTCTTTTAGAGTGTAGTAGTAAACCCTAAAGGCCAAAGTTTTGTAGTGACTTCTAATTTTAAATTCTGTAATTCGATTAATTTACGTCGTCGCCTCGACGTAGCAAAGCTCAGCGCTCAGTCGACTGTCGTTTTTCCGCTCTCTGGCGTAGCTACAGTGACGTCACGGAGGAGGAGCGCAGGCTTTAGTTTCTAGAAAGGATTGCTCGAGCTTCCTACTTTCGACAACGCTTCGGAGCCTCCTGCACCCCTTGCAAAGAACGATGGAGCACGATGGAAGGCATGAAGCGCGCGCTAGAGGCCGGGTGTTCGAAAGACACGCCCTGCAGTTCTAATTAGAAATGCAGAATAATCGCACGCAGGCTGGCATTTAAGCATAGTTCAACCTAGAGCCACGAAATGAGCTGCGCTTAGATTATCGGCACCCCGTTCCCCGATATTGTTGTGGGTGCCGCCATTTTGGTGCTTGGGCAGAGCAGACGCCACTGCCGATCGTCATGATTCGAAAGTGCAACTTCCTCAGCATTAGATTCTGTGTTAGGAAGCTCATGCAATATTGCTTTGCTCTGTCGCGAACCGTTTAAACATTTGTAGAGGACGGATAAGCATTTCCTGTGATTTCAGATAAAGCTTCAGATAACTGGAAACTATTATTTTCAGTCACAATATGGCCAAGTGTCGTTACTCTGAAGCGTAGCTTACTTAGTGGCACTAGTTCAACCAAATGAATGTTTGTTTCAGAGATTCATGAATGTACTCTTCTCTGCGTCCGTCAAAAGACCGTGAGTTTTTTTCCCCCGCATCTGACGGCATTGCGGTGAGCTCTTTTCCAGTAAGCTTTCCTCCGCCATCCAACCTAATGCCGCGTCTTTGCAACAGTTCAAACAACAGCCAAAAAGGGTGGTCCTTTAACCGACTCGAAACAGACGTCAAGGACGACCAAGGGGTCACTGGCTAAAACCACACGTAACGAGAATATATAATTACATCGCTTATATCTTTGCAACCGTACTACCAGAGCGCCTTACTTTAGTATCGTTGTGTAGAGGACAGAAGCCATATTACTCCATCTCGCGTGTGTCGCGTGCACAGACAGCGCCGTTGTGGCACCACGCATGTCGCAATCCGATCTAAATTTAGCTCCTCGCGCGCGGCGTTCACAAGGGCGTAGCCCGGCAGCTAAGTTCGTCGATCCGACCAGGAGCGGTGGCGTTTGAGAGAGCTCGCTCTGCCATATTAGGTATAATCCATCGCACTCAAACCGGTGTTCATCGAGAGTTATAAGGTTTACGAGTGTGTGATTTGTTGTAGATATTTGACAGTTGATCGGCTATGACGCCTCCACTTTCGACACCCATAGAGTCTAGAAACGGCGTGAAGAGACTCGGGAAGCCAGACAGTTGAACGCCAATACTCGCCCACCCCCTTTGACCACGGCGGAACGTGTTCGTTTCCTATAAAAAACAATTACAGAGCGAGACAAAGTGCACGATTTGACCGTAAGACCCTCAATAGCTGTAACAGAAGTTAAGCATGTAAGCTTTGTAATGTGTGAATGATTGGAAGTTGTGTACCTGGTTACATCAGTTTTGTTCCCTAGCGCCCATACGCCCTCTGCATCACGCACAAGGCGTATGAACGTATCCCACGGCGGATGCGTTCACGAGTTTTGTGATTCATCGTGGTGTGATCATTGATGCCGTGGCTAGCAACGTCATTATAAGCACTTTGTGGGGCAGTTACGCAGCTTCACACTTCCCCAAAGCATTAGAAGTGGGCGATAAAACATACCTTCTGAGTGGGGTGTCGAAGTATCTGATCGATGCAAGCGCGTCGTGCTGCTGGCGTGGTTTGCAGAGCGCAACGAGCTCCCCCAGCTGCACCTTCCCCCTCCCGTTCCAGTGAAATATGTCCCGAGGACCCCAGGCTTGTCGAACAAAAAGTTAGAGCTTAAAGCTCACTGAGCCGATTCGATTCCGACAACAAGAGTCCGGCGTCATCGTCCTTCCTATCGGCGTGCTCAGTAAAGTTCGGCCCCAACTTTGTGTTTGGCGAGCTTAGGGCCTTTGGTCTGTACCAGCTGCGGCGTTGACAAGCACGTCTTCTTGATCCGGCAGACGCTGTTCAAGGACGTCTGCTACAGCGGAGCCATGAGGACCCAATGCGAGGGGAGTTTCCAAATATAAACGAAGATAAGAATCATGACGCTGCAATCCCGCGCTTGAAAGAAGCATGCCAGGAAAAGCGTGGGCGATGCTGCGCGCCAATAGGACCTATCGAGCAGTCCCAAAGGTGCTACGTCATGACCTTGGTTGCAGTTAGTTTTGTTGCTGCACTATCAATGGCTGAACCAATCGAGCAAAGCAAACGTTTTTAGTCGATGCGCTCGTGTTTGTATGTTTGCCAGCTTTTGAGAGCGCTCCGAGTTCTACTGAGAAATCCGCAGAGCCGACAGAACCTGCGGTACAGGCCTAGAACATTACCAGACTTGGGCGCGGGGCTGCTGGAACTATGTGGTGTCAACGCCTCCTTCAGTGTATCGCCAGACCCGCGAGGTGCTCGCGTCGCACCGAGGTTTCAAGCTATACTATACATCTCATGAGGTACGTGCACCAAAGGCCAAAGCACAGGCGAGAGCGCTTGCCTTTCAGATTTGCCTTCCTTTCACGAGCACTCGCAGAAGGAAAGCAAATCTAAGACCTGGTTCACACTTACACCTAATCCGCTGCCGCCGAAGCGGAATCGGCCGCAGCAATGCACAGTGGACGCAACGCCCGGCGGTCGAAATCTTGCAGATTCGCCCGCCGATTCGCAAGTGTGAACCAGGCCTAAAAGCCATGTGTCCATGTCTAGGCCTTTGCCTTTGCTGCACACAACTCCTGAGACAGAATATAGAGAATTTGCTGTCCTGCCCAAAGAGCCGGGGGTTCCGCAACTCTACCACGAAGTGCTTCAGTGACGTTCGTGGCTGATACGTGGTAATGTTTACTTGGTGCATTCTTATCCGCCTGTAACAGTATTTTCCAAAACCAAGTTGGTGCCAGTGCCGATGGAGAGATTTGAAACCTGTCCGGCCTTGTCTGTTTTCCGTTTTTAACGCGAAAGCTTGTTTTGACAAAAACCCGCCGGCGTCAGTCAGTGAGTTTGTTTGTCAGCGCCAGGCATGACGTCGCGAGGAGAGAAGGCTATCGCGTTTAGAGACTGGATGACTCAGCACTATGCGCCTACACGCGGAGCGCGTAGGTGCACCGAGGCAACCGAGGTGGGGAGAAAGGGAGAACGTGACGCGTGGTGACGTCAGCGTTTCGGACCGATAGAATCGATTCGCCCAACCAGGGGGCGCTTCGAAATTGCGATGATAGCGGCACCGCAGTACAACACATGGTCGTGTCGCGTTGGTCGCGTTCGCAGCGTTGCATTGGCGTCGCAGGTGTTTCGAGCGTACGGTGAAGATTTAGAGGATAGAAAGCGTGCGAGAATTATTTCTCATGGTGACTCAAGAAACGATAGAGAAGTTTCAATAACACGCATCTTTCGCCGAGAAAGCGCGGTTGATTTCCCCGCCAACGAGTCGGGTCCGCCTCGCAAGTACGGCCGTGCGGCGTCTACGAGAAAACTTTACAGGTGAGCGTCACTTCTTTAAATTTTGCGCTGTATTAACATTGTGCCTTCTCCTCTTAAGAGAAAGATTACTAATCACAATGAACGTACCACTGTTCTCGAGAGTCCTGTTAGACGACGTCGGGATACTATTTTTCGTTCGCTGAACCATCGGCAGGCTACGTTCTCGCACTAGAGGCTACGAGTGGGATAGCTTTTCGGGCTCGTCCACGTCGAAGAAATATTAACGTGTCGGGGATCGTGCGGGCATAGGCTGATAATTCCGAGAAGAGGTAAGCCCCCCGCGTACAGTTGCGACTACAGGTCCTCGCTGGGCTGGAGTCGGAAACCGATGCGAGCATTGTGGCGACGATCTTAATTTTATTAGTATTGCTGAACACGCTTCCTGCATCAGCCTGCCTCAGCAGTAGGGAACCAAAACGCCAGGGCACGACCTGAACAAAGGCCTCGTAGATTTATTACCAGGTATTTTTGTCCCACTTCACGGAGGCAGTAGGTTGCAGTTACTAGGACCTACTCCTGCTAATTAAGGGTACTTTTTCTGCGAGTTTGAACAATGATGTGCTGCTGCAGTTTGCGAGTTTGAACAATAATCTCCTGCATAAATGTCTCCTATGCAGATGACTGCACATAATTTTAGTCGAATTTTCATGACAATGTTCAGTTGGATTGATCTATAAAAACTTCATTTCTCTTTCAGGTTGAAGATGTCCAAACCACATGCAGGATTTTCAAATATTGGGTGGGGGCTTGATTCAAACTTTACTGTGTGGGGACATTTTAGGAGGGAAATGTTGTGTAGCAAAGAAAACAGCAGTGACACATGATAGGTTGCTATCATTAGAACAATTTTTATTTTCTGGAAAAATAATCATGCCTCTCAGTGTTTACTTGCTGCTTCACTGAATAAAGTTTGTTTCATAGCATGTTTTCAAGCGTTTCCAGGAATGTACCGTATTTTCCGGGCTATACTTTTAAGAGTTGAAATTTTAGGCTGTGCGGACTATGCGGGATTTTTGTTTTTCAATATCGTTGATTATGACGAGGCGAGACGGATTTTTTGAATGAAAGAGTATGTTAATGATGATTTATCTATATTATAGGCTTTTTTTTTGTGAGCTAAGAAAGTAGAGATTTCTCAAGGTGTGCCGCCTATGGGAAGATATTCCTGACGACTATGCACCAGGTGCGGACTATGCCACGGTGCTTGGACAATCCAAGCAAAATTTTTTCTTTACCCTAAATTTGCCTCTACCGACTATAGTCTGGAAAATATAGTAAAGCAGCATAATGCAATACTTTCAAAAGTGTTTTGTTGACAGTGAAAAAGATTTTTATTGAGTTTTATCACAACCACATGTACGTAAACACACAACCTTGTTACAACAAAAAATCTTCCCATGCTCTTAACATGGTGACATTGGCGGAGACTCGAAGTATTGCCGGCAGGACACTTGCAGATAATGTACACATCTCGAGAAGCAAAAACTGTCAAAGAAATTGTAGGGCGGAGGACCCCGACTATATCTTGCACAATGATCAGCTGTTCATGATATTCCAAATCTCACGAAGAATGTCCCCCAGTTCGTGAGAAAGCAGTCATTACCTAAGTTTATCTTTAGCCAAGCTACGCTGAATCTTGGGGTACAGACTAAACCAAAACATGTAACTCGAAGACAGAAGAGATTACAGAAGTTACCAATCAACTAACGATACTTTTAACTGGCTAAGAACCGGGCACATATAGAGAATGCAAAATAGACGAGGAAAGGTCACTTGTATCTTTGAGGGAAAAAGTGAAAATTAATTTAAATTGACTAAGACCCTTTCATGAGCAATTACAGGGTTGGTAGGTTCCCTGCAATTAGTCTTTATTCAACACCTCAGCTGGCATCTCGTCTAGTAACTTGTTGCAGGATGAGCCTCAGCGTCGTCCTTGCAGGTGTTCACGAAGTGCGCGCTACAGGTCCTCGCTGACGTTGGCGGAAGCAAAATTGAACCGCCCCACTGAAAAATAAATCAATAATATAAGATCTTTGGTGTGATCATCAGAAAATCGATACGAAATAATAAAAACTATTATTGGCCCTGCCAAGTATAAAAAACGTAATCAGGCTTTTTTTCCCCCCTTTTTCTAAAAAAAAGGGGGGGGGGGGCTTGTTGAGGCGGCTTATGTGCATATGAAACACACACAGCAGGAGAAAGCTGCACTCGCAACCCCAAAAAGCCCCTCCCCTAGCCACAAGACTGCTGACAAAGTAAGAACGGTAGGGCGTCTCTTGTGAACGGCCGAGCTCCAGCACGCTTTCGTTGCCCTTCACTGAGTTTTGACTGCATGTTTACGCTCCAGGCTCGCGAGATAGAAGCCCTATCGAAGGTCGGAAGCTCGTGCTGGAGGAACTGAAGCTCCTGCCTGCCCTTCTCATCCTGTCAGTGATTATAGTTGAAATATACGTGCCAAAGGGATCAAACATCACGATCGAGGCCCCGTCAAACACCCGATGGGAAGGGACAGACGCGCACGTAAATCAAATATTCCGTCACGCAGGCACTGCCAACTAACTTTCCCGCGACCGGTAGTCATGCTGTTATTGTTCTGACACCAATTCCGTTTTGTTTTTCCGGCGTCTTTAGCAAAACTGATCTACTAACGAACGAGAAACGTGACTTTTGTTGGAGCACTGCCGTGGTTCAGGCTTGGCGCCGTTCGAGTCTTGTACGGCTTTTCAGGGAAGCGGTAGAATTTTATGGACTGGCTACAACAATATCGGAGGTTGTTACTGAGAAAAACAACGAAACATTTGTGCTAGCCGGGCTTTTATATCGTCTTTATCGCGATTATCATTATTGACTAGCCTACCCGACCGCCTACGACAGAGAAGCGAGACGAAAAACAACGAGCCACTCGGATTGGGGCGTCCCACCAGGGGCTGGAATGGCGCTGTAGTCAGCGGCGAAACTTGAGCGCTTCGGTCCTATAGGAGCGTCGCACAGCTGGCGCGGACCCAGAAAGCAGGAGGCGCCGCGGCGCGGTGGAATGCACTTGGAAGTGCGGGCGAGCTGAGTTGCGGCTGTGCCGTTGGAGTCGCCAGAAGAGCTAAGACTCACGCCTTTCCATCGAATGAATCTCATTGATCGCCACAGTTTTTAAATAAATAGCTACGTGTTACGCGTCCGAGTAGTTGGACTGTTCGTGTACGTAGTGTCGATATTTCTGAGAAACTCTGCACGGGCTCGGGCCAAACCAAAAACCTGGGCCCGGTAGCATGCGGCCCTATCAGGTGCGGGCCGAAGTGGCGTCGGAACAGTGTGTGTTCCTCCCAGATGGCATAACAATTAAAAGTAAACAAGAAGAAAAAAAAAATCTTTGAACTTTTGTTTGTAGAACTGGTATTAAGCGTACTTTTCTTTCAAGCCTTGGCACTTGGAACTTGCCAAGCCTCTCTGGGGTCAAAACTAGGTACATACATTTGATGGCGTAAATATGAAGTAAGCATATTTTCAAGATCCAGACAACAACACGTATAGAAGCTGTTATACTAATGGCAAGAGGCAATATTTACAAAGCACTGGAGTGCATGATTAAAGGGAGAACGGTAAATATAGAAGTTTCAGTTTGATTGATTGTACCGGTTCTTTTGATTGTACTGTTCCTTATTTTATTATTGTAAAGTGCCGAAACTGTGCCCTTCAGCAATGTTTTGTTTGTCTACACATTGAGGCGAGTAAATTCACTGCCCTGCTGGCATACAAGCGTTCAATGCCTAAAGGGGCTCTGCAAGGACTTTTTTACTGGTTTTTAATTTGCACCGAACCTGGGCGCACTGAACGTGGTAACTTAATGAAACTTTTCTTTTTTTCAAATTTTGCTTTGTTTTAAAAGTTAAACGCGAAATAAAATGACCAAAACAAGCAAAAAATAACCTCCTTCATGACGTCCTTGGTCGCTTGAGTGGCCGTGAACTAGAGGAGAAGTAGCGAGCTCAGCGAGCGATCACTGCTGCCGCACTCCATGTTGACGGCTCGGGAGGGCGCCACTAAAGCATGATGTGGATAGGCTGTATAAAGCGGGTGGCCAGGGCAGCTCGCATTGCATTTGCTGCGCGATTAAACACTAATTCAACATGACAATTGGCTACAAACGACAACAAACACGGGGTAAAGATAAGTTCAGAACGGAGCCACTTCGCGCTACCTTTCCACCAAACGGCCAAATGGCCATACCGCAAGCCCAATCTGCTCGCCGAAAGCCTTCGGAACGCTCGGAACCGGTCGGATCCTCGAGCGCGTATACTACTGCAGCACCTCCGCGTACATCCGGGACCTTCCTATGCTCGCCGCTCGTCGGTGCCTGATCCCACTACCCCTTTCTAGTATTCGCTGCCTTTTCCACAGCCTGGTGGCGGGAATGTCAACGGGTAATTTCTTGTTTCCGTTCTTTATAAAGAGATTTTTTTTTTATCTTCTGATCTAACTTGAATACTCAACAAAAACTACTTTCATGAAAAATTGAAATGGGTCGCGCCCCTTAAGTTTTGTATTTCGACTAAAAAGAAGCTTTTAGCGGCTCTCACCAGTAGTAAGGCCAGGACCAAAGACTTCCATATCGCGCGCTTTCGGCACCGCGGGTCGCTCCCATAGGTGGTGGAGGTTTCCGCGTCGTCCGGTTGAAATATGATGCACTGATATTTAGTTAGTCTCTCCGTGCCCTCTGGCTTGCCCGAACCCCACGAGACTTGGAAACCGAGAAAGAGAGAGAGAGAGAGAGAAAGAGAGAGAAGTCTTGCAAAAGAGGAAAAAACATCGTTGGAGTTACAGCCATGAGCCGAACGGTCATCGTTGGATTGGGGGGAGGGGAAGGGGATAACAGCTGATAGAAGAGAAAATTGGAAACCGCAAAAAAGGTAGACGCTTAAATATGATTGCAGGCCACCTTTAAGGGGGTTGAATGTGTTTTTGTTTTCTTCTGTAAATAAACTTTATCCTTTCTCTTTATCCATAAACGAGACTTGAACCACATAAATTACACTATATTACATCGGCTGAAAACTAATCATAAACGGTAATATAATATATCTCAAGGATATTTTACATCGAAGCGAAGCATTTGTTTCAAAATCAATTTTAGGGTAGGGTGAAACTTGCAGACGAAAGAAGTGCGTGACAGGGAACGGAATTTGGCAAAATACACTCTAAGCAAAAAAGGGTGTATGTTGGTGTATCGTGCTCACTTACATTCATTTCCAGGCAGTAACACCTGGCGGCCATTCAAAAGGTGTGCTTGTACTCCCGTCATCCGTATCTTTCTCTCACAAAAGATCGACTGCTGGACACGCACGCCCATACGGCTTCGACTGATTAGCTGTCTGGATTGGATCCGGCTCGATTTTAGTAGTCTTTCATTTGTAGCAGAAAATTAAGCAAAATGGCCAAAATAAGACAATTTTATGCTGCTCAAGTTGCGATAATGGTTTACCAAAAGAATGTCTTAGCTCAAGACACATTTTCGAAAAACGAGAATTGACGTCGTTTGAACGGTTCGAACGCGACCAGATGCAACAAGTGAAGGGGCCACGCTGGTTTACACAAACCAAGATAGTGAGGAGCACGCAGACGGCGGCTCTTTGTGTCCGCGTTTTTCGAACATACGTTGAGACTGGTAGAGCCAGCAAAACCACGAGTGCTTCTTTTCTGCGAGCTGTTCTAATCAGTTGCATCACTCGGCTGTTAAGCCGCGTGTGAAAGTTGGTACCATCGGTGCACCGGCAGAAAATGGCGTCGTCGTCCAAGTTCTTTCTTCGCGTCGCCGTGTTTACGTTCACAACAGGTAGGATCCAGGTTGGAACATCGGCGGCTTAGTTGGTAAGTAAAACAAACTGCCGCCGTCTTCTTGCATCGGTGCTCGAAGTTTCAAGTTGAATGTTAGCGTTATGACGCCAGCGCGGTGATAATCGACTCGTGGATTGACGTGTCATCGACAGATAGTTTCGTAGGCCTGGAACGAATTCCAGGCCGAGTCCGTTTTATCGCCAGTATTTGTCACGTTTTTTCGACAGCTTTTGTCGCGACGTGCCCTTGTATATCGATTCGAAACGCAGATTCGGTCGCCTTGCGCCGCTGTTCCGCCGGTGCGTCTTTAGGGCCCGTATCACTGCCGCCTACGCGTACCCGAGTGGTGGCGCGTACAGAAAGGAGGTCCTTCTTTCTGCAGGCTCTGCTGCCCGGGACTGTCCCAAAGTGGACGTAGGGGGCCGTGATACGCCGGACTATACAAGGTCCCTATACACATTTTCCCCAAGGGCGCAGCCATCTTGAATATCGTCACTTCTGGTGTGCGGTGAAACATCGTTTTGATCTCTCCACGCCTCTGAAAGGAGTTTACGAAAAATGCGTTATTGTCACACATTCCTGTTCTGCCTCACCTCTATTTTCTCGCATATTCCAGGATGAATGAACAAAAAGTAAGGGCGCAAACAAGCTGGTGTACATTGCACATGGTTGTAAAAACCTCGAGACTGCGGGTAAACGACACAACACTAAAAAGTCTCTTTTTAGTGTTGTGTCGTTTACCTGCAGTCTCGGGGTTTTTTCAACCATGTTCCAGGATGCAATGTTTTCTTATTTTTCCGTCCCGCATACCAGAGACGGAGCCCACGTGACTAAGAACGACAGGAAACAGAAAACATCTATATACTGAAAAGTAGCGCAATTCCTCCTCTCCCCACGTTTTTCTCCTTTCCATCGAACACAATCTTCCTTGCCCCCTTTCACGCCACGCCCCCTGCCGCCATGTTTGTGCGAGGCCTACAAGGCGCGCGCCTGCGTGCATGGCTATTTGTTTTGCTGTTTGCTATTGCATAGGGCGGACTAGAGCATTGTTTTTTTTTTTCAAATATGAAGACAGTTTTGTTTTCTAACGTAAAGAAACTAGCGTTTGTGCACCTTATTGGAGTTGTAACACACAGGAAGACGTTTCGATCGGAAAATGTAATAACGCGAGGAGGGTTGGAATCGCTCCGGTATAAATACAAGCTTTCTCCAATTCCGCTAAACGCAAACACACACACACACACACACACACAAAGAAAAACACAATGTAGTTTTGAGTATTTTGAGACAATGGCGTGCACTGTAAAAATATGGCGTTTTCCCGTTTATTGAAGCAAGAGCTGAGTGCAGGCAGACGTTGGACTGCATCTCTCCCTTTGTGTAAATAGAGTTTCGAAGGCAAGGACTGCGTTGGTAGCTGGAGCTCGTGCCGTCGCTTTGAGCGTGGATTGGGCTTGCGCCGGCAACGCTCGCAATCCTTAGCACACGCTCTACCAAAGCGCCTAATTAATTGAACGAAGTGCATTTGAAGACTCGGCATCACTTGAGTTAGGCAAATAAGACACCACAATGCGTGCAATACCAGGACGTTTCGGTAATTTTTAACATTACCGATCGCCTTGCCAAACCAGCAGCCTGGTTTACTTCATGCACACTTTATAAATGACGAATACTAGCTGCAAATGTGCGCATGCGCGCGGAGGAATATGTGACGTCAGTTATTTCCGCGCCTCGTGCATATAACTACCCATCAATTGCACTCGCTTGCTTCCCGTCAATCAAAAAAAAAAAAAAAAAAATAGCGCGTATTCGGTTGCTTTACTTTTACGTTTCTCGTTTTTCCCATTTATTAGTAAGGCCCACTTTCATCATTACTGTGTTTTGAGTTTTTTTTAATTTTTTTTGACGGGCTCACGCGCAAGGGACGCCTTTGAGTTCACTGGCAAAGCGTATAAGCTTTGGCGCTCACCCGCGGGAGTACCATACAGCTTGAGTTACAAATGAGGACAGGGAGATCCTTCGAAGCTTTCAAAAGACAAGAGCGATTTTTTATTTTCAATAAATTATGTTTTATTAATCACAGACGACAAATCACATGCAATGATGAAGACAACAAAATATCAATGGCTACAAAGCAAAAGATTGCACATTTGTCACCATCTGGCCTAGCTGCCCATTCAAGAAGCACTCCTGTTCAACTACAAAAACATCCGTAACAAAATAACTACTGCATATTTTGCACGATGCATAACCTCCTACACAAAACTATCCAAAGCACAGCAAAACCATGTCTTTTTGTTCCGAATATCATCATAGATTACACTGCTCTGCTGTGGCTGAGGATACGAAACAACCTTATTTTTGGTCACATATAAATCTATACAAAAACAATAAAAAAAAAACACCTTGAAACACGATCTTTAAGGCCACACTTGTGACCGCATCTCTGATTGCAATGCTCCATGCCACCAGATTTCCTCAACGGCACTCGCTTTCGTTCCGCTTCGACATTGTGTTTCTTCACAAGAATGTGTATCCTTGTTCGGAGAAACAAGGTCACAACTTTTTGTCTACTACGTAGTATGTCGGAACGGCATTGGCAGTAAACAACGAGCGATACTCTTTCTTTTAGAGCTGGAAGGCTCACTTTGTTGCTCAGAAGGTTGCATTTGGTTTTCCTGAAATACGGTAATTTAGTTCCGTATTTGTCTCGCCGATCGCGGAACTATGTTGCTCAACAAAAGCGCGAGCTGCTGGATGGTTGGTGACTCTCGTATCGCTGATAGAATAGACTCGCAGTAACACTACAACCCTTTTTATTTTAGTGGCGACCCTGTCTCTCACGAATCGTTCTCAACTCGACCCAGTCAATGCAAGCGAGCTAAGAGCGAGCGAGTCAGCTTCCATTATCAAATACGCACGAGAATACCTGCCATAGTTATTCTTGCCGGGAATTTAGTTCTGTGTTTGTCTCGTCTCATTCGCCAATTCGGTGGTCTTGATCGGCGAGACCGAAAGAGACAGGTAATACGATCCAGAGTTTTACGATAACTTACCTCGCAAAGTCTTCCTCGGAGGCAGTGGAAACTTCTCCGACCGCGGAAGATTTTCGCTGAAGATTTTTGCCTTCCCGTCGGGACGGCAGAGTGTATTCCCTTTCGCAACGCTGTCTGTACAATCCACAGCGCAGGATAATGGCATCGCGTTGCCGCCGAGGTTGTGAAAAAAAAAAAAAAAAGAAAGCAACAACCTATGGTTGGGCAGCAGACAATGAAGCTACCGCCATGCCTCGCAGAAAGATTGCGTGGGTTTCTAGTAAACCACCGAATCGTGCGGAATCATGGGAAGGCAAGTGTCACGAGTCGCGCCCGAGCCAATTTAAGCAAGGGGAAGCAACCTTTTGAGGGGGAAAGGGCATGAGCGGGAGGCGAAATTCCTCTTCCCCATTCCAGACCACGGTTTGTACTACCTTTCAGTATATAGGAGCCTTATGTCAACCTAGGGCTTTTTCCTAGATTTCTTTTTTGCTGTATCAGCCACCTGGGCTCTGGTGTCTTTTTTATAGTGCATGTACTGCACTTGTCGTTTACTTCCAGCTAGCGATGGGAAGCAAAATACAGCTCAGCTATTGAAAAAGCAATTCGACTGCGAAACGTTATAAGAGATGTCGGTTCAAGAAATATTTTGATGGAACACAAGAATGTCGACGAAACATGCTTCGATGACGGATTTTTCGGCGAAACCTTACAGACCCGTTCTTGCGTGTCTTCTTAAAGGCGGCATGACAATCTACGGTTTCCATACCGGTGTTTTCTCTTTCTCTTGTTTTTTCGCGTTTTTGTTGTTTCTTTTTTGGAAAAAAAAGGGGGGGGGGCAGGGCTTAAGGAACATTTGTGAACCGCTTGTTTCCTTGCATTGGCTAGGTTGCCACTAATGTACAAAATAAGTACAAAACGAGCGTGTTGGTAACTGTAATTAGACATGAGGAAGATACATAGAAAGGGGGGACGGACAACGAAGACTTCCAAGGAAGTCTTCGTTGTCCGTCCCCCCTTTCTATGTATCTTCCTCATGTCTAAGTACAAAATAACTTCGCCTGCATACCTGTGCATACAAAGCGTCTTTTCGTGCTTTCACGTGGCCTCCTTGGACCTTTTGTGATGTATCTGCAAAGCTGGTTCTGCGAAAGTATCTGAAATTGAGCTACAATCCGAACAAAACAAGTGAACATGCTTAGGCATGATGGTAAAAGGAAACTGTCGAGCTATACTCTCCTAATCGTTTCTTAATATGCTAGACAGGTACTCCTTCGCGGAATAGCGAACACTGGCGAGTGGCGTGGCAGGGTTTTGGGAAGACGCTTGGCAACAGCCGGGGACCATGGAAGGCCAAGGAGACCGGTGCGTTATTACGAATTTCGGTGAGGTACATTGCTAGACAGATGTGGCTTCAGTGCACCCAATACTGTGCTATATTTTTTCTTTTTTTCTGAGGTATTTGGAAGAGCAATATAAAATTTTCTTTTTTACTAGGTCCCGGCTTTCTGAAAAGATAAAAAAAAGTTGACACGACTTTTCTAATGCCGTCTCCGCCGGTGGCTTACTTGGCCAGCTCGACATTCTTTCTTGAAGAATGTGTTCAAGAAGGGATGCAACTAAATGATGGCTAATTATCTAAGATTCACTAATTAACTATTTGTTTACAAGTTTCATGGTTCATGAGGAAATTGCCATTTTGAAGATAGCCGCCGTGGAAGGCAAAAGCAAACTACACAACTGTAGGAATACGAAGAAATTCATTGTCAAGTTCTCGCTCTCCTCTGAGAGGATTTAAAAATTAGGCACCCTCTGCTCTATGAGGGAGTTTTTTTAGACCGTTCTTGTTTGATAAATAATAAGTCGAAACAATAGATGCGCAAAACCGCCAGCGGAGTATTGGGTATCGTTACCTGGATTATTGTTACAATTTACTCAAATATCCCATTTTTTCATCCCGTTTAGAAATTCCAAGTTTGTTGCTTTCATTCTGCTGGTGTAAATTGCTTTAGCCTTCCATGACGGCTGTCTTTAACGTTGCAATTAGTTCAATATTAAATTATAAAATAGATGATTAATATCGGCATTGATATTTTTATAGTTTTGCAAGAAACGAAGTAAGAAGATGTATGGCATTTTGCATGTTTAATTTCTATAAGTCTACAACCCCCACATGTGTTGTTCGATCCTTCAATATATAATTCCGGAATGCACGTTACTTGTGGATATAGCCGAACAGGTCTTACGGGTGCAGATACGGGGACTGCGAATGCAGGCTGGATGCAGTTACCGATATGCTTCTGTTCACTAGAATTTATCAATTATCTTTATCTAAACTTTCTCGCAGATATCCTGGGTTGTAGAAAAAAAAAAAGTCAGTTAAACAGTTAATTTAATTCAAGTTAGAATTACTGTAGATTTGTTTCATTTCTAGCCTGCTTTATGAACAGGATCCCAAAAGCGAAACAGTTTCCCGGTTTCGAATATTCTGTGTAAGCCTGCACTGGATGTGAGTTAGCCAGAGTGGCATCTGCTGATTGGAGACTTTCTGTAGCTTCAGGCAGCGGCTCATGCAACAGGCCGCTGTTTACTCTTTATACTTTGCGCCTGGCATTTTTAGCTCCCGAAACTGCGGGCTTATATGTCTAAAGCATTCCACAGTAGTACTGCTCAGAATCGCCTACGCATACGTAGGGGTTGCATGCAACCAATACGCGTGCAATTACTACGCACGAGCAGTGCTTGAAGAAGAGGCTCTGCGCCATTTTCGGTGGTGCTTGCGTGATGCTATCGGCGTTCATTAACAATGTGTAGCCGAGGCTAGCCCAACATTTCAATTAAGACACGCAGTAATTGTTTTCCGTCATCTACTGCGGCAAAAATGCAAGCTAAATCATCGTTTTAAATGCTTTCAAAGGCCATCAAAAATACTATTTTGGTTTGCAGGTAGATGGCGCCGTACAATCGTGAAAAATAGAGTACCTGCATATGCTTTGCTTGACGAGCAGAGTATCGCAATGGTGCTCCCGTGCTGCCATGTTGGATCTAAGGTCGCACTGCGAGAAGCGACCGCCGCTCCTTCAGGAGATCGGGAGCGCGGATGGCGTGGCTGTGAGGCGGCGTACGCAGCAGGGAAGACATAGTGCGGTGACACGCCGCGCGTGCACCGTCGTCTCGTTTATTCTATCCTGTTTTTCTCTATGCTGTCGGTAGAACATAGTAGCCGAAGAAACCGTCGTGTCTGTGAAAGCCGTCGCTACGCGTTGTTGTCTGGTCTGAAGTACCCGGATGTGCCGGTAGCGTATCTCTCCGCGAGCGCCACAGACTCGAGCAACGCGATCGTCCTCCGTGTCGTCTGCATCCCAGACTTTGGAAACACGTTTTAAAATATCGCTCGCGTTACAAAAGAAAGCAATTATACTGTACGTGGTGGCTACACATAATGTACGATGACCAAGAAACTTTCAAAGTTTGTTCGATTTTAGTGCATGATGTATTTTCCGCAAACGCAAAGCGAGAAACATGCTCCGCCCGAAACTTTGCGCCTGCAATGTCACTTTCCTTCGCGAAGGTTGGATTCAGTTCAGTGAACGTAACCACTTCTCCTCCAATACGGAGTTAGCGGCGCAAGGAAAAGGAGCGCGATACACTGGCTCCGCAAGCAGAGCCTATGTAGTTACTCTTGTGGTAACGACCCACTCTGGAGCTGGATGTGGTATACGAGGTTAGTTCAATAGCATAAATACAACTTGTTTCTACTTCCAGTTTTCTGTTTACAGAACTGAATAATTGCTTACATACATTTTTCTGCATTTGTGGAGCTAATTTAAAGGTATGCAGGGCTTTTCAAATTGTCTTTGGTTTACATCTGTTGCTTGCACAGAAGGTTTTGACATCTTGACACGTGTGCTGACCTCTCGCCTCATTTTCTTTTTTCCGGAATCATTCCGGAATCATTCTGCACTTTCGCGACGCCAGAATGGAATGAGAATGGAATGGCGGCAGCGCTCCGGGGAATGAATGGGAATAAAATTAGATGCCTTTTGCTGGGACTTGAGTGGAAATGGAATGGGTTCGATTCTTATGTGAGCTGTGTCCATTTGCATTTAGGACCTACGGTCCGATGGCGCAATTCGTTAGGTCAGTGGTTCTCAACCACTGATGTTTCGCGGACCCCTGGTAGATCCGCAGATATGATGGAGGACCCCGCTTGTAGTGAGGGGAAGATAAATTTATAGGTTAATTATAGTATTGAGTTAATAAACGGATAATACTAGGGGCTAGTGGAAAGTAGACTTCTCTGATTGACACACACACGAGAAAACTCAACCGAAAATTGCAACGTTTCTTCTCAATCTGAACAAAAAAAAAAGTTTTTTTTTTCTGATGAGGCAGAGCTTTGAGGACGCCGAGATTGCCTTCATGAACCCCAAAGGGTCTGCAAACCCCCATTTGAGAACCACTGCGTTGGGGCATGATAAGTGGCTTTTGAAACAGCATTATTGCACTAGAGATGTCTGACGGCTTGTCTCACTGGCGTATGATCCATCGAAGATGAAAATGGCACGCCCTGAGTGAAGCAACCAAAACTGAATAGTTGTAGACAGACAAGGTGTCTTTCCTGGCGCCGCGAGACGCTACAAAGCGGCTGTTGTACTCATGAGCGATTAGCATGTTTCTGTGACGAGTGGCGTAACCAGGAATTTTTTTTTTGGGGCGTGGGGGAACGGGGTGGGGGGGGGGGGGGGGGGTAAGGTGGCTTTGAGGTTTAAAATTTGGGGTGTGGGAAGGGGGAGGGGGGTCGAAGTGCATTTGTATTTTATAGACCTTTGCAAAAAGAGCTCTTTGGCAGCCGCCATTTTGAGACTCGAGCGACCCCTGTCAGCCAGAAATTTCTGCCACCCGCATGAGCTGTGAACCCCGGACAGCGTGATTCCCCACCTGCATTGTGCATTCGGAGTTCGCCGGCTTTTCTTGGAAGTTTTTACTTTATTTGCCTGTTTTGGATGCTTACCCTTTGTGTGTTATCTTCCACTGTGAGAACCAGGGAATACCAGGGCTCGTAGCCTGCCGGGCCTCGCAGGAAACAAACGAAGGAAGCGAACGTAAGCAGCCCGCGACGCAGCGAGTTCGACGTTCTTGGAGGATTATTTGCATTGAGATAATCTTTGAAAAGCCTTCCCTGCTATGTTCCGGGTCTTCACGAAAAATAGCTGATAGGGTCGGGTCCGGGGTGTGGGGACAGAATAGGCACGTTCGTTCATTTGCTTTTAAGCTGTGCGAAAAGCAACTGTCTTCTGCATGTTCCCCAAAACGTGCCGGATTACGTCCGATAGTCGTGAAGTGACTATCGTCGACACTTTATATTGGAAAAGCTGTGTTATATGAGACTTTTCTCAAATCCTGTTTGGATAACGCGGCACCGTGGTGTACGTACAATAAATGTTGTTCGGTTGATGAGACTCGTTGAATTTCATGTTGCGGGCGGAGAATATCTATGCAGTTCGGATATCCTGCGCGGTCAAATATTTTCGACGGCTAAGATCTTTGTAGATGGGCACGGCTGGGTGTATGGTGCCGTAAAAAGATCACCATAATATGAAATAAATATTTCAGTTGCATTTGTTCTGTCACGTATGGACTCACCAAAACAGTTTTCATTTCTTTTTTTTCGTATTTGCTCCCAAAAATAGTACACTGCATTCTTAAAGGCACAATGACACCCCCCCCCCCCCCCATATTTTTTTTAAAAACTTTTTGCCAGGCGATTTATGATGGTATCGGAATACTACCCAATTGTTATTTTGCTACAGTCACGTTTTTTTTTTTAATAAATCAAAAAAAAAAAAAAAAAAAACGCGACTGCTCGAAACAGAAACCGAAACCCCCGCACCACACGGAGAAGTGGAGAGGAGAGATTGAGTGGCGGAAGTCACGCGGCTACATCCGACCGTGCGATTTTTTTTTTCTTCTTCGTGCAGCAGACGGAATGCGATGCGGGAACCGTTCGCCGTGCGATTCCTTTACAGTTATGTTTGTTCCGCTCGCTATTCTGTACTTCAAGATGAGTTGTTTTCTATATTTAAGCATTGGCAATTAGTAGTGAGTGCTCGTGGTCGATTCCCGTGATCGGCTCCGAAAAGAATACTCCCAAGATGTTGCGTGAAGAGTTGCCTCACATGTCCTGCATCTGAAAGTGGTATTGTGCGGCAGAGGTGTCAAAAATGGTACGCCATACCATTTAGTTCAGCAAGATATCGTCCACAACAATTGTTTTTTTTTCAGTGATAATTGTAAAAAAAACAAAAAAAAAAACATCGCAATATGTTTTGAAAAAAAAAATGTTACGCCCACACTAGGGATTGAGCCCGTGCCCGCTGCGTGTGAAGTGGACGTCTTTTCACTGATCTACTGAAGGAACTCTTTCATGTGTAGTATGCAGCGGTCGACTGTATGTCGAAAAGTTTGGTGCCGATATCCCTCCAGTACATTGAAGTCGGGCAGCGCCACGCATTGGCCACGTTCGCACCTAGTATAGAAACTGTACGCGTGCGTATTCAACTCGAAGTACGAACTTCGTGCTTGACGTTGGAGCGAGCGATGCCTTCAGCCACGACTGGAGAAGGGACGATGGCTCGGCGACGTCTTCGTGCAATCGGCTTGCTGGTCCGGCGTGTGTCATCAGGGATGAAAATAAACTCTTTTGATCGGTCCAAAATTTCTCTTTCGAAGAAAGACAAAATTCGCCGGCGCCGTGAACGACAGTTCTGAAGTAGGTTGAGGTTGAGGATAGGTTCTGGGGGATGTGCTGTATCGTCAAATGTAGGATATGTTATCTAAAGAGCTTGCGGCTTGGTTACCTGCCTCAAAACCTAATCTGATAAAAAAAACTAAAATCAAGCATCCTCAACGGTCTTAGAATGAGCAGTGATGTTCGGCCAAACTGCTCACCTTGCTGGATACCGCTATATTTCACCGAAAAACAAAAAAAAAAAAAACAGATGCATTTGTGGAAACAAAACATCAAAACCTCATTTCTTGTTGTCAGTACTGAAACTAATAACTCAGGCTCCACTACATCGCTGAATTGCTATGGTGTTTTTTTTTCCAAGTTTTAAACAACACGCTTTTTAATTTGAACTGCGTGTCAACAACCAAGGGGTACCTAACCTTAAGTTATGTTTTCGTTTGTTTGTTAGTGAGTTCCAGTTAGTGCGCTTCTCCCCGGTAATTTGTGCACTGCTGAGAAGCGGCACCTGCAAATTGGGCACCGTGACGCCGTGTGGCTCTCTTCGCCACAGCAAACTGGCATGCTTAAGGGGAAAAGACTGCTTTAACATTTCCAGTGTGGTTAATACAGAAGAGAGTCACTACAGAACAGGGGCGTTTTTACTTTATGTCCAGCTGCTTTTACCTCACAGTGAATAGATTGTTGCAGGCCATTGGATAATTTTATTTAGCTGAAAAATAAAGCGATGTAAAAATAGTGGTCTTACTTTGCTCACAGGTACCACTAAGTCAATGTCCCATGGCTTCATCCTTTAGTTGGCCGACTTAGACTCTACTTTCAATAATAATGCAGAATAAATCAATTAGTTGCTTTTGTGTTGAATCATACACTGCATTTCTTGCAAGACGGAATCATTGGAATTTTTTTGTTGAGAATAATTGATTTTATACATAGTGCATTGAGCACATAGATTTTCTGGTTGACAATCCAGAACATTGTCCATTCGCACCTTCTACACTTGGAGACTTGTTCAGTCTCTGAGTAAAGCATGTTGTAGAAACATTATAGTAGTTTAATATTAATTTTTCTAGAGACTTTTTTGAGGCTGCATTTTAACTACTATTTTACATGTTTGACTGGAACTGATCGTGCAATGTGGTTTTGTGAATTGGTTAGCCAGTTACCAAAATTTGAAAAACTGAAACTGAACTGATTTAACGGCCATTACAGTTCCTATAAGTAACGCATTATCATATCGATTGCCTCTTTTGCATGCTGTGCTTTCAGCCTGCCAGCAGTTTTTGGGGTGAGCAGATGGCCTCAATGTTTTTTCTTATAATTTTAAATGATTGGATCTCTCAAGAGTTCCACCTCTGGATGGAGTATGCACCTTCATTGAGCTGAAGCCAGCTGCCAAGATTGGAGGTTGCAAATAATCATCGTGGATGCGAAGTAAATGTTTGAATGAAACCTCCATACACGACAGATACGTGCTACTCGAAAAACTGCTGGGATCAAGCATTAAGCAGTTTTTTTTTTTTTTTTTTTTGATTTTCAGTTCTGCTTTGTTCAGCTTGCCTACAGTTGCATTGAAGTAACGGCGTGATTTGCTTTTGTTTCGAAGTTGTATAGCGAATCGGACTCTGCAGCTCACACCTGACCTGATAAAGGATGATAGGGCATCTTTTTGAATAAATCGGTAGGCATGAATACTTAATTTTATTGAAATTCATGAGCAAGATTACCTTCTCTTCTTGCAACCTAAATGGTTATCTCTGTTTGATTTCCTCATTCCTCAGCTGATACCGATTATTATTTTCACTTGTCTCAAACACACCCTCACTAATTGCCACGTTCTTTGTTTTCTTTTATGTATTCAGGTAAAGTTTGCCACTGGAGTTTTCTGGAGAAGCATCTTGCAGGGCCTTATATTTCCAGATGACAAATAACGTTACTACAAATGCACTTCATGATTTAAGTTCTTATTACACCTTGCTTTAAACATGGAACATGATCCAGGGAAGGTGAGGCCTCTTGTCGTTAGTAAATTGTAAGTAGATTCCGACATAATAGAAGATGTTTCCAATTTTTCGTTGAGTATTTTTATACAGTTATTATAATATATGCATACAGTGAAAGCTCTCAAATAGGACATTTTACTAGGATGAGGATAGAGTATTAATGTATTATCAACTTTAATGCTCTATCCTCATCCTAGCTAAATGTCCTAAATGAGAGCTTTCACTGTAAGCATATATGATAATAACTGTATAAAAATACTCAACAAAAAATTTGAAACATCTTCTATTGTATCAGAGTCTACTTCCAATTTACTCACGACAAGCGGCCTCACCTTCCTTGGATCATGACCATACTCATAAGCATGGTCATTTTGTCGAAAAACACATGGTCGCAAATCGAAAAAATTTAATTGGGAGCACCAAGTTGGGGGTGCGCATTGCCTTTCTTAAAGGGCCCCTGAAAAGAAAAAGAAAGTTTTTTTTAAACAGTCTGGTTGGAACACGCGTGTCAAAAAATGAATTTTACGCGAGAAAAAAAAATTTTTAGAGCAATATTGACGGCGAGAGATTTATTTGAAGTTTTGCGCGCAAATTCCATGGTCATTCAGCTCGGCTTCTCATTGGTAGCGATGGTCATTCAACTCAGCTTCTCATTGGCCAATATAATGAGTGACAGCTTAGTTGTTGGTTTTAAAATCTTCGCGATTTTTTTAAATCGCCTTTTGAATTACATATTTTTAGGTTTAAGAAACAATCCATCGAATGAATGTCGCAATTGTTTACAAACGTTTTACAAAATCGTAACTTCCGTTCGGATACCACAACAAAACAACAAACAAAAGCTTCGCCATTTTGTTTTCTGTCGTGGTCGCCGTCTTCGCGTTTCGCGTTCTGAAGAGGGCTTGATGCTTGTGTTAGTTAGTCAGTCATAGTAAGTACTTAGGAAGTGGCGCGGGGTGACAGGTTTCTGTTTTTCTGCTCTTTGCGCGATTCGTGTGTCCCGTTTACCTCATCTTTTGTTTGTTTTCTGGCGCGCGCCAGTGCCAATGTTGGTTTAGATGTCGGTTCCCGTGGTTCCCGTAAAGAGTTTAGTGAGGCACGCGGCACCGCACTCAACGTTTAATAAAAAAAAAAATCAGTTACCACTGCGTGTCCTCGCGGCGGCTTGAAGGATCGTGCGGCTCGAACAACTCGTCGAGGCACCCGCTTCGCCGCGGCGAAGCGGGTGCCTCGCGGCGATCGGAGCGGACGCCTTCCGGCTGGCGAGGCGTGTCCTCGTACGGACGAAGGCCCAGCTGCTGGCAGCGTTGAAGCAACCGACGCTTCAGGTCGGGGTCCACCGCGACGACTATGTACTGTGTGTACGACCACGGTGACCACGGTACGTGCACGATACGACGCGGTATGTCGTTCGACCGGCAGACAGCCGGCCAGGGGCTGTGTTCCAAATCTCCAAACGGATCCGAGTTTCTCCGGCGGATCGTATCACGTGACAGCACAGATTGAAAAACGCTGTACGCGGGTAGGTTTTAGAACGCCAAGAGTACAAAACCCTCACCCTGGGGTAAGATCGAGTCAATTTTCGAACACGGCCAGGAAGTAGCAATGGCTCTCGTGTGGGGCGCAGCCAAGCCAGGAAAGCAGCCAAGCCGATCCACTACGAAGAGGCGGGGACTACCTCTCCTCCACGCGCCCGAGATGCCGAGAGAGAGAAAAGTGGAAAGGAGGTGAATGCCGACTAAATTGCGTCTGGCGCAGTCAATATTGCTCTAAAAATTTTTTTTTTTCGCGTAAAATTCATTTTTCGACACGCGTGTCTCAACCAGACTGTTTTTGAAAAACTTTTTTCTTCTTTTCAGGGGCCCTTTAACATATTTGGTCAAGGAAATATACGTGATCAAACTTATCTGAGAATACCAGAAGCGTTGATTATGAATGGCTTCTCTATTTCAGCGGCCGCTACGAGCACTAGCTTGCAACCTTTGGAAATGTTTCATTGCACTACTTCCAACTTTTGAAAGCTATGAGCTTGCGCGTGCAGCTTTCGGTTTGTTACAGGCGGACGGTTACGACCATTACTTGCACATGAGTACATTCATGGTGCAAGTAGTAGTTTTGTACCTTGAAAGCACTTGCACCCCCAAGAAGTGTGCCCACTACACCCCTTTTTTAAGAGTACGTGGTGCAAATGCTGATGTTGCTTCTGAAATTACACGAATGGTTCTCACTTTTAAAGAAGAAATCTTTATGTTAAGGTCACAATGGTTAATTCATATATGAGATTGCTTTCATTCATATTTATTTTATAATTGTGATCCTTATTGGAGGACCGTACTAATTTGTTAACATGAAAGGCCAACGACGACCGATGAAAATGGAGTAAAAATCTTTCTCGAAGAATAGGCTCCCGAAACCTACAGTAATTTTGGTTGTATTTTCTTATGGCAAGAAAAGGTAACAAGACCCTCCCTGAGAATATCATGCAGCAGTGACTATAGGAAAATGAGAAATTTAATCATATAAAATCGCACTTACTGAGTGGTTTGGAGATTTAACATCGCTTTTTTTTTGGCGGGGGGGGGGGGGGGGGAATTTAGACGCTATATAATATAATGCACTGCCTTCAGGATATGCCTTGGGAGTAGTGTATACTCACAATTTTAATGGAATTAGCGTTAGTTCATTTTTGACGCGGAGAAGATTGGCATGAACTATTTGAGGGCAAACAGTTTAGCCCTGCTTATCTCTTGATACGAGTTATTAGTGACAGCCATTACATTAAGCGTTATACTTGAAATATTGGCACCTTAATGCTACATAGTAATTGCGTAGGATTTAGTCGTTGCGGTCCCAATAATCTTATTGGCTCCTAAAATTTAGCATTTGCATTTAAACAACAAAATATTATGCAAAACCGCGACTACTAAAGAATGTGTTCCCTCTTTCTTCCTGTGCGTCTAATTAAATAAAATATTTAAAATATTAAATAGTCACAAAGATGTATACAGGAAATTGTATACTTTAAACTTAAGTATCAAATAAAACGAGGAGAAAAAATAGGCTAAGCACCAAAAGAAAAAAACAGCAAAAAAAACAAAACACGGAGAGAGCAACATAATTTATGTGTTTTTTTCGCTGTTTTTTATATTTTTTTCGGCGTCAATTGTTTTCCATCTCGTCTGCTTGTATTGACTTTCAGAACGAAACAAAAATATACATACAAATGAAAGCCGTTTACAGCTTCCTGTAACGCCGAATTAGAGTGCAGCTCTTGAGGAGGAGGAGGGAAGGGTACTGAGGGAAGGTATACCCTCCTCCCTCCTCACCTGCTCATCCTGTCTGCCACTCCTCCCTCCGAGCGGCGTCGCCGTCGCCTCACGAGGGTAACGTGGCCTCACGAAGGTCACGTGACGTCACGTGACAACCGTGACGTCACGTGACAACCGTGACGTCACGTGACAACCGTGACGGCATCGTCACTGATGACGTCATTATCACTGATGACGTCATTATCACTGATGACGTAATCGTCATCGTCATCACTGATGACGTCATCGGCATCGTCATCAGTGACGTCACACGTCCCATAATGCACCGCGCGGTTACGCCGACGGCGACAGCGACGCCGCTCAAGCCGAAACGGCCGCCTAAGAGCTGCGCTCTAAAACACTGCGTCGTGGGTACGACTAAAACTAGTACGATACGTGCAGATTGCTACTTACACATTTGGAAAGTTACTTCGTATTGCTCAGCACGTTCACTCCATCAACATCACAGGAGCAAATGGTGGAGTGGACATGTTTGACCTAAAAAAAATGCTTGTAATAAGTTTGTTTAAATTTATTTTGGGGGAAGCTCACATAAGTTTGTAAATTGACTGTATGAAAACAGTGAAATATAAACCGTCACTACTTTTAGATCTACTATTCATACTCCAATGTTCTGACTCAACAAAACAACTGCATAAAAAATGCTCCATTTTTTAATATACTCTTCTCAAAAGTGGGCTCCACCTTTTAGCTGCTGCTCCAATTACAGCCAAGTCCGCCATTGTTTGGACACGTATTCTGAGTGTGTGTTGGACTCGAGGTTTGGGTCAATGTTGCTTGATGAACTTTTGGAAACAGTTCATTCTCAAAGAAAGCTAAGGTGCCACCCCGCCGCTTGGCCCGAACGAGCCAAGGGGCGTGGTGGCACTTTTTTGTGGTTTTGAGATAACAGAATGAAAGAAGGTTTTGTCACCAGTTCTGTTCTTTTTACTTATAAAAAAAATCTTAGAGGACGTTTAGGTTTCGTCTATAAAAGTGGAACGCAATATGGTTATCGGGCGCCTTTTACAAAGCCTTCTCATGTAAACCCGCGTTCGTTCCCAAACCTTGCAAGCGTATGTGCGAGGCCTAGTCGGTAGCGTCATGTGTCATGTGACATCAGACGTGGCTGTGACGTCACACTTGACGTCATACGTGACTGCACGCGTTGCATTATGTAATCTTAAAGTCCCAGCGACGCCGACGCCAGATTTTCTGGGACACGAACTCCTAAACGCTACCGCGTTAAAAAGCTTCGCTTAATGTTTGATGTGTCGCAGCCCATCATTATAAAAAGAGCGTTTTCTTTTCTGGGCAGAGCTTCTGCCGATGTTCGTATGCTGCAACAAACTGTAAATATTTATAGGGTGTACAGGCTTAACTTTGGCTGGGTGCCCATGTTTCGGTGGCCCTTCAATGTGAATCTGTGAAGAAGAGCAACCTGTTGAGAGCCAGATGAATGTTCGCTTTCAGAAGCCGCAAAACTCCACAAGTTTGAACGTAACACTCGCTTTATTGATCCGGTTACCACTCTCGCCCCCTAGGAAAAAGGAAATCATATGACCACACAGCTTTCACGGGTGCACATTGATAATTGCAGAAAATTGTACGCACATGGTCACGTGGCCGTTGATGACTCACAGTCTTCAATGATGAGCTGAGTTCGTTATGGACGACACAGAAGCACCTCGTCTGTTTTGCGACCAGACTCACATTCCTGACTAGCAAAACCGTTCCGAAATAGACATAGAACGGTTGCGGGTTTGACACATCAAGGGGTGGGAAAGCAGTACATCGCGTTATACACAACTGTTTTGTGATTCCTCTTAGATGTCCTTATAAGCTACTAAGTTCTTGTTTGCGGCGTAGCAAGTCCTCAAACGATACGCAACACAGTTTTTTCCAGGTCCAGACACTTCTTGAAGCGAAGTCAGAAAGCCAAGCATTCTTATGCGTCGTCTTGGCGATGGCTAAACAACACTTTGGTTGCACGCTGGCGACGAATAAATTAATAATTCACGTAAGAGGTTACAATGCTCCCCTTTTTCATTGCGAACAAAACACCGGGAGCAATGTTTTTTGTGGAAGGGAGCCCCAGTAATCCCCAAATCATCCAAAAGAAATCGACAAGTAATTTAGTACCAAGAAAATCGGAATTGTGAAAATTAATCAAAATCTAGCAATCTTTGGCAAGAGCAAAACCTACTAGAGAGGGAAGACAGCATCGCTGGATTTATTCTGTCACCTACTAAAAGCCGGTGATGGGCGCCGATGGAACACGAGTGCTGCGTCAGCGCTCATTTCCAATATCTGCCTCGTTCCGGCATCTGATAGGTGACGTCACAAACCCAGCACAGTAAGGTCTTCTTCGCTAGATGGTGTTAGCCTAACACAAAAGAAAAATACACCCTTCGCCAAACTCGATACTCGGGTAAGCCGATTATGCACTTCGAGCACAAGAGGTACTCGATTTCCTGAAGTGCATTCCTGAAACGAAGTTCTCGAAACACACACACAGAAAACAGCAAACCGACTCAAAAGTATCGGGAATGCAGGTCACGTGGTGCGCGACTCACAGTGATACACAAAATGGACACAAACGACACACCACGAGTTAACAACAGCAACTTCCTCGGTCGATCTGCAGGAACGAACCCGCGCTGCTCGTGGATCACGCCATTGCAAGCTGTCTTTCTGCAGCAGCTCTTCTTGCGATGCAGAGCGCTAGAGGATATCGTTCGAAATTTTGGAAGTTTTAGTGGTGCAGTTACCCATTGTTTCCCGCTCAGTCTTTTCCCCTTCTTCTCCTATTCTCGTCCTGGAAGGGCCGGAAGAGGAACTGGACGCGTTCCTCTGGTAGCAGAAGATGATCTTGCGGAAGCTCTTGCGAAAGTTCTCCGACAGAAAAGCGTACAGAAACGGATTGACGCACGAGTTGGTGTAGGCCAGTATCTGCGAAGCGATCTGGATGACGATCCTCGGCGGATTCATGGGGAGACCATAGAGTTCGACGCTCTTCAGCACCAGGACTATTTGTACAGGACACCAACAAACTGCGAACACCACCACGACCACCACGACCAGTCGCGTGACGCGCTTCTTGGAGCGAACACTCTCGGCACTGACACGCCCTCCAGGAGTCACGCCGAACCAGAGCCTCTTCAGCATGAGAACGTACAAGATGAAAATGAGTGCGAGAGGAACAACGAAGGAGAACATAAAGAAGCAGATCTGGAAGGCTGCTAAGCTGTACCCCATCTCCGCCAGGAACGTACAGGAGGAGTAGTTGTCGTCCAAGAATACCATACCGTGGGAGAAGAGCGCCGGTACGCACGCCAAGAGGATGACCACCCACGTCAAGAAGATGGCGATGTACGCGTTCCGTTCCGTCCTGATAGACATGGAGGTGATCGGATGAACCACTGCGAGGAAGCGGTCGAAGGACATCAGGACTAGGGTGTAGATGCTAGCGTACGCGCACACGATGACCAAGTACTGCACGATGCGACACCAGACATCTCCGAAAGGCCAGTAGTTAAGGGTGTAGTCCCATCCGGTGAATGGCACGCAGAAGACAATGAACAAGAGGTCGGCCATGGCAAGGTTAATAATGAGGATGTTCGTCGTTGAGCGCATCTGGGGGTTGCAGAGGACGACGAGTACCACCAGGGCGTTGCCGAAGAACCCGACCACGGCGATGGCCCCGAACAGTATGGGGACCACGATAGCTAGGACTTCTTCCACGGCCCTGTTGCCAGGATAGTCGTACATGTCTTCGTACTCGGAGTCAGGGTACGACGGGCCAGAGACGTTGGCCCTGCAGAGACTGCTGTTTTCTTTACAAAGCCGGGAAGCAGAAGTTGCTATGGATTCTGGCAGAGCCGTCTGTGATAGCATCGCCATGGCCGTGGATAGCATCTCCAGCTTGTCGGAATTTGGCAGGGAGGTGGTCATTTCAAAGCTTGCGCCGTCTGTTGGAGGCCTCATGACGTCTCTGAGGTAGTAGGCCATCTTGAGGCGTTTGGCTTGTGTTAGAGGAGTCGCTTGTCCGTTGCTGTTGTATTTGGGATCAATTGGTGAGACCTGCAGTGATAAAAACAATTGTTTGTTGCAAAGTACGAAGGAGCAGTCGATCCAAAAAAAGTGGTGACCACCTAATTTTTATTATTACTTAAGTAGCCTTACTTAAAATTTACACTGAAGGCATACGAGCGTGACCTTAAAATCGTACGTACAGGTATTCTCTCTTAATTTGACAAATATTATTTTGAAAAAATGAGTACACACAGCGTATGACGCCTGGTTTAATATAACATGACCGGACCTCTGATCCCCTAAAATAAAACAAAAAACACACGAACAAACAACAAAAGAACCCAAATATGTGGAACAGAACGCGGAAGATTAATTTGAGGGGGAATTAATCCGCGATCATCGTAATTGCTAATGTAGTTTATTTTGGTGAGCTTACGCTTCAACGGTCTACAGGTTAGTGCATGGGATACTGCGGCATGTGCTAAAAAAAGATTCTCATGTTAAAATACAAGAAATATATTATTTGTTTTTAGAAATAGGTCGTTATTTTCTTCCCCCAAGGACAGCCTGGTATAATAAATACCAGACCTATGATAAATCACCGCACCAACAGGCTTTACGAAACAGCAGTATACAAAACTTTTAACGCCGCATGGCAGAATCCGCACAACTTTGCACAAAAAAAGAAGGCGTCTGAGTTTGTTGAACGTGATAAATTACCTGAAAACTCCACAAACTTGGGTTTCGCAACACGGTAATTTTCGTATACGATGAGCACGCATATATATGGGTGCATGCACACGTAAACGTGCACGTGCCCGTAGACGTACACGTACACGCACATACACGCACACACACGCACATGTACACGCACATAGGGACACATTCACGCAAACACACAGGAACCGTTGCTCATTATTCACCTAATTTTCTGAGCATGCTACGAGCTCCAGTGTGCGAAAACCGTAGCGCGGTAAGTTGATCGACCAAAGTCCCATCGTGAAAAGAAAAAAAAAAAAAAAGAAAAGAAAAAGGGGGAAAACAGTTGTTACGTTGAGGTAACGTTTTATGGCAGCGACCTTCTCTTTATAACCTTTTTTTTTTTTTTCGTGTGTCTTTTATAGACGCGGAACTTTTTATATGTTGCATAGTTCCCATCCTGGGCTGCACGCGGCTGTTACCGTGGCAACGGCCGTCATCGGGGATTAAGCAAAATGCCTCGGCGGTCGCTTCGAGCTTTGAGTATTCGTGTTGTTGCCCGATTATTCGGTGAACCCCGGAGTTGATGCGCGTCGTCGACCCGGCCCTTATAAAGATAGATGGACTAAAGAGAACTGTAATACCTTATGCCCCTTGGCGACTCCTCTTTAGATCTCTTGGGGGAAAAAAAAAAGCAATACCACAAATGTATTAACAAAGCTGGGCTCATGTCGAACGTTTTTGAAGCACAACAGTACACTCACCCGAAAGTATAATAAAAGCCACCGTCGCACGGCCATAATACATTGCACAAACGACACGGAGTTTCTCCGCGGAGAGGATGAGAGTAATGTATGCGGACATGCCTCAGGCATGCAGGAAACATGGTTGCTTCATACATTTATATGCGACCATGGCTGCTTTAAAAGGATTTCCAGTTTACTAATAGTGTATTAGAAACTTATTATTATTATTTTTTTTTAGTTTTGACATGGCGGCCAGGCTCGGTGGGGCATCAGTGTTCATAACAGAAGCATAGCGCACCAGTAAAACTTTAAGGAGTACGATGGGATTGTATAAAAAGGCTTCGGACACCGAAAGCACGTTGTATTAGAGCCGAAATGTTCTTCACGAGCACGATTCTTAAAAGGACCAAGAAACTATTTTGAGCAGAATTTCACTGACTACATATCGTTTATGGGATCAAAATGAAACTAGCCCGCGAGATTAGAAAGGTTAAATCCTAATTTTTGTCATGAACTTTTGGCAGATGAAAGCGGACTATATCTTACAATCTCTCCCTCGAACGCTCAGAACCAAGCTGAGTGAATGATGGGTGGATTAATAAAGTGGTTGAGGCGAAACTTTTACAATGGGTGGTAGCTTGCGCCACCTAGCAAAATAACCGCAACATTCACAATGTCGGAATGTTTTGTTTCCCCATAGTTCGAAAAAACTTCAGTGTAATATAGCTGCCGTATGGGATACGAGTAGTCTGTCGCTCGAACTCTGCTCTCAAACAATGAGATGGTCGATGAATGCCCTGGACAGAAATGACAGAGTTCAATACCCGGTTGCATAAGCCGCAGCGTAGTCGAGAGCACGAGTGGTTTCTCCAGCTCCAGTTTCAGCCTCACCGCCTGCCGCCGAATGTACCACTTCGAAACACCTGGTATCGGCTCATCGGATTGCCGATTAACCGGCCCCAGTGATCCGGCACAAGTGTTTTGTGCGAACGCGGCGAGATTCCGAAAGGAATGTGACCGCATCGAAAGGCACGGTACCAACGCCTCGGCTGCCGTCGTTTTGTATTCGCTTCTCTCTTCTTCGTTCCCAGCGTTTTGTGTTCGCAGCCGAAATGTGAACCTAGAATTCTGTACTGAGTAATCGCCACTTCTCCGCGGCCGGTTCCGGCGCCGAACTGCTACGGCCTTCGTCGCACGAGTTCTCGTTTTGCCACGTCCCGGCGGACGGAAAAAGGCCCATATTTTGACTACACCGAAACATTTTAAGCTCACTCAGCTGCGACGGATCCATAGCCATGGCGTTGATCGCGCAAGCGTCGCGGACCAACGAGTCTTACGAAGCAACCGGTGTTCATGGAAACCTCAGTAGGTGACGTCGTTTCGTCGTCCTTGCGTCGAAACGTTGACGCAAAAACGTCGTTTCGACGCAACGCGACGCTTGACTGACGCAGCTCCCTCGCTCGGCTGGGAGAACTTCCGTTTCCGGTAGAAAGGCATACTTTATGTCCAGCCACGTAAATTCACATGATGGTGGTCGAGTCCGGTCGAGTCGACGAGAAAAGCAGACGTGAATGTTCACCTTCTCTTTGTGCTAAACTGGAGGCTGTAAAATGAAAGCCGATTCCTGCTCCCGCTTCTATGAACATTGACGATTAGTTGAGGGACTTCATTTGGAAAAGAGCTGGAAAATCATCATTGTCCTTCTAATAACAATGCAGGATTGCTTATACTCTTCGCGTATTGCTGTTTATGAAGGACATGCTCTTGTCTTCAGCTTTCTTAAACACGATTAATGGCTAATATCGACTACCTCCAGTTGTGTGCTCTGTGCACGTCAGAACCGCGCTTTGGCGTACAGATTCGGAATAACAGCGGCTTAGTTGTCCAATAAAGCGAAAAGCGTAGTATTCAAGGAGCGTCTGTTTACATTTGTTTAGAAGACATTAAACAGTCGTTTCGCGGGAGTAAAGAAGAACCCATAGTTTTTTTCAATTTCCCTGCTAAATTCAGCAGAGAAACTGACGTTACACTCGTCAGGTGACGTCAGTTTCTCCGCCAAATCTAGCGAAGAAACTGAATCATTGCATAGGTCCTGTGAGGCCGGGTCACGTGGCGAACGAGTTTTCCGCTAAATTTAGCGGGGAAACTGAATTCGTGTATAGGTCTCGTGACGCAAGGTCACGTGACTTAGACTTTTCTGCTGTATTTAGTCGGAAAACTGAATTAATGTACGCGTCTCGTGACGTGAGGTTCTCCGCTGAAATTGGCCTGGAGACTAAATTGGTACGTAGTTGACATAACCTCAGGACAAACGAACGGGTCAGAGGGACAACATTGGGGATGAAGAGAGGGAGGGGGAGGGGGTCCGAAAAGAAAAAGAATGCATGCCTAAAAAAAAGGAAAAAAAGGAAACTAAACTTTTACGAAGAATTGTATGTGCATCAATTGTGACCTGCTATTCTCGTGACCTTAGCGTATTTACTGCACGAAAATCGCGGATATGGTTTTGTTGATAAAAGCACGTGCGTGAATCGATAAAAAATAATATTAATAATAATTTTTATATTTGATTACATGTATGGTGGGATTCAGAAAAAAAAAAAAAAAAGCCGCGCTAGACGTCTTGACGAGCTATCAACCTAATATATCCCGCAGCAGTTAGGTATAAAAAAAAATTAATAATGAAACACAAAATTCACTAGCACAGGCAAAACATAAATCAACATTGTCATTGCTGTCTGAGCAATTTCGTCACTAAGGAAGTGTCATACCGAAGTTCTGTTTTAAGTGTCGTCGATAGCCTATAATTCTAGAGGTTATAAACACTGAATCAGTAATACACGAACTCAACTCTCCTACGTCACGCCGCGGTGGTGGCGCGTCGGTCGCACTTCCGGTCTGGGGTGGTGGGCAGAAGTCGCCGTGCGAGACATGCATTCTTGTGTTCTTTTCGGATAAACCAGACAAAAAATCCGCGTTCTCGTCAAAATGCTGCGACGGGGGCTGTACCAAAAAGGGTTTGGAAAGGTTAGAAGATCAGTGTTCATGTGTTTCTGGCCGCTCCGTTCGTCCGAGTATGTGGATAGTAGCCGTGAAAAGGGTAAACCAGACGCTGTCGAACTACGATTGCTTGTGCGGGCAACACTTTGTGGTCGGCAGATGTATTTGTTTTGATCCAACATGAGCGAGAGAGAACCGCCAAGTTGTCCGGGCCACCCGCGGGTTCAGTGCGTCTTCAAATTCACACGGCCACATGATCGTTCAAACTTTCGTCTGCTCTTTCGAGCCTGCTTTTGGTCGTCTGCTCGTTCAAACAAAAGCGGCCCGTAGACCAAACTTTGACCCGGTGATTGCAATAAGAAGTAATTGCAGGCATCAAAAGACTTATGTAGGCTCGGTGTGAAGAGTAGATACAAGATTTTGATCATTTGTACCAGTGGCCATCACCGACTTGTTACGGTTGGTCTGTTCCGGCTTCCGAATTTCAGTATCGACGTCGATCATCGCCGCTACCTTCTACACTTTTGCAGAACGAGCGACGTAGCAACCGAAAATATCTAGAAGAATCTCATCATGGTTTTAGCGTCCATTCTGCGGCGTTCACGCGAATGAATCGCCGCATGTCACATTATTTACGCAAAGTTTAGCGGTGTAACGAGCCTTGATAATTTCGCTCAGGCGGTTAAAGAGGTAAGACATTGCTATGAGGACGTAGAATAGAATATTCCAACGCGAAAAACAGTATGCAGACTCACACAGACGCCGACAACGTGAAATTCCAATGGTTTGTTGACGCGGGACGCGGTGCTTCTTGCCCGCACTCAATTGCGCAAGCGTTCGAACTGTCGTCTGCTCTTTCAAACTTGTCTGCTTTTTGTCGTCAGCTCGTTCAAACGACAGCGGCCCGTAAACCAAACGTTGACCCGGTAATTGCGATAGGAACTAAGTGTAGGCCTCAAAACACTCTTGAAGGTTGGTGTAAGTAGGCTAAGTGTAAACAGTAGATCCAAGAAGATGTTGATCAATGTTACCAGTGGCCATCACCGATTTATAATGCCCGATTCTACTCGCGGTTTTCAGTATTGACGTCCACCATCTCAGCTACGGTCCACGCTTTTGCAGCCCGAGCGACGTCGCGACTGAAAATAGCGAGCAGAATCTTATCTTGCGAGTCAGGCTTAAGCGCCCATTCTGCGGCGTCCACATGAAATGAACCGCCGCAAGTCACATTATTCGCGCAAAGTTTTGCCTCGTTAATTTTGCTGAAGCTGCTCAAGTAGTCAGACATTGTTAGGAAGACGTAGAATCAACAATTCCAACTCAAAAAAGAGCACGGGGACTCGCACCGACGCCGAAATCAACGCAATTCAATGGTTTGTTTATGGGCGACGGCGGGCTTCTTGCCCACCGTCCACCGCGCATGCGCGGCGCCGGTGGCGTCCGCTAGGGGCGCTCCAGTTTGTTTGTAAACATGAGTTGGTGTATACATTTTGAATATGTTTTCTGCGTGTGAAAGATAAGTAAAGATTAAGATAAGGCATTTTTTTTATCAGGTGCAGTTTTCCTTTCCCTTCGTGGTAGTAACCCCGAACGAAAGAACAGTAGTTTAAATGGGAATGAAATAACATTTTGTAAAACAATATTTTAACCGATTTTAAAACTAAACAGCGAAGAAGCCGACAATATCATTCCTTCCGATTTTACCAATTTTGTATTTAAATATGCAACATAATATAGTCCCAGGATATAATATGAAAAGACACAACTCAAAGTGTCTTGAAATTTCTGAGCATTTTTTATTATGAACTGATATTATTTAAGAAATGATGTGCACGATATACATTTATGTTGCCCAATTTCGTGCGAATTTCGCTTGCCATTTTTTTTTTCTCATCAAAAAAAGATATTGTTTGTAATCTCGGCAAACACGAATACCCTAAATGTTTACTAATGGTGCAAGTAAAGTTCTCGTTGGTGTGTGGAGAGGCGCCAAGTGTCGAAAGTCCTCTCCCCGATCGCGTTTTCCGACTCCGGAGACCGAGCGCAGTAAACAGCAGCTACGCGTTAAAGCTGAATTGCATGGAGCAGAAAAAAAAAAGAAAAAAAGAGACGAATTTCGCTCGACGACCTTTGCTCTACTTCGTGGCATCATTATACAGTGGCCGGTGCGTCGCACGCAAATCAACCGCGGGCGCCGGACGAAGTTTGTCAGTCACTCGTCGTATATTCGCTCCGCGGAGCTCAGCCAGAACGCATTTATATCCATCAAAAGTAAGTGACGATCACACGGCCGCCAACAGACTTTCGGGACATCTCCCGCGAAACCCTCTCCTCTTTTGAAATTCCTTCCCCACATGGGGAGATGTTTCTCCCGCGCGGCGGAGCCACTCACGCTTCATTTCCATCTGGCAACATTCCCTTACTGAACGATCTTACGTCACGGTGCTGCTGTCGCCAGTGCGCTTGCGCAGACGCGAAATTCGTGTTAGGTCTGTGCCCCGCGTTGGCCTCGTTTAGCCGAGGCCGAAATTTCGAATCCCAAACAGAAACTCACCGGACAAGAGCTCACCCACTATTTCACAGACCCGGAAAAAAGCTCACCAGGTGAAAATTTCATGTTGGTTTTAAAAAAACCATAAAAGAAAACAAAAGTTTTTTTAACAGCTTAACAAAAACACGCGTGCCAAAAAAAATTTCCGCAAAAAAAAAAATTGGGGCATTATTGATGGCGAGACATTTATTTGAAATTCTGGGCGCCATGTCCATGACGTCACGGGCCATTCCGGAATGACCATCTCGGTGCTGAAGGCGAAGACGATCCACCCCTCCTGGGTGGTTATCATTTGAGCCCGTTCTCGTTTCGCCCTTCTCACCAGGCCCTTTTCAAAACAACCATTCTCAAAAAGATCTCTCTTGGACCTGGCGCAATTGGTCCTTTACCGTTTCGTCCTTCGCGTTTCAAACCTTTTTATTTGAGTCAGTTCTCGTTTCGACCTTCTTACTTGGCCCTTCTCAAAACAGACATTCTCAAAAATATCTCGCTTTGACCCGTCGCACTTGACTCTTTCCGTACCAAAATAGTTTTTTGGCACGTAATATTAATAAATACATTGATATATTTTGTGCGTGTGTGTGTGTGTGTGTGTGTGTGCCACGGTACAGGCACACTCTCTCTGCTAAGGGTTTCAGCGGTGCGTCGAGATCGTCGGGAAAAGCTACTAGCTGACAATAAAACAGACCCAACTATTTATCGCAGCCAGATCATTCTCCGAAATGTCACGTTTTCTGGGGTCTCTCGTCTTGGGACAATGGCACCACTTCTATAATGCAGCGGTTCTCAAATGGGGGTCTGCGAAGGCATCCTAGGGGTCCGCGAAGCCCTGTCTCATCAGTCAAGCACGGCAATATTAGTTGTCCGTTTTCTTCACGTTGAGAAAAAAACGTTCCAATTTTCGGGTGAGTACTTTCGTGTGTATACGTCAATAAGATAAGTCTACTTCGCACTAGCAATTAGTTATATTCATTTATTAAATCATTATCATGATAGCCTATACATTTCTATTGCCCTCACCCCGAACGGGGTCCTCCATCATCTCCGCCTTTCTACAAGGGGTCCGCGAAACATCAATGGTTGCGAACCACTGCTAATATGTATGCTATTTCTGTTCAAACGAAGTTTTCAAATTAAATGTTCATTGCTTTTTTTTTTGTTTGCTTAGAGGAAAGGGAACAGGCGTCATTGTACGATTCTCAGTGCGTACCTCTACACATAACATATATCTGATGGTATGTTGGGGGCCGAAGCTTGGTAAGGCTCATCACACAAAGCCGCGAAGGCATAACAACGTTAGAAGTATGGTGAACTAGTGCCAATTGGTCGTAACGCGAACGGGCGAAATGAGAATGTGCCCAGTTGCGAAAACCGCAATTTGGATTATATGAAAAGGTTCAAAACAAGGTGGACCAAATGAGAATGGGACAAAATTCGCACGGTCAGAATGCGAATGGGACGTTTTCAGATAACGGGCAAAATGAGAATGGGCCCAGTTGCGAAAAACACGATTCGGATCTTATGAGAAGGTTCAAACAAGAAGGACCAAATGAGAATGGGACAAAATATTCAAGGTTCAAATGCGAATGGGACGTTTTGAGATACACCCCCTGTCCTCCACGAGCCCGAAATGCCGAGAGAGCAAACAAGTGGCAAGGAGGTGACTGCCGACTGAATTTTGTCTCACGCCATCAATATTGCTCTAAAAATTTTTTTTCGCGTAAGATCAATTTTTTGACAAGCAAGATTGTAAAAAAAAAACTTTTCTTTAAAGGTTTTTTCAACACGGGTGCGTACAATTTAGGTGCATGCGTGCGACAATAAATGCAACGATAAATAAAATTCTGGCAGGCACATGGTTTGTTGATTAGAGTAGAAACAAGTTCATTTATCGATTGGTTAGAAGTGAACGCAGTCCCCAACTAGATCCAGCAGTCTTGGTAGATCTGGGTGTACCTGGAACCCCTCGAAATAATCTTTCAGGTGATTCTGCAGGCGCAGAGTGGATTTTTGCACCCGCTGCTCTTGGGGTTGACCTCTGTAGGCGCCCTCGCAAAGGGCGCCTGATTTTGCTGTATGCATTCAATCAGCCTCCAGACTCTTGGATGGGCGTTGCCGACAGGCTTCTGGAAACCGGTATTCTATCCTTCGCAGGTGTTGTTCGTACGGTCTTTATCTTAAAGGGTGGCGTCGTACGTAATCCACTGCTCCGGGGGAAACTCCGGTCGTTGTCGGCGCACAGCCAGGCAAAGCGAAGAATTCGCTCTGGGTGCCACCCCAGAAGGAGCAGAAGCATAACGGAAGGGGCCGTTGACATACTTGCAATCAAAGTAGCCCAGAAAAATATGAGGTGAGCTTTTTGTGCGTGTCTGTGAAAAAACGGTCGAGCTTTTGCCCGGTGAGCTTTAGTCCGGTGAGCTTTTGTCCGATGAGCTTCTGTTCGGCAAGTTTTTGTCCATGAGGTTTTGACCGGTTACCCAAAATTTCTGCACTGTCTTTGCTACCTAGTAGGTGCAGGTTCTGGTCACCCCCCCCCCCCCCCCCCCTTGTCAAGAGGGCTTTCTTTGAACACCCGGAGGCTTTCAGTGTACTTCACTAAAAGGAATAAAAGAAAAAAAATAAGAAAAAACGAAAGGAGGTCATTGAAAGTAAATTGACTTTTACTACGTCTCAGCAGCAAATAAAATTGTGGCAATCAGTAATAAAAAAAAAAAAAAACGAAGTGCGAAGAAAAAAAAAAAAAAAAACGGGGCATACTTATCCGATTTCTGCTTTTTCTAAGATGTCGGTAATCACAGTGTTTAACAAAAAAAAAAAAAAAAAAAAAAAAGCAAAAATAGGCTGAGACTTGTGAAATCTGTCTAGATCTCTCGCCTCCCTGACCAGCCTCGAAAGAGGACCGTGGACAACTCCCGGCCAAACAGTCATCAAGGCGCTGCACTCGGCGGAGCGCGGCTTCCTGCGGAGGTCCTCCGAAATAATTAATGCAACGAGAAGGCAATTGGCCGCCCGCCGGAAAAGGGGACTGTTCGGTCTCTATACCCACGTTCCGAGCCCATTTCACCGGAAGCGACGACCGCCCCGAGTTGAACCGGAGAGAGGCGAGATAGTTACAATCACAATGTCATCAATATTAAAAGGAGCAGCCGCAGTTGGGTCGATCCTAAACCGGGGCACAGTTTTAGCTTTCTCTCTTTCTCTCTCTCTCTATATCTCTATTTATTGCCCTCTCCCCAGAAGGACGGTTGTTCGTGATGCGGCGAAGTTGCAGCTAATCTCGAATTCACAAGTTGCGAGCTGCGAGTTTGTATGCACGCTGCTGCTCCTCTTGCGGCGGCCGTGGTGGCAGTGCAGCGTCTACTCCGTGAACGTCACGTGATAATTGGGACTGCGAGACTGATAAAAAAAAACACACACTTCAAAATAGAAAAAAAAGTTTAGGAAACAATAGTGTATATAAAAAAACAAGGTCATGAATATTTACGCGGTCTGTCGAGAATGGTCTGAGCACGTTGTGGAGTTCCCGAGTCCAGCTTGATATCCCGTGGGTGCTTCGGGGGCCAACATTGGCGACGACTGCATATACAGTAATGACGTCGAAAGGAACTTAGTTTACTGCGAGGTCACTGCGGACTTTTCCGCGTTTTTTGTTTCCTTTGGCCACTTCGTGCGCTTATTTGAACTTGCGCATTAAGTTTCGGCGGAACACGAGCCACGTGCGTTATGGCCCTTTGAACCCTAAAGGTGTATCCACACGACGGACCGGGCCGCGGACCGATTGATCACGTGATGCGCGGCCCGCGGGCCGCCCGGCTGCAATGAGCATCCACACGGCGGACCAAAAGAGCAGACGACAGAGTGAACGGGCCGGTCTAACCCTCGACCTCACAGCTCCGCCAAAAACATGCAGCGAGCTGCTTTGAGGCTATTTGTAAGGAGCCAAGATGGAGGTTCAGCGAAAGAGGCGTTTGGCCGCGGTGGCCCTGGCGTTGAATATTGAGGACGAGGACGACTTAAGTGAACCGAAAAAGGCATGGGGAAATCTTTATATGATTATTTAGGTAGTCGTCGCGACTATTCTCCCACGGAGAGGGGAATTGCTCCATGAGCGCGATGAAGTAAAAAGTTGCATCGTCGCACAGCAAAAGGTTCGTCTTCTTCGTCTTCAGCAGTTGGCGCCATAAGAAAACGACTTTGGGTTTGGACCTTGGATTCCAATCCGAACAACAAAAGTCAGCTTGTTGCCAGACTTAGCGCTTCAATTATACTAAAAACGCCGCGGTCCGCCGCCAAGGTCCGGGCGAGAAAAGTCGCTTGACATTTCTCAGAAGCGCGGGCCGCGGACCGCCGGCGGACCTCAAAAACCGGTGACGTAAGATCACGTGATGCGCGGCCCGCGGACCAAAAGAGCAATTTGGTCCGCCGTGTGGATACACCTTAAGCGGACAGTGCGGTGGCATAGATAGATAAGCATAGGACTGGTGGAAGGTCCAACGAACACGTATTGGCGATGTGAGCGATCGAAAGTGTCGCTGTGGTCGGCCCACCACAATTGGCCGAATGCTGACTATGACGTCAGCAAAGGATGTCTTATCGACGGATATAAGAGCAATGTAAGAACTTAAATTTTGACGGTGTTGGCAGTGTTGCTTTGAGACCGCTATGATTTCAGGCTTCTAGAATGCTCATTACAAACACCATCGATCTTGTTGTTCATAAGGTAATGACGTCACGAAAGGTAACCGAGGCGCCACCAAGACATCTCGCCGCTAATAGCTTCCACCGAACCGTTAGCTTAGGGGTAAACGGAGTGTACCGGTGATTTTCACCACGTGTTTCTGGACCTAAGTGGAGAGGAAGTCGTCTGCTTCTTGCACAGGGGTTGAGGATGTCAGAACGCTGATTTCTTATTGGCTAATTGAAAAAAAATAGTTGGGAGATTTCAAGGCATGGTAGCCAATCAGTGCTCGGCGTCCTTCTGACGTCACCGAAACTCCTGCGCAAGAAGCAGAAGACTTGATCTCCGTATATTTTCGTGACTTCGTGTTTAGGCCGCCAGGCGCTGTGAATATCTGATTCGCTGGACGAGAGGGATGGCGAGCGAACCCGACGCCACAGCTTTCGGTTCTACAGCGTGTAAAATAATGCTCTTGAGGCACGTAAGACGGCCCGCAAAGATTGTTTTCTCAGCGTATCCAGCTGAAATGTAGTACAGAGGCGCAAGCGCGGATGGTGAAAAGTTATGTAAACACACACACACACACCAAAAAAAAAAACACACAACTTTTTTAAAAAATACAGGAGCCTGTTTTGGGCAATCTACGCAGACAATTCACAGACGATGCATGCCTAGCTAGAAGTGCTCTTGATAGAAAGTGAACGACAGGGACAGGCACTACTCTCAGCTGATTTATTGCAAGACCGTTCAACGCTTATATGCACAACTCATCTGTCCTTTACATATCAAACAACGCCAACAGCCAGTAAACGCTTTACAGACAACCATCTAGATAAGTCAATTTTTTATTTTGTAGGCTAACAGATGGCGCGCTGACGCACTTGTCATTCTTCTTTTTAATAAAAAATGCCTCTATAATTTCCCGCTCTGTTTTTTTTTCGTTTTTTTCAAGAACGTCATTGACTCTAAAGGCGGTTTGCAGCCACAACGCTGACAATGCTCAGACAGATGACCCCCCCCCCCCCCCCCCCCCCGAATTGTTGCGTACAGATAGTTTGTGTTCTCTTGCCCTATCATTGAAACAGTGTCTCGTTTGTCCTATGTAAACTTTCCCGCAACTAAGCGGTATCACATAGATAACGTTAGTGACACAGTCAGTATATTGGCTTATATGGTTTTTGGAGCACAGAGCTTTCATTTTCCAAGTCATCATCGAACAAATCATAGCCAGTTTGCAGGGAGCAGAAAAGACAATGTAAACCTTGTGCCTGCCGGCAATCTTTCCTATGATTTGTGAAACTCCGTGCATGTACGGAATGACATTTACTCTTTTTTACCTTTTTTGTGATGCGCGCCTTCATAAAAAATAAAAAAAATCTATCTGATCCAACGTACAAACCGAAAACAACCGAATCAGTCTTTATTTTTTAATTTTTTTTTTTTTTTTTGCAAACGCGTAGCTTTAGTTTTTTATAGGAGTTGTTCGGTCATTGCATTCTGCCATTCTAGATGGTTCCAAAATCAATAATGTTTGCTCTTTTACGTTAAAGGCTGGTTGACACAGCCCCGTTTTCTTAAAGGAATAATTAACCAGAATTTGGATTGAAAAACAATGTAGGAGATGTAGGCGGGACGCTACCATCCCTACAAAACTACTCGTAAGGCGATATTGTCACGGGTGGTGATTCGTGACCAATAAACAAGAAATAAACAGAAATAAACAGAAATAAATAAACGTTTAATGTGGCGAACTTGTGCCAAAAATAAAGAAGGACACAGAAGAAAGCAGAGCGTCGCGGGCGTCGAAGTCGGCGTGTCAGCAGAATCGAGCGCTGGGGCGAGACTGCCTCGACAAGGTCGCGGGCGGTCTCTTATCTAGAGTGCGTCGCTATCTCGAAGATTCGGCGAAAGCGGTTCGAGCGTCGCGTGATCGGGGCGAGAATGAACACGCACTTTCTATAAAACAAAAGCAGGATGAATGATAGAAGTTACGGGCGGTACATGAATAAACGGGAGCTTTCTGGAGGACCGCGACCGAGCGTTGCTTTCTCAGCCTTGCGCGCGGCATTACTCCCCCCTTTAAAAGTGCATCGCCCCGATGCAGTGTAAAACAAATCAAAATAAAAAAGAACGACAAACTAAAGAGTCTTTTGGAGCACAAAAGGTCGACAGTCCTATCGAGCGTAGTACGGCTTCAGGCGCACGACGTGGACGACCTCAGGTCGTGGTGGGCGGCGTGACGATGTTCGTGTTCCGTCGGGCATCACCTCGTAGTTCAGATCCCCGAGTCGACGAAGCACTTTGTAGGGTCCAAAGTAACGTTTCAGGAGCTTCTCGCTGAGACCGCGGCGGCGAATCGGTGTCCACACCCACACCCTGTCTCCGGGCTGGAATTGGACGTCCCGACGACGAAGGTTGTAGCGGCCAGTGTCGACACGTTGTTGAGCCTGAATCCGAAGTCTGGCGAGCTGACGGACTTCTTCTGCCCTTTGGGCAACCACATGGGCGTCGTCACTTGCGTCGACAGCCACTTCGTGGGGTAACATAGCGTCCAGCATTGTCGTTACCTTGCGCCCATGCACCAGCTGAAAGGGTGTCATTCCGGTGGTCTCTTGTACGGCCGTGTTGTAGGCAAATGTGATGTACGGCAGCACCTCGTCCCATGTCTTGTGCTCCACGTCGACGTACATGGAGATCATGTCGGCGATGGTCTTGTTGAGTCTCTCCGTTAGCCCGTTGGTCTGCGGGTGGTACGCCGTGGTGCGGCGATGGCTGGTGTGGCTGAGACGAAGGACTTCTTGCGTCAGCTGGGCCATGAATGATGATCCACGGTCTGAGATCAGGACTTCGGGAGCGCCGTGCCGGAGGACGATGGATTCAATGAAAAACTTGGCAACTTCCACAGCAGTTCCGGAAGGAAGGGCTTTCGTTTCGGCATACCGCGTGAGATAATCTGTGGCGACGATGATCCAGCGATTTCCTGACGTCGACGGCGGAAAAGGGCCAAGTAGATCCATTCCGATCTGCTGGAAGGGTGCTGTTGGCGGAGGAATTGACTGCAAGAGTCCGGCCGGCCTCGTCGGAGGTTTCTTTCGTCGCTGGCATTCATGACATGATCGCGTGTACAGGTGGACGGTTTTGGGGAGCTTGGGCCAGTAATACTTTTCACGAATACGTGCCAGGGTCCGGCTGTAACCAAGGTGTCCGGACGTCGGGTCGTCGTGGCAGGCTTGAAAGATCTCCTCCCGAAGGTCGGTCGGGATTACCAGCAGCCATGGCGAGTTGTTGTTCCCGAAGTTCTCTTTGTAGAGTACACCTTGTCTAATGGCGAAGGTCGGCAGCGCTCGGGAAAAAACACGTGGCATGGTACTCCCGCGCCCTTCCAGGTGCTCTATTAGTGCGCGCAGCTCAGGATCGTCTCGTTGACGCCGGGCCATGTCGTCGATGTTCACTGCGCCCAGAAAACACTCGTCGTCATCGTCGTCGCTGCTGCCGGAAGGTGTTGCGACGGGAGCTCTGGACAGGCAGTCGGCGTCGCTGTTCTTGCGGCCTGACTTGTAGACGACGGTCATGTTGAACTCTTGTAGTCGGAGACTCCACCGCGCGAGGCGTCCTGACGGGTCCTTGAGGTTCGCAAGCCAGCAGAGCGAGTGGTGGTCCGTGACTACCCGGAACGGGCTCCCGTATAAGTACGGACGAAACTTCGTGATTGCCCAGACAACCGCAAGGCATTCTTTTTCAGTCGTGGAGTAATTTCTCTCCGCCTTGGTCAATGTCCGACTTGCGTAGGCGATGACTCGCTCGGTGCCTTCTTGTACTTGAACCAAAACCGCGCCAAGCCCTGCGTTACTTGCGTCCGTGTGAATCTCGGTTTCCGCATCCTGGTCGAAATGTCCAAGAACAGGAGGAGTCTGCAGTCGTCGCTTGAGCTCGTCAAATGCCTGCTGCTGTTCATCGGCCCATTCGAACTTCTCGGCGTCCTTCGTGAGGTGTGTGAGCGGTGCGGAAATTCTTGCGAAATCTCGAACGAAGCGCCGATAGTAGGCACATAGCCCAAGGAACCTTCGGACGGCCTTCTTGTCTCTTGGCGCTGGAAATGCTGCGACGGCACGAGTCTTCTCGGGGTCTGGGCGGACACCTTCGTTACTAACCACGTGGCCGAGGAACTTCAGTTCGTCATAAGCGAATCGACACTTTGACGGCTTCAGGGTGAGTCCGGCGGTCCGTATGGCTTGGAGAACTGCTCGGAGTCGTCGCAAGTGTTCGTCGAAGTCGCTGGAAAACACGACGACGTCGTCGAGGTAGACGAGACAGCTCTGCCACTTCAGTCCTGCCAGTACGGTGTCCATGACACGTTGGAAAGTTGCTGGCGCCGTGCACAGTCCGAAGGGCATCACTTTGAACTCGTACAGTCCATCCGGCGTGACGAAGGCTGTCTTTTCTCGGTCCCTTTCGTCGACTTCGATCTGCCAGTAGCCGCTCTTCAGGTCCATCGATGAGAAATATCGAGAGTGGCGCAGCCGGTCTAGAGTGTCGTCGATGCGGGGGAGTGGGTAGACGTCTTTCTTCGTCACCGTGTTCAGCTGCCGGTAGTCTACACAGAACCTAAGCGTCCCATCTTTCTTCTTAACCAGTACGACTGGAGAGGCCCAAGGACTGCTTGAAGGTTGAATTATGTCGTCGTTCAGCATTTCTTGAACTTGCTCCTGGATCGCCTGCCTTTCCTTAACGGAGACTCTGTATGGCGATCGATGCACAGGGCGCGCGTCGTCCTCGGTAACGATGCGGTGCTTCGCAACGGTGGTTTGGCGCACCTTCGACGACGTGGCAAAGCAGTCGCGGTATTCGGCGAGAAGGTTAATCAACTGTCGTCGTTTCGGGCCCGGGAGTTTAGGGTCAATGTCGAGCTGCGCTGGCGACGCACTGTCTTGCTGAGGTGGCGAGAATTCGTCAGTAATGGCGGCGACAGCGGCGGAGTTTTGGAGTTCCTCAACCTGGCCCACGGCTGCACCTTTTGTGAGGTGTTGCGCTTCATTTCGGAAGTTCGTGACGAGGACCACAGTGCGGCCATCCTGAAGTTCAGCAACTCCTCTTGCGACGCCTATTCCTCTTCCCAGAAGCAACTGGAGGCTTCCTTCGAGCAGAACTTCGCCGCAGAAATCTTCGGTGATCCCGACGGGTACGAAAACACTCGACCGCGGCGGTAAGTTCACGTGGCTGGCGAGGACTCGGACCGCAGATGACGTCGCTTTGGGTTCCTCCGGTGTTGAAACAGGCTTTCGCAGCGTCAACCGGTTTGCTCCGAGGTCGATGACGGCGCCATACTCGCAGAGGAAGTCCATTCCGAGGATAACGTCCCTCGAACAGTCTTGCAGAACGACGAACTTTACAGGGCACGTCTCACCGTGGATCTCGACGCGAGCGGTGCATCGCCCGACTGGTGTGATGAGGTGCCCACCGGCGGTTCGTATTTGAAGTCCATCCCACGGCGTCGTGACTTTTCGAAGGCGGCGGGAGAGCCTCCCACTCAAAACTGAGTAGTCTGCTCCGGTGTCCACGAGTGCCGATGCGTCGTGGCCGTCGATGATGACGTTTAGGTTGTTGGACACCGTTTCAGGAGCGTCGTTTCGGTCTCCGGTAGCGTTCGAGTGGGGGCCCTCCGACGTTCGTGGAGGATCTTGGCGTCGGTCCTCTTCGGCAACTCCACCTCCAGGGGTTGCCACGCCTAGTTTCCCCGGCGTGGAGCGAGGGGCGACAGGCTTTCACGTCGGGGTCGGTGCATCGGCGAAGCTGGACGTCTTGGTGAAGGCGATCGGAACTCTCGGCGGGACGCAGGCTCGGGGGACTGGGGTCGTCGCAAGTACTCGTCGATCTCCCGAGGGCGTTCACCATACCTGGGACGCGGGTCGCTTGGGTGGAATCCGCGCAGCCCGAGTCGTCGGTATGGGCATCGGCGGTACACATGGTCAGCTTCCCCGCAGTGGTAACACAGCGGGCGTCGGTCGGCCGTCCTCCAGACGTCTGTCTTCCTCGGCGCAGGTCGGTCTGGGTGAACGTGCGCCTGATCTTCCTGTCGTCGGGGATACTGCGGCGTTGGGACGTCTCTTCGGGGTGGCGCCGTGGCTTGGCGGGGAGCTTGCGGCGGTCGTCGGGCTATGGCAGCGTAGCTCAACGTCGGTTCCTCCAGTGCCACCGTGGTGACGGGAACCTCTGGTTGGAGCGCCCGTTGTACTTCCTCGCGCACAGCCTCGGCAATGGAGAGTGTCGCTGGACGACTTGCGGCTGGCAGCAACTGGCGGAGTTCCTCCCGGACGACCTCCCGGATAATTTCGCGGATGTCCGTACCAGGAGCGTTCTCGCCGCCAAGCAGCGCGGTTGCAGCGACACTTGGACTTGGATGTCGCTGGTAGTGGGAAGCGCGCGCTTGGAGGGCGCGCTCGATGTTTGTCGCCTCGGTGACGAAGGCTTCGACGGTGCCCGGCGGGTTGCGCACGAGGCCTCCAAAGATGTCGTCTCTCACCCCGCGCATGAGGACCCGCAGCTTCTTGTCGTCTGTGGCTCGTGGGTCGGCACGGGCGCTCAGGCGGAGGACATCTTCTACGAAGCTTGTGACGCTTTCGTCGGGGCCCTGCGTTCGAATTCGGAGGAGATCTTCTGCCTTCTCCCGTCGGTGTAGGGTGGCGAACGTCCGCTGCAACTCGGCCACACAGATGTCCCACGACGTAAGCGAAGCCTCGTGATTCTCGAACCAATGCCTCGCAGTACCCTCCAGCGAAAAGTAGAGGTTCTGGAGGCACTGCTCCGCAGTCCATCCGTTGTGGCGCGCCACACGCTCGTAGTGCTTGATCCAGTCTTCGACATCCTCGTGGATCTCGCCGTGGAAGGGTGTCGGCATACGGGGAGCGGCGGGCAGGTAGACGATGGCAGGAGCGGCGGGCGTCGGCGACTGGTTGGCCATCGTCGGCTTTGTTGGCTGCTTGGTCCTGGGCGGCAGAAGGTCGTGTTCCGGGGGTAGACCTCGGATGCGGCGACTTGACCGGGTCTCGATCTGGTCTTCGTCGGGTCCTCGGGAGGCTGGGTCCGGACTTGTACTGCGGGACCTCGGAGGGGTACGCGGCAGGGGCATGCGTTACCCCGCACCTCCACCAGAATGTCACGGGTGGTGATTCGTGACCAATAAACAAGAAATAAACAGAAATAAACAGAAATAAATAAACGTTTAATGTGGCGAACTTGTGCCAAAAATAAAGAAGGACACAGAAGAAAGCAGAGCGTCGCGGGCGTCGAAGTCGGCGTGTCAGCAGAATCGAGCGCTGGGGCGAGACTGCCTCGACAAGGTCGCGGGCGGTCTCTTATCTAGAGTGCGTCGCTATCTCGAAGATTCGGCGAAAGCGGTTCGAGCGTCGCGTGATCGGGGCGAGAATGAACACGCACTTTCTATAAAACAAAAGCAGGATGAATGATAGAAGTTACGGGCGGTACATGAATAAACGGGAGCTTTCTGGAGGACCGCGACCGAGCGTTGCTTTCTCAGCCTTGCGCGCGGCAATATCTCGATTTGACGGCCGTAGTTTTGAAAAAAAGTGGTCGAGATTGAACCAGGCCGACGAGGCGCGTGACGTCAAGATATCTCATTTCCTCCTCTCTTCGCTTCGCTCCCTCAAGGCGGCGAGGGGGAGAAGACGCTAGGCCGTTCCCTCTCCTTCTCGAAAAAACATGACGTAAACATTTCTGTCAAATGCGCCTCCTTTTCTTGAAAAATACGGTCATCCGTTCGAGATATCGCTGTATGAGTGATGGTTTGGTGTTTCTAGCATCCCGTTGCACGTGTTTGCCGCATGTTCTGTGGAATCCAGATTTCGGTTCAGCATTGCTTTAAGGCCCCTACCCACATTTGCGTTTGAGAGTGTTTGAGTGCGTTTGACTGCGTTGCGTCGCGAAATGGAAGCGAGTCGCCGGCACATCTGTGCTTCGTATGAAGCGTAGAATCCAATTCAAGGAACAGCTTGGTACGCGACATAAGAAGCAGGGATGTCCTGGTTTCTCGCAGCCGCAACGGAGTCAAACGCACTCAAACGCAACTGTGCGTAGGGGACTTTACGCTACGTTATGTAACGAAAACTTACTTCTTCTCACGCCACAAGTCACGTGAACATTTGTGCTTCGGGTTAAGAGTGGCTACCAGCACAAGGAGATAGCCTGGTGCGCGACATTCGGGACCCGAGTGTTACGGTGCCTAAGAGCTGCGCTCTAAAAACATTTCAAGCTTTCAAAGAGAATAAGGTGAAGTGAGACTGATAAATCATTTCACTCAAATTTCCGTCCTTACGCTATCTCTCCGTGCGGAATGGAGCGTTTGCGCTCCGAGCGACGCAGACGTCGTTTGGAAATGTTACCGGGTCTTAGTTCGAACGTATAAAAGGGGTATGGTCTCAAACAAGGCGAGAACGCCTGGGAGGAGCCGTTTTCCCACCTCCAGAGCGAGCTTCCTGCATGCATTCCTCAGTGCTTCGGCGTTCTCGTGCACGTGCAGCTCACGCGGCGAAGTCAAAGCACGGTGGAAGGCACGGAGTAGCGCGTGCAGGAAGTCGGGCGTTCAAAAGACACGCCATGCCGTTCTTACCCTGGCGGCGACTATAGCAACTAAAATATCTTGAGCCTAGCCGGACTAGCGTTCCCTTTCGAAAATGCTGCGTTGCGAATAATATCGTAGTGGTCGTTTGAAGCACAAAAGAACGGCAAACACGTGAGACGCGGTGGGCGCAAGAGGTAGCGCGTGTCCCCTTGGAGCCTAGCTCCACCACTGCCGCATCCGTACACCGATCCTAATTCGAGCTTTCGCCGCTGCTCGTGAGAGCGCGCGCGTGCCAGGAACTCGCCTCGGGAAAAGTCCAATCCAGCCGCGTAGATTTGCATATTGAGGCTTGATTTTTTTTTTTCGGGTGCGCTCGTGCGATTACTGAAAATATTGTACAAGATAATTCAACCTAAATCAGGAGAGGTACGTATACGTTTCTGAACGTTCCAATAGAATTTTTGAGTCTTCCAATACACGTAGTTGACAAGATTACTATATTTTAGAATCATTGCTACGTGATAACGTATTCCGGTATGTTTTTTTTCCTCGGACCTCCCAAGACTGAAATAATTCCTAACCACTAAAATAATAAACTCTAATTTTTTAACCTCCTTCTTAAACTGTGGAAGAATACACTTCAACACTGAGTGAATACTTTGTCTTGCTTGTAAGTCTTTTTTTTTTTCGTATCTTTTTCCTACAAAGGTGTTTGTTCTACATATTTGCGACACGTTGTTGTATTGCAAGTTAGATTAGATTAATGGCCAGTTCGATCCTGCATTTGTTTCTGTATTATCATGTTCGCGCCATTCCTACAACGGTCCAGAACAAGAACCTACAATATAAATAAATAAATAAATACTCCATAAGTTTAGAAAAAAAAATTTCTCGCCAAACGTACAGTCTGCACCGAAGGATAATTTAAAGTCGTTTTTAAAACCAACCCCAGCATCTCAACGCAAAAAAAAAGTAAAAAAAAAAAAAACGAATCTTTTGTTGTATTTTGAGTTCCACGCAGTCGAAACCAATCTTTGGACCACTAATGAGGACGGCATTTCTATGAGGACTGCGGTTTTTGCGATCGCTTCTTTCGTGATCCAACGTGTACGGGCCCCAATTATAATGAACCTTCTACGCGGAAAGGCCTATCCCCTCACGTGTTTGCTTTATCAAAGTCACAACGAAACAGAAAAATAAAAGATCTCTAAAGAAAAAAAATATATATATATGATTTTTATTTTCTGTTTTATTTTTGGAGATTACAACAAATTGGCTCCCGTACGCGGGGGATACATTCTTTCAAAACTATTTTGTCGGAGTTCGCGAAGAAAAAACAAACAAACAAATAAACAATGATGTTTCTAATTTTTTCTTGAACTTCGATCGTTCCATTAAGCGTTCTCTCCAATGCCCAAAGGAAGAAGTAAAAAAAAAAAAAAAAAAGACAGAGAGAGAGATACACTTTATATTTTAGACAACTCCTATAGTTCGAGTCGTCGTATAAGCCGGGATGGAGGCTGCGGATGAACCGCTGAAGCGGACACGTCGAGATATTTCTAACGTCAAATGTGCTATACGGATGTTTTTAGAAAGCGGAAATTAAGGTAGTATGCGAAGCGCAAGGATCGTCTGCATCCTTGGTGGTTGTGGTGACGTCAAAAAGACGCTGAGCTCTGCTTGGCTCTGATTGAAGGATAGTAGGTAGACCTCAGAGCCAGCTGCCTCAATGTCTACATTCCTCGTCTCGTTGCGACACTACTGAACGGTGGTTATTTAATTTGACTTGAATATACAAGCACATGAAGCTACGTTGTTTGCTAGAACCATGCAACGAATGCAGATGACCAGGGCGAACGGACCTCCTTTAGGAACTTCCCGGCGTTGACGTTACTGCACGGCCTCGATAGTGCTGAAGTCCCGTTTGTATTCTAAAATCTTCCGAGCAAGCTTCTTTAAAATGTCAGACCTCCGTTAGCTTCGCAAGCGCATACTACAGAGACATGGCCTTCGGTATCCTGTGCCATGCAGTTGGAGAGGAACTTGACGAAAATCTCAAGGTACCAGCCGGGGTTTGGCTAATGTACTTAGCGTGTTTATGAACTAGAAGCTAAAGAACTCGGCTCTTTTAGCGGATAAGTTTCTAGAGACTATGCGATTTACCGTCTTCACAGACTGATTAGAAGGTAAAGAAATTAGCTTTAGCTATGTTTCTAGAAGCTAAGAGGCTTGGCGCGGATAGAGGCAAAAATCTTGACATCTTGTATCGAAGTCTCTAGAAGTTATGAAACTTAGCGTCTTTACGGGCTAGAATCTAAAGAAAAACTAAGCCTCTTGTAGCTATGTCTCTAAACGCTAGGAGTGAATGCATTCACGGACTAGTAGCTAATTAACAGCTACTTGTAGCTAGTATCTAGAAGCTAACCGACTTCGTGTCTTCATGGACTATGAGCTGGATGACTTAGCTTTTAGAGGCTCAGTTTCTATAAGCTAAGAGACGTAGCGTTTTCCCAAACAAGAAGTTAAGGGACCTATTTAAATTACTTAGCAGCTAGAAGATAATGACCTAGCTTCTATACTTCGTTTCACCGTAACTTGGCAAACAGCGAAAGCTAAGACACCTTCAAGCCAATCACAGCGACGGAGTCGAGGTACGTTACAACCCTTACAAAAAGTACATGGGCAAGAACGTAACTTAAGCATCTGGGAAAAAGGTGAAGGGAAAATTCCCCTATTGATCCGGACGCTCTTTTGTTTGCCCCAGACGTAAATATTATTTCCCTATAAGATAAAGTTCCTACAAAGGGGAATTTTCTCTCTCCTCCGCCTGTGGCTTCGACACAACTGCGGTCAAGTTTCCGACGCGCTGATTGGCTGATTGGGACCGTAGCCTTCGCCGTTTTCCAAGTTACAGTGAAACGGAATATAGTAACCGGGACCCTAAAAGCTAAGAAATTTGTATACAGGAGATTTTAGAAAAGCCATGCGTCTCAGCGTCATCAGCAGATAAGAGAGAGTTTTTAAATGACCTGTCTCTTATAGCCGGGGTCACACTGCTCCTACGTCATACAAAATACATTCTGCCAAAAAGAGTCATTGCAATATCCGTGGTCGAATGCCACACGTTGCCATGCGGCATTCGAAGCACAAATCTCTCGTTCACTTGTTCTCGAATCTGTCTGCAGAGTGTACTTTGTATGACGTATAGGCAGCGTTAGGGATACGTCGGCTGCTTCTTTTGAGTTTTCCACGATGTCCCTTTTCAAGACCTCTCTACCAGCCTTGACCAGCTTCCGGTTTGACTTGAACCCCGCATAGCGTGGATTAGTTAGTTTACGATTACCTAGTCAGATATTAATACATAATGCGTTGCAGCAGCAGGATTTTGAGAAAACCGTCACGTCACTTCACGAAAAAACCGTACCGTGACAAAATAACGTCGTATGATGACACGTGACATCACACGCACATTTAATCTGCTCAGATGATTTGCAACACATTATGCGCACCTTGATTTTTGTCAGCATGGGCGACCGACCGATGTTTTCTGTTTCCTGTCGTTTTCAGTCACGTGGATTCCGTACCTGGTATGTGGAACGAAAAAAAGAATAAAACAATTCAACCTGGAATAGACCCTTTCCGAAATTCAATGCCATCTGGTGGTTTGTAAAGCAGTTTAGGTTTTGCCATATCAATGGCGGAAATGGACTTGTATCGGCACGGTGACTTTCGCAAATTAACGGCACTCGAGGAATTGTTCAGTGCGCGTTCTTTCTCTATCACTTTCAGTTCGATGGTGACCAAGAACCTGCATTCAGAACAAAGCTCCAAACCACTCAGATGCCTCCAAAAATTCCATACACCAAAATGCTTTAAGCCGATTGGGTGCCCCCCACAGATTGACTGAATCTGAGTTATTAGAAATAAAGGCTTACGTGTTCCATTCCTACGTCGCGTCGTACTAACCCCCTGAATGTACAGGCCTCGCAAGATCCGCTTAGGAGCATCTTCAGAGTCTTCCTTTGTCAGTCACTAAAAGGCCGCCATTGGTATGGCACAGATGCCGTTCCACAGATGATGATAGTGATCAAAGTGGCCAGACCGAATTTCGGAAAGGGTCTATATGCGAGAAAATAGAGGTGAGGCGAAACAGGAATGTGTGAAAATCACGCATTTTTGTAAACACCTTTCAGCGGCGTGGAGAGACCAAGACAATGTTTTACCGCATACCAGAAGTGACGATAATCAAGATGGCTGCGCCCTTGTAGAAAATAGGTATAATCAATTTCACCTCAGGGAAAAAAGAAAAATAAAAACAAAAAAAAACAAAACAAAAAAAAACATTGCGTAATGTTCATTTGCCACGCGCCGTAGTTCTTGCAAGATTCGGTTGTCTGTGAAAGAAACGATGCTTTTGGCGTTTGAAATGTGTACGTCTTTTTAAGATAACACATATCTCATCTGAAATTCATCTACGCATATCTGAATCATCTACGTAAAGAAGAGAATTAGTACATGCTCCGCGAGGCGCCGGATTGATTTTACTATGCTTTTGAGGTAAAAACAAGTACAGTATGCTTATTACGAATGCCTTATCAAAGTTCGAGCGCATGTCAGCCCAGGAGTGGGAACACTAGTCTCACAGGCTCGCACGTTATTTTCCGGCTTGAACATACTGTTATACGAAACGGCGTTCCGAAGAACGACGTTTTTGAAACGCGTTCCTTTTAGGAGGAACGGGGAAATGCCACCGTTCCGCAGTTCCATCTTGCATTAATGGAACTGGAGCGGGAACCCGTCACATTATTTTCGAAGAAGCAGCTGGAGGAACCGCCTTACCTTTTTTTTATTTATCAGGAATTTTACCCACATTTAATAGGCATTAGGAACTTTTATTATCGGCTATTTAAACCTCCGACTTCGAGGGATGGATAAGTGTCTGGGAGATGGTGAAAAACAAGGAACTGGAACGAATGAGATCGGTGCAACACGACACGTAGTTCGATATTTTCACTTGCCCACTGCTTTGTTTTATTCACGAATTATCTAGCCTCCTATATGCTTAAAATACGCAAATACGCAATACGCAAGATGGTGGCATGTCTTTAATGTAACAACACGTTCCGATCTTAGAAATGTATAAAAAAAAGGAACGCGTTTCTTTTGAACCGCTGGAACCAGTGACGCGAACTCGTTTCAAAGATTAAGAAGGAGCGAGGAGCGAGTTTTTGTTCCTGATTCGAAGGAACGTGCGCAACACTGCCTGAAAGTCAGCATACACGGAGAAGGGTAAAAACAAGACGGCAAGCCTCGGCCTTTGCTCGATGGTTTCTTCTGCAGGCTTCGAGCACGCGAACTTCGGATGTTGAGGGAGGTGATTAGTGTGGCTTTAATTATTGCCGGCGGATCTCCCGCCAGTTTCGTGTTTCATCTTGGTTTTAATGGCTTCGTCCTGCTTGAAAATTAATCAGAGCGGGGTTGAAAGCTGGGACAGCTAATGAGATACACTGGTTCAAGCTTAAGGTAGCATTGTCGGGGAAGTTAAAGTTTTGTCTTTACCATTCGGGGTCATAAACAATCGAGTTGGGCTTAATCTCCCTAGTTTTTTTTTTGTAGTTTTTAAATTTCTTAACGTGTTTTTAGTATCTCGTAATGGGAAAAATGGGAACAAAATTACGAAGATACTCGCTAATGGGATGTTCATTTTTGCCGAACATGCACAAGCTAACTGTTTGAGGAGCATGCGGACACATATATATACAGGGTGTTTTGTTTTTATTCTTACACATTTGTTTGAAGAAAACCTTGAAAACTACACTAATGCAGTTTGTGCAGGTGGGTTATACATCCAGGCGGACATTATGTGGGTGGCTAATCTTATCGATAAGTCGGCTAATTAATTAAAATTCGTTAATTAACTTTTAGTTGGTGGAAATAGACATATGGTTCTAATTAGAAACTTGTAGAGCATCATCGAAAACCACTAAATCAATCATTTTAGGAAGGATATAACGCCGGGGAAGCATTTTACGGCATTCTGTAAAAACGGTCTATTTGGACGCGTTTCTACATTTCGGTTTCTTATCGGAGCGCATCGCCGCGCCCGCGGTCCTGCTCCCCAGTGGCTGAGACGCGCAACACACGTGCGCCGTACTTCCCTCCATCCTACGAGGGAGGCGAGGAGGTGGCTTCATGCCGCGACCACCGGGGGGCAGGATTGCGGGCGCGTAGATGCGCTCCGATAAGAAACTGAAATTAAGAAACGCGTCCAAATAGAGCGTTTTTACAGAACGCCGTAAAATGCTGCCCCGGCGTTATATCCTTCTAAAAGTAGTTGATTTAGGGGTTTTCGATGATGCTCAGCAAGTTTCTAATTGAAACCATATGTTTATTTTCAGTAATTAACAAGTTAATGAACGAATTTTATTAATTAGCCGACTTATCGCAAAGATCAGCCACCAACATAATGTCCGCCTGGCCGTATAACCCACCTGCACAAACCGCATTAGTGTAGCTTCCACGGTTTTTTTTTTACAAATCTGTAAGAATAAAAAGAACACCCTGTATATGCCTTAAGGCGCACGCGCTATATAGACAATGTCGTATAAATTTTTTTAAAGAAAGCCTGCTTATTACATTAGGGTTAGTGGATTTCCGACTGGCACAAATCGGCAAGCGCACAAAACTTTCATGACAAGATTCACCCAGCACGACGAAGTTAATTAACGTAAAAGACTAATGAAGAAAAACTTAACGAACAGGGTAGCTGGTTAAGCTTAGACATAATTTAAACAGAAGATAAACGGACGACCAGACAGGACGAAACACGCGCCCTAAAAGACACAAACAGACAGACATTGAACGTGTGTGTTTGTCCCTCCCTTGTCGTTTGTTCGTCTCCGGTTTTGATCATCTGTAACCAACGGGAAATCGCCAGTTACTTCCTATTTAACTTTAGTACAAAGAAAAGGCTGAATTACGGCGTTTTGCAATACTTGCCAACCATATTATGCAAAAAATAAAAATTATGAGCCATTCCACTCTGCGTGGGTGGATGATCAGCGAAGCTGTTAGCAGACGGCACAGACTCTGAGGAGCCTGAGGAAACTAGACACGCGCGACGAACCCCCCCCCCCCCCCCCCCCGCGTGAGAGCTTGAGGAAACGAAACTAGGCACGCAAGCGCTTGGAGCGACGATTGAGGGTGGTGCGAGCGTAGACATGGCCGACGCGGGTCGCACGGCGGCAAACCTTTGAAAAACCTTTATTATCTACCTGCGAGTCTACTGATCTTGAAAACGGGGTCTATTGATAACTAATTTGCTGAATAGAACTATAGCTAAATTACCCAAGCATCGAGGAGAATGCAAGGAACGGTGCGCGGCACGTGCCGGCGTCTGCACCAGCGAAGCCTCCTCTATGCTCACAGAGCCTGGCAGTTCGACGACGGAGCCATAGAGTGCCCGGTCGTAGATTTTAAGAGAGAAAGAGAGAGGTTTTACTTGAGAGAAGTAGGAGAGGTTTTCTAGCGGGAATGCTGAACTGGTTGCTTTTAAAAGTAAGAGGAGAGAAAGGAAAGAAAGGGGCGAAAAAGAAAAGGGGGAAGGAAAGTACAGAAAAATAAAATAAAGATTTGAACGCGCTGGGAGTTAATGTCGAGTTATTTCACAGGCGATTTACCACACCGGATTCGTCGAGAAAGTTCAGTGGCAGGTGTTGATTTATTAGGCGGCGACGGGCTGAACCACTTGGATAGATGATGTCTTCGTCATCTGGATCACGAAGTCAAATTCTGGCGAGCTCAGTGACGAACCGTTGACATGGATGGCTATATTCTTTGCAGTTGACGAGGATGTGGCTAATGTTGTTTTTCATCGTTGCACGCAGATTTGAAGCGCGAGGATCTGGTAGCAGAGAGCATTTCTCGGGGAACCTAAAGCCAGAGCCGTATATGTAGAGAGTTTGGCCATTCGTTGGGAAGTATAGGAGACAAATGAGGAGGCGCCATTGTCCGAAAGCGGGCTGGGCGTGTTCCAGGGCGTCTTCAGAAATTCAAATGTGACCAAGCAGAAGCCGGAAATAGCACCCTGGCGGTGGTCGCGAGAAACCAACCTGATAACTGCTTGTGAGTAACTCTCGATGACTGAAAATATAGTACACGTGATGTTCCAATCACACTCATCCAAAATGATGGTGGAAGAGTGCGACAAGCGGATCGATCGACATAATCCGTACGCCAAGCGCCGAGGGCCGGGAATCTGCCGTCCGAGCGGTCACACTCTGCCCTAGCAAAACAGAGTTGAGCGGCGCATTCGTTTCTTACATCTTTCTGCAGTTTCTGCATGATCATGATCAAAACAAGACGTGCACCGTATTTTCAACCACGAAGAGTTACTCCATTTCACTCTAACGCGCTTATTAAAACCATTTACGAACATGTACCTTTGATCAGAACTGTTTCTCCTTACCACCGCTAGGGGATCCTTTTCGGCTTCTGGTTGGTCAAGAGAGCATGCCAAGCCCTCTTTCGGAGTCTGACGCACGCACTGGCTGTGCCCGCGCCTTCCATTGACCAAACTCTCTGTATACACGGCTCTGCCTAAAGCCCCTCTATCCATTCATTGTTCCGGAAATGCTCGAGACACATGCCACGCGCCACTTCTGGGATGAACATGGCGTCTGAAATCTAGCTCAGTGCTGAGCTGTGCTGCCATGATCTTCTCAAGGGCTGCGCGTTTCACGTGCCTCGTGCATCGACGCACCTTGCGTTACTTTTAAAACATAAAGGGGCTTCAGGGTACCTAAAGGGGAACCTGGTATTCAGCGCAGAGCTTTTGCAGCGGTGAGGACCCAAAACATGGTTTTCAAGCCCGACAAGAAAAGAAACGGTAGCGCGAAGAACGCGAGGAGCACGAGCGGACATTCCATCGCTCGGGAGAAGTGTGTCTCGGCGTCTCGCCGCAGTGGGGCGCCCGTTACACGTCTCTCCTCTCATCCCTTGTTTGCCGTTTTGCCTTTTCACTTTCGGCGGCCGCGTCTCGTGGCGATCTGTCGGGCTTTTGCAGTGTAGAGGAGGCTATGGCAGCGGCACAGTGGGCAGCAGTAACTGTTCTAAAGCAAAAGCCTAAACCAAATGGCATCTTGCACGCGCGTTCATCAACGCTTTATTTTGGTTATTTACTTCGAATCTTTTAGTATCGGGAACGCCTGCTCGTGCGGCGCGTGCGGCGGTGTGAGCGCAGAGTCTTTGGCCATGCACACGAAAAATCCACAGAGCCTTAGCCATAAACGGCTGTAAAACAAGCTTATGTGTCCTGTCCACACTAGTGGTGTCGCATAGTGTACATCGGTACTTTAATGGTCGACGTTTTTATAGTTGGCGCTTTCATATACGCATATCTTGTCATTTCTTGTGTCAGTGTAGATCAATCTATAAATCAACAGATTGTTCACAAACAAGCCAGCGTGTGCCGAATCCCGGAGCAAAGCTCACCGGAGAAAATGTCACCCACCTTTGTGCGAGTCAGAAAAAAGCTCACCAGTCTTTAGACAGACTCAGCGAAGAAGCTCACCTCGGATTAAATTAATACGTAAAGTGGTCGTTATCATTTAATAGCAGTAGTGCTGCCAATGATTTAGGCTTCTGTCAAGCAGACGGTACACCGTGCAACAGAGCTCACGCAAAGCGATATTTCGACTTTTAATTAAAGAAGGGGTTGATCAGCGTCAAACTTTTATCGCGTAGGTTCGTGCCCCAAATGAGCAATTTTCACCGCTCTAGTAGTTTCAATAACCACAAGAATGCAAAAAACAAAGATATATATATATATATATATATATATATATATATATATACATATATATATATATATATATATATATATATATATATATATATATATATATATATATATATATATATATATATATATATATATATATATATATATATGGGTGGTTTCATCTCAAATCGTGCAGGCAAAAAGGGTCGAATTTTTAATTTCGATGAAAAAAATATATGTTATGGCGCCGTTTTTAAAAACGCAGTCGCCGCAGACCGCAAGTTCGTCGAATTTTTTCTTCGCGTCTTATGAATTTTTAAAGAGGCCGCGGCGAAAAGCAGTGTTTTTCACACCCGTCGTGGGTCGGATGTTTCGCTTGATCTCCCGCCGTGGATTTTCAGTCCACATTATATTATCTTTTTTAAAGCACTCTGTGGACACATTTAAAAGGCTCCAATACCATAAAATAATTTTAGGCGTTTTGCTTTTTTTCTGTAAAAATGTCAAAAACGCCCCCTCGGTCAATTGTTGACGAACTTTGACAATTAATTACTGGCGATCTACTTGGGTTACATCAATACTTTTTATGTCCACGGAGAGCCCAAAACACGTTCTTTATATGTATTATAAAATGACTTGGCTGTATGAAATATTCTTTGCGGTACGTTTACGTTAATGTTATGTGAAAACCAAAAAGTACCATTTTTGAAATTGATTTTCTCAAAAAACCCATTTTTTATTTTTTTTATTTTTTGTTAAAATGTAGATGTGATAGTTTTCTACGCGAAAATGAGGTCTAGAAAGTGTATATTTTGTTTGTATGTTTTATATTTAGGCCTCAATATCGGAAAAAAACGTCTTTGTTTTGCAAGACCCAAGTCAGACATTCCGACCCATGCGTCTCTATGAATTGTGAAAAAGTTTTCTTGAATTTTCTTCTGCATTTTGTAATCAATTATAAACGAATTTTGTGGTATTGAATATTTATGTATGTTTTGATAAGAGCGGGAACCACGAGATACATATCTAACCAAATCAGCAGGCCTAGTAGACTTTGAGTAACCAAAAGGCACAGACGTTGTATTGTTTCGATTTATAAACCTTTCACAGTAAACTAGCACGACTAGCTATTAGCTGTCATATTACTAAGACAAAGAAAGTCACCACATCGTCGATATATTATATGCAATTCTCTACGAAACCAAGCACTGGGGCTTGTTCACCGCACATCGCACAGGTCACCAGGGAATGTCCTTTCACTTCCGTAATACACAAAAGTGGTGACACAGAAACGGTCTGAAACACACAGAGAGTGTGTCATGGGGAGAGGTAGGAAATAAAAATAAATAAATAGGAATTAAATTGCCCAACTGCGATCTTAACGAAAATTGCGTTAAAAAAATAAAGTATTTAGGTTGGAGTGGTGGCAAGACGATAGGTCCACGCCTGGTGGAGAGTCAGACAAAGAAGTCGACGGCACGTAAAGGTAAAACAAAAAAAAAATCAATAATTTAATAAAGACGGGAAAACTCAGCCGCACATGGCAAGAAGATAAACCAACTCCTCCGGGCATTCCCCAAATGGGACGCAACCAAATGCGTGCGAACACGCTCTCTACATCACCGCCTAGGCCGCTACGCCATGACAAAATAAACCCAACAACTGAACAGTGCTAACAAACAGTTAGTAAGAAAACATTGAAAAAAAAAAAAACGTTCAAAAACGCACCCGAGAAACTAAATTCAGCGGGGCGAAGAAACACACACGAGTCGGTCCCACGACACTGAAGTCTGGCAGGATGACGGCGTCCAGATGATGCTCGAATCTGTTTTTCCCTCTGTTACGCACATCCACGACGGCTGTGAGGAACAGTGGCTGTGCGAAAGAAAGTGAAGAATAGATTCGAGCAGGCGATGCGCGAGAAGGTAACCGAGACTATGCCTGAAGCTTCATATCGGGAGAGGAGCTTTGGAGGTAGTTTCTGCAGTTACTCAAACTTTCTCTTTCCCCATCTCTTTTTCAAAAGAGCACGTCAGCCGGCGCTGACTTTTCATCTCCGGAGAAGCCCACTCTTCACAAACGGTTATAGTTGACAAGGAGGCTGACTTCGACCCAACTAGTCTCCGGGCAAAATACAAACACAAGTATATTTACCAACACGCTTGTTTTAATGTCAGTCTCCGGGCTTTGCTGTTTCCAAAAGAGATAGCCCTTTATAAGGACAGAATGAGCGGGTTGGTGGGGATAATTAAACTTAAACAGCCCCTTTTCGTTTTCTTCCTCAAGTTTAATAGATAACCCTTCGGTGCTATCGGATCTCCCCGGAGAGAGAGAGACAGCACGGCCGTTTCAAGGTAAGGATAGGGTGCTCGAAGCTGGGGCAAACAGGCGGTATCGTTTCACGCATGCACGGATGGCTGGTTTCAAATTTCCCCACATCCCTAACGAAACCGGCCCATCTTCGTGGGTGCGGCTGTGGGATTTCTGTCCCGCGCCGCCGGTTTTAGCGCGCACGCGGCGTTGTTTTGGCTGGCAGAACAGTTGTTGACCGTCGATATTGTAAGGCCATGGTGTCCTCATCCTTTCAGGCAACGATTCCTTTGCTTTCCCTTGTGCAATACTCTGACTGACTCCTCCTGGGTGGCTGTCACTGTTCGCCGCGTCAACGACACAATCGTACCATTTCACTCCTCGTGACACAGGGTGCGCTGCTCGCTTTACTGTCACGGGCCGTCCCATCTAACACAACGAGCGCGAAAGGTCGTGGTCATCTGCTGGCTCCGAAAGGGCGGGACGTTCATGCAGGCCAATGAGGGCCCCGAATCAATACGACGTCTGCCGACTCCTACACGTTAAAAATTTACGACACCTGCTGGTCTGTTAAGAAGTGTTGCTTCTCTTTTTGGAACTCCTCCCAATGTAGCTTGCCGCCTATAATAAAATTTAAATAATCAATAAATATAACAGGGTGGAAATACTGTATTTCATTTTTATGTGGGAACGTTGAAAAAAATAAAAAAAAACTATTTCCAAGCTTGTGAAGACGCGCAATTCGTAAGTACATTTCGTGCCGTAAAAACATGTTTTTGTACGATATTGATGCTTAAATATAAAACATACAAACAAAATATACACTTTCTAGACTTGATTTTCGCATAGAAAACTATCACATCTACATTTTAACAAAAAATAAAAAAAATAAAAAATGGGTTTTTTGAGAAAATCAATTTCAAAAATGGTACTTTTTGGTTTTCACATAACATTAACGTAAACGTACCGCAAAGAATATTTTATACAGCCAAGTTATTTTATAATACATATAAATAACGTGTTTTGGGCTCTCCGTGGACATAAAAAGTATTGATGTAACCCAAGTAGATCGCCAGTAATTAATTGTCAAAGTTCGTCAACAATTGACCAAGGGGGCGTTTTTGACATTTTTACAGAAAAAAAGCAAAACGCCTAAAATTATTTTATGGTATTCGAGCCTTTTAAATGTGTCCACAGAATGCTTTAAAAAAGATAATATTATGTGGACTGAAAATCCACGGCGGGAGATCAAGCGAAACATCCGACCCACGACGGGTGTGAAAAACACTGCTTTTCGCCGCGGCCTCTTTAAAAATTTATAAGTCGCGAACAAAAAATCCGACGAACTTGCGGTCTGCGGCGACTGCGTTTTTAAAAACGGCGCCATAACATATATTTTTTTCATCGACATTAAAAATTCGACCCTTTTTGCCTGCACGATTTGAGATGAAACCACCCATATATATATCATCGTTTGTTTATGCTGACAGCGTCATGCAGTGTAAACACTCCCCACCAGGTCGCTATATGTTCGGCGCAATGACCGAAAACATGATTTGCGATAAACTACCCGAGAAACCGATTCCTCCCGAAGTTCGAAACCAGCTACTCCTGAAACCTGAGCTATCCCTCGAATCAGCTCTTACTGAGGCTTCGCGAGTGCTGAGAACAGGCTATGAGAGTGGCCAGAGTTAAAGGCAACAAACCATTCGTTACGGGAGAAAAACCCGAGCAAAGGTCGTTCGGAAGTTGCTGTTGTGGTTCATCCCAGCACTTGGACCACCCTAAGTGCCCTGCAAAGACTCAAATCTATAAGAAATGCAAAAAAGAGGGGGCGCTTTACCGCTGTTTGCAAGCATAAAGTTTCTCCCGCAAAATGCCTAGTAAGGAGCGGTGGAGAAACCCAGGTGCTCAACATAAGAGTCCCCGGACAGCCATACACTGCGAGTTACTTATGTCTCGCGTCCCCATCCGACTTCTAGTCGAGACAGGATCCTCCGCATTGATTCTTCCGGAAGACATCTACTGAGGACACTTCCACCTATACAAGTTGCAACCGTCGAGTACAGCACTAATTGACTACTCGGGAAAGGACATTCCCGTTCTGGGAAAGTTCGATTCACCGGTACAGTTCGGACAAAGGCAAGGCAACTGCACATTTTATGTGGTGCGAACGGGCACGGCCATAATGGGGCTCAATGCCTTGAACATACAATTGAAGTTTGCTTCTCCGACCGGTGGACAAGTGGCTGCTATTTCAGCGAATAATCTTCCAAAAATAGCGAGAAGCTTCCACACCTACTTTTGGCTAGGCCGCGCCAAAAGATTCGTCCACAAAGTGAAGACCCGAATACTTCGGTCGGTCCCGTTCCACTAAAAGTACGAAGACTACCTTTCGCGGTGCGTGAGAAGGTTTCAAAAGAACTAACAACGCTAGAACACTCCAGTGTGATCGAACGCATTGACGTTTGGGAGTGGGTTTTCCCGATAATGGTTGCTCGGACGAAGAATGGAGACATCCGCCTTTATGTTTGCTTGCGCAAGCCCTCGGTTGTGATGGATTCTCATCCTCTTCCGTGTCCCCATGCGCTTCTTCAACAGCTTTCAGGTGCTCAGGTCTTCACCAAGCTCGACTTCTTGCCAGCGTACCAACAGTTTGACCTGGCAGAGCAAAATAGGGGCCTTACATCATTCACGACACACGAAGGGCTCTATACTTTCACCGGGGTATGCTTCGGGCTGGCGTCCGCCGCCCCAGCGTTTCAAAAGATGGTGGACAGTATCCTCCGAATCACTCGAGATACCATCGTCTACCTCGATGATGTGCTCATTTTCGGGAGCACAAATTGAGGACATGACGCCCGTCTGACACAAGTTCTTACCCGCCCACAAGACGCATGTTGGAACTTAAACAGAGAAAAATGCATTTTCTCAGCGCAACAACTGCAATTTCTTTCTCTCTGAACTGACACCTCAGGGAATCCTGTCATTTCAGAATAGCATAAAAGCAATCATGCAAGCTTCTACTTCTACTGGCGTTACGTCATTAAGTTGTTGCTAGGCCTGTTAACCTACTACCTCAAATTTGTTCCCTACTTCGCAACGATCGTGCAATTACTATATGAGCTCCTGCAGAAGGATGTCCCCTTCAAGTGGCAAAGTAAACAAGAAGCACTTGCTCTTGTCAAAGATCTAATCCGAAACTGCGTACCGCTATAAGTTCTCGATGTGACGTTGCCTAAAATTTTCAAATCAAGTTATGGATTACGTTCCGTTTTACAACAAGTACACCCAGAAGGAATTCGCACCGTCGCATTCGCATCACAAGCACTTTCTAGCGCCGAACGTAACTACTCTGCATGAGTGAAGGAGGGGTTAGCGTGCCTCTGGGCGTGCGAGAAATGGCAGGTTTTTCCTTTCGGTCGCCACTTCACACTCAAGACGGACCACCAGGCTCTCCTCACATTCCTTTCTACGCAAGGAAGTGGTCGACAACCGATGAGAATAGCCACGTGGGCGATTCGACTTTTAAAATACGACTACGAGTACGTTAACAAAAAATGTAAGACGTTTACAATTCTTTGTAGAGCCGAATTAGAACGCCGCTCTTGAGGAGGAGAAGGTACGGAAGGGAGGGTAACGTGTGACGTCACATGTGAATGTCATTATAGGAAACGTCCCATAACGCAAAGCGCGGTTACGCCGACGGCGACGGCGGCGCCGCTCAAGCCGGAGACGGGCGCCTAAGAGCTGCGCTCGGAAAGGGAGCGAGGACGTAATAGTGGATGCACTCTCTCGGGGGGGGGGGGGGGGGGGGGGGGGGGGGGGGTTGTCGTACAGGCAAAAAAAAGGGGGGGGGGAGAAGTTGTTCTTGCTGGAATGCAGACCTGTTTCTCACCAAAAAAAAATAAATAAAGGGAGCGAGGAGAAAGGAAGTAAGAGTGACTATGGATGATGTTGTGAATCACTGGCACTCGCTCACTTGTACACACACATATGTACACGCCGACACACACGCACAACCACGCACATAGATGGGCAATTCTTGCCCCAACAAAGACAAAGATTGTCTTTTCTGGGTTGGTGTCCTCTGTCACAGCCTCTCTGACAGGCCGGTGGCGCTCAGGAAGTTTAGTAGCAGCTGCTGAAGTGCACGACGCCGGCGTGAAGTTCCAGTCGGGTATAATATGTCATCTATTTTCGGTGCCCTAATGCCAGATTTGGATAGTTCTTGGAGGAATTCTTGTCGCTGTATTTCATAAATGTCGCAACACAGGACAACGTGTTCAATAGTTTCCTCTTCGTCACATGTAGTACAAATAGGGCTGTCCATGATGCCGATTTTGTGTAGAAAATATTTGGTAAACGCGCTATTCGTTCGTAGTCGCATTAGGAGGGTGTTATTAGCGCGGGAAAATCCTTTGGTAACGCAGGGCTGATGTGCCGTTTGGCTGGACGGAGCAAGATTTTCGATGTGGGCCTTCACAAGACAAAGCGAGTCCTTGAAATTCGTTGGGCTTTTAATGCTTGGGGTTTGGTTGTGTGCTTCCCCAGCCAGCTGGTCAGCTTCAGTATTTCCAGGAATTCCAACGTGTGATGGTACCCATTGGAACTGTACGGTGAGGCTTCTCTCCGAGGGAACTTCGAGGAGTTTGATGATTGTGGCAACTTGTTCATCACGGGATGCAGGTGTCGCAAGCCTACAGAGTGCTGTACGAGAGTCTGTTATAAGAACAGCGTGTTGTTTATACCACACAACATTTCTTGTGACGATTGTAGGTAAAGCCTTTTTCATGGCTTCTATTTCAGCTGTTGCTGATGAAACTAGTTTGTCAAATCTGCCGCTCCATCTAATGTTCATTGCAGGAATGTCAAAAGCTGCTGTTGCGCTCTGTCGACCTCGGTGTACAGAGCCGTCGGTGTATATTCTAAGTGCATCCGGGTATAGCAGTGCGATAGCCTCTTCAGCAACGCTTCGAAGGACGATTTCCGGGGTGTCTATCTTTTTGCGAATCCCTGGTAAATGCTCCTGGAACAGAAACGTGTGCTGGCGCCAGGGGGGATAGTCTACATAGGCAGGCGGTTTTGTGCTACGTAATAGTGGGTCCCAGAAATATACTGTCCTCAAAAGACAGTTGAACCTTGACTCTTTTCTTTCTGCTAGGCGTCTTATAAGGTCAGTTCCAGGTATTGATTTATGCAGTCGTATGAGCTGTTGCATGAGATTTTTTGTAATGCGGAGTGGTAGTGGTAGCGTGTCACTCTCGCAATACACCTTTTCGTTTGATGTGGCCCGAGTGACGCCAAGCGCCTTACGAATGCCTTGGCGTTGGATACGTTCAAGACGAAGCATTTGGGTCTTTGAAGGTTTGGCGTATGGCTGGGCGTGCAACATGCGTCCCATCACAGTGCTGTCGTGCAATCGAAGCATTGGGGAGGGGGAATCCCCCCACGATTGACCTCCTAGTCGATAGACTGCGGGACCCGTTTTCGCCTTGGGCAATACAATGTATCAACACAGTATGGAGTCTCGCACAACATAGGGACTCAGCGTTATCTCCATTCTACAAGGTACGAGAGGAACTCTCATTTGTTGACGGTTTAGTGCTACGCAGAGAGCTACTAGTTCCACCAGATTTACTACGACGTCGACTCATCGACCTCGCGTACGAATCACATCCGGAAATTGTGCGAACCAAACAACGCCTGCGTCCGCGTTTCTGGTGGCCTGGGGTGAATATCGAAGCCGACACGTATGTCAAAGACTGCTCCACATGCCAGACACACGACAAGACGGCGGTGACATCCGCACCACCACTACAACCGGTTTCATTTCCATCAGGCGCATGGAAACAACTCGGAATAGATATTGTCCGACCATGTTAGAAATTTCCTTCGCAATTCAAATTTGCAATCCCATTTGTCAACTATTTAAGTTAGTGGCCGAAATAGCTTTCCGCGGCCAAGCGACGACTGAGATATATGATCGGACCATGGTCCACACCTGTAGCAATCACTCATCTTCAGGAGTTCCTGTAGTCCAGACGGATTTCCCATCGTCGGTCTGCGATCTACCATCCACAGGCCAACGGTCAGGTTGAAATATTCAACCTGGTTCTTAAAGAGTACGTCCAAACTATCCTAATAGAACAAGGCAACATTGGCACATGCCTTGAGGAGTTTATATGTGTCTACAGATGCACATCTTATGCAGCTACAACGTTCTCTCCCGCCGAGCTACTCCACGGACGTAAGATACGAACTTATATGGACATCATGGGCTTCCCAAGTTTTGACAAGGACATTCACTTCGAGGTGCAACCATAGAATTATTATAATGTACGCTAGAGGTTCAACTGGCGCTAGTGTGCTGTTGCGAATTGAAGCAGACAGCAAGCAGTCCGAAATTGAGTGCCTGTAATGCATTTCTACGGAAAAAAGCGAGTGCATTTCCTCCCTGCGCTCGATTATAAGAGCAAATATCACGAATAATTCGTACCTACTAGGCACATTGGAACATTTCCCAGACACGCAGATCAAATAATTGGTCAGTTACGGCGTTTTTATTTTAAAATCCTGGCATGAAAAGCGGTGCTAAAACTGCTTCGTACATGTATTTATGTGCACTGTCGGACACTGTTAGCGCGAACACGGCGCCGGCGCTTTCCAGCATGAGGGCATACGTGCCAAACGAACGAAGGACATGTGGAAAACCAAGAGAGACGGCAAGAACTACGCAGTAACACTGGATAAGTAACTCCTTGTGCTTGCAGACGATCAAAATAAATTGAAAGTCACGTAATATAGTCCGATTTGCAATAAATAAGTACTGCTTTATTCTTTCTGCTCATGAATACATGCGAAGATGCTTGTTCTGTGTTCAAATCATCACCCGCACGCTCCAAATCTTTGCAGATAGGGGGAAGCCAGAGAACACGTGCGCGATAAAAACTGCCCAACATAGGAACTAATAAGAAAATACACCTTTCGTAGCCCACGTACTTTATTCTTTGCGTTTCGAACGTTTCTTTAACCACTCGTAAAGATGCACGATGGGGGCATTTTCATATAGTGAGCTAGGACAGGCATATTAGCAATATATAAGCACCAACGGAATGCTGGCGAACTTTGAACACACTCTACATTCCTTTCGATTGTTATTTGGCTTGGAATCGTCGCTCGTTTCTACATACCTGCCATGAAACAGAGGTTTGGGCCTGAAATATAGCGAAGTTTAACATCGTTCAGTGGTAAAGGAAAAATGCTGTAACTAAAGCAATTACACTTTCACAATAGTAATAAAGGTGCATACTGTCCGGTACAACCGAAATAACAAAAGTTATTCTTCTTATTTTCCGGCAACGAGACAAAATTCACGCGCGTTTTCCCATAGGAATATACAGGGAGACTGGAAAAGGAGACTGCATTCTGTCTGCTTCAATTTGCAACCGGAAGTCCCGTAGACACTAGCGCCAGCTGAGCCTCTAGCGTTTATTATAATAACTCTATGGGTGCAACAACTCCGCCAACGCATGGCTGATTTTCGGAAACGCACCTAGCAATACACAGACAAGAGGCGGAGAGCCAAACCATTTACAGCGGGTGTAGGTGAATATGTTCAAGTAAAACTTCCTACACACCAACCGAAGGAAACGCCATCGTTTGATCCCCTGAAAGAATTCAAGAAGCGGTGAGACCATGGTGCCTTCTTCGCGTCTGAAGGAGGATGCTGGAATGCATCGAGATTAATTAAACTTGAGGAAGGAAACGAGAAGGGACGGACAAACATTCCTCAAGTTTAATTATCCCTACCATCCCGCTCACTCTGTCCTTACGTCAAGATTTTCTCGAGCCCATGTTCCACCAAGACACGAAGTACAGAGAAGCGACATAAATGCAAAAATTGGAGCTGCTACACAATTACCTCTTACAGCTCCGCGAAGCTCCACGAGATATAGGAAACCTCCGGACAAATTCTCCCTTTATTGGACTCTGCTTTGAGGGGGGGATTGTGTTGTGTACACGAGCGGACCCTGGCCCTTAGTGAAAAGAAGAGGGAAGGGGGCGAGGAGCACGAGATGGAGGGACTGGATTTTCAGTCATGAATTACGTAGGTGGCCGTATTAAAATACACCACTACGCTGTGGGCAAACTAGAAAACTTAAAATAAAAATTAAAACAAAAGTTAAAATAAACATTAATTTGCATTTATTTGGTTTGCATCAGACTAATATATCGGTGGCTAGAAACTATTGATGATTTATCTGTATATGCATTTTTAAACACGGCAGGTTGTTTGATCAATATTTCCAATCAGTAAACACAAAACGGAAAAAAAAATTCCCGTTATTTTAGCAACTTTTTGATCATGAAAACTCCTACATACTACAAGAAAAACAGCTTAGTTTTTTTTTTTGGTTACTGAAAAAGCTGTATTGGCATTTTTTTTTTCGCGAACTGATTTTCTAGCAATGCATCATTACTTTCTAAGTTTTCGTTTGCGTCTTTCTTTAAAAAAAAAAAAAAAAAAAAAGCTGTGAAGCTAATGACGAACAACATTTGAGTTTGAAATAAAGCTCAACGCATCGATTTTCTTCAAAGACCACTGCTCTTTGCTTCTCTTTTTATTTTTACTTATTCATACTTGCCACGACCAATGGGGAGTTTTCTATCAACACCCGGGGACGTATTTTTTCCACAGATCCCAGCGCATAACCACCTCGCTGTAAAAAGTAAACAAAAAAAAAATTAAGATTTTTTTTTTTTTTTTTTTTTTTTGCGGGCAAGGTTTGATTAAGGTTATCCTAAAAGCGGTCTGATTTAAAACACGATTTAAGTCATTTTGATTTTCATTCTCCACCCTGGCTGTAGCCCTCGTTCCACTTTTGTGTTGACCCATTTCGCGTGAGTGTTACCATATTTATCCTGATGATAGAGAAAATACGACCTTGTTTATTTTCCGTTGAATAAGGTGAGAATTGAAACTACTGCTTTAAAAAAAACGGTAAAATGTGGAGATTTGGCGATGCGGCGTCGGTATACTACATTAATGGTCATTTCATAAATTATACCCAGAAACGAATCAAGCTGCAGCCCTCTACGCTGGCTATACCCCCTCCGCCCCCCCCTCCCCCCCCCCCCCCCCCCCCTTAGTTTTTAGGGCGCAGCTCTTAGGGCGCCTGTTTCCGCGTCGAGCGGAGTCGGCGTCGTCGTCGCCGTCGGCGTAACCGCGCGCATTGCATAGAGGGACGTCACTGTTTCCACCACACTAAATTTAGCGGGAAAGCTGAATTGGCTTTGAGGCCGTGTGACGAGAGTTTTACCACTAAATTTAGCGGGAAAATCGAATGGGCAGTGTTGCATTATGGGACGTCACTGACCTGCACACCTATTCAATTTCCATGCTGAATTCGAAAGGGGAATGGAACTGGGTTTTGAGGTCACGTGACTTTAATTTTCCCGCTAAATCCACGGAGAAACTGAAATTGTTCATAGCTGATGCGACACGAAGTTATATGACGTCAATTTTCCCGCTATATTTGGCTGAGAAATTGAATTGGTGTGGAGATCACGTGGTGTAAATTTTCCAGCTAAATTTAGCGGGGAAGCTCAGGGAATAAATAGAAACTAGAAAAACGCGGATGTTTCACTTTTGCAACGTCGGCTCACCGAAAATGTCTTATTTCTCTTTAAATGATTTAGGTATTGCAATGAAAATTTACAGGAGTCTGCACCATTTCTGTTGCGGAACCACAATACATAAAAACTAAAAAAAATGTTTTGTTTTTCTAGAAAATTGCAATTTTAAGGTAGTGTCCTCCCCTATGCTGTTAGGTATACTATGTATGAGACTGCGCCAATCTTATTTCAGTGCGATGGGTATTTTTCGGACGAAACACTTTTTCCAGTTTTGTGGCATACACCGACCAGACTTGTACCGTACTTATTGCAAGTAATGAAATTAATTGTAATCCATTACTTTTTGGAGTAATTTTGTAATTAGTTGAAGACGCTTATTAGGAAGTAATTACGAGTGAAAAGCTGGTTATTTTTGAGGAGCGCTAAACGTACCTGTAACCGCTACTGTTTTCCCCCTCCCCTTTCCCATAGCACGCTCAATTGCTTATACAAATATATATATATATATATATACGTACATACATATATAAATGAAAGTAACGGTTACTTTCTCAAGTAACGGCGAAAAAAAAACAACAACAAAATAACATCATCTCAAGTAATTGTAAAATTTCTGATCTAATACTTTTGTGACCAAAAAGTAATTGTAATTGCATTAAATTATTTTTTTTAGAGTCTGACACCAAACAGGCGGTTCTGACGTCACGCAGTTTCTGAGGCGCTGTTGTCGACGAGGCGCATGCGCGGTGCATTTTTTGTCGTTGTCTTAGGTCCACAAACTCGTCACGTGACACGTGTCGTAGCGCGGATTGGCTGGGATGGCTCGTAGCATCCAGCGCGGTTCATCGAAAGTTAAAACGAAGCCTATAGACCTTTGCAAAGAGAGGTCTATGGCTGCCGCCATTTTGCGACTCGAGCGACCCCTATCAGCCAGATATTCCTGCCACCCGCCTGGACTGTGGAAACCCGATCAGCGCGACTCCCCACCCGCAATTTGCATTCGGAGTTCGCCGGCTTTTCTTGTAAGTTTTTACTTTATTTGCCCGTTCAGGATGTTTACCCTTTTCGTGTTATTTCCCGTTGTGAGAACCAAGGAATACCAGGGCTCGTAGCCTGCTCGGCTTTCGCAGGAAACGAACGAAGAAAGCGAACGTCAAGCAGCCCTCGAAGCGGGCCGTTCGTCATTCTTCGGGAATTATTTCCGTCGAGATAATCTCCGAAAAGCCTTCCCGGCGATATTCCCGGTCTTCGCGAAGAATAGCTTATAAGATCAGGTCCAGGGTAGCGTTCGTTTATTTGCTAAAAATCATGCAAAAAAAAAAGTTTTTTTAAGACGTTTTTTAAATCAAGCCGTATTCCGTCCGATCGTCCTGAAGTGAATATCGTCGACACTGTATATTGGATATTCTGTGTTATTCGAGGCCTTTCTTAAATCCTGTTTGGATAACGCGGCACCGTGCGGTACGCACACATTACAGTATGTTGTTCGATTGATGAAATTCTTTGAATTTCATGTTGTGAAGCGGAAATACCCATGCATTTCGGCTATCCTGTGTAGTCCAATAAGGCTAAGTGTTTGGCTCCACAAAAAAAAAAAAAAAAAAAATCAACATAACATTAAAGGGATGCTGAACCGAAATCTGGATTCCCCAAAAAACGCGGCAAATGCGTGCAACGGGATGCTACAAACACCAAAACATCACTCATACAGCGATATCTCGAACAAATGACCGTGTTTGTCAAAAAAAAAAAAAAAAGAGGCGCATTTGGCAGGAATGGTGACGTCATGCTTCTCCGAGAAGGAGAGGGAACGGCCTCACGTCTTCTCCGCGTCGCGGCCTTGAGGGAGCGAAGCGAAGAGAGGAGGAAACTAGGTATCTTGACGGTCACGCGCCTCGTCGGCCTGGTTCAATCTTGACTTCTTTTGCCAAAAATACGGCCGTCCATTTGAGATACCGCCTTACTAATAGTGTTGTAGGGATTGAAGCGTTCCGCCTACATCTCCTGCATTGTTTTTTTCGAAATCCAAATTTTGGTTCACCATCCCTTTAAACAAACATTCTTGCTGCATTTGTTCTGTCGTGCAGGAACTCGCTCAAAATAAATTTTGTGTTTGTTTTTATTTCTCAAAAAAAAAGTACAATGCTTTCTTAAAAACCTAGAAAAATTCTATTCGCTATACAGCACAAGATAAAAAAATAAAACGCGCCAATTTAGCCGCCACCGGCGTCCGGAATCGCGCCTACGCTGGCTACACCCTAGCCCAGTTCCGGAAGAAATGTCCCCGGAAGAAACGTCCCCGGAAGAAACGTCCCTGGAAAAAGAGTCCCCGGAAATTATGTCCCTGGAAAAAAAGGCCCTGGAAAGTAGGAAAAAATGTCCCCAAAGGGGCATCTTTTCCACTGCCGTACGATCCGCTCTTGACTTTTGGGTAGGGATCTAGAGTGTGTCATTTCTTTCCTGATTTTGAAACATTGCATCTCAACTGTTTTTGTTTGTTTTCCATTGTGAAATAAACATTTATGACACTTCTAGCTAAAACCAAATTATTGTGTTTGGGGAAATTCGAGAGGTACTTGTGTAGCATTTCTAAATATAAATAAAAAGCGCGAAACTTAACACAAGCAAGCCATCGCTAGTTTTTTTGTTTTTTTTCTCATAGAAACGAAAGGTTAATTGTCATCAAAGTTATTATAGGTACTGAAAGCGCTTATTTTGGGGATAAAATGCAGACGGTGAAATTTCGTTCCCACTAATACTCTTTCTAAGTAAAATTTGAAAATACGCCGATGTCGTTTTCGCGCTAACGGTGTCGTGATGGGTACCTCGGGGAATCGTATATTTCCTTTTTTGTTGGGGCCGTTTTTTCCTACTAGCCACACAGTGCCTTCTTTCCCAAGGACATATGGCCGAACCGCCCGAAGGCCATGAGGATAAGGCAAACCCAGAGATAGAAAATCCTTTGGGGACATTTTCTCCTACTTTCCATCTGGGGTCTTTTTTTTCTTTTTTTCGGTGACATTTTGTTTGGGGATTTTTTTCCCGGGGACCTTTCTTCCGGGGACATTCTTTCCTGCACCCGCCGCAGCCCACTAATGAGAAAACCCACAGCTCAGCGCAGTCGGGCAACACTGACGTACACTCTCAAAACCAGGGACGGGCGTTGTAAATCGCTTCGTTGGAGACTGCCACTGGAGAGGTCTATAGGTTGGAGTGCACTGAAAGCCGTCATACAATGAATGGCCACACACTTCGCCTATAGGTCTTTCTTGTTTTTTTTTGGTTTTTTTTGAAGGAACGAAGTTTTGGACTTTCCCGCTACCACCGCGGAAATCATTACGCACCATTACCGATCGTTTTGTTTTTGATGAGTTTCCCGAATTTATACTTTATTATGGTTCTAAATTTATAGTTGGTCTTTCTCTCTGTAGCGCCTTCGGGCTTTAAGAAAAAAAACAAAGAAAATAAATCAGATGTTGGAAAGCAATAAATACCACCACTGCCTGCTGCAAACCCTTAGTGCCTTTGGTGGTCTGCAAAGAGTGTCCTCGTAGTTCAGTTTTTTTCTTTTTGTTTTATTTCTTTTTATTTTGTAGCAGGGCTTGCAAGACATTTTGGATGTGTTTTCACGAGTTTTCTCAGCCCGTGTTAATCTAAGCTTTTAGCATTTTCTTTTAGTGTTTCTCAAAAGTAACTTCAAATCTGTTTGGAGGACAAACACTAAATTTATACCTTGCGATGTTGCAACAACAGCGACAAATAGAAAAGCGACAAGGACAAAATCACTTTAAAGTGTCTTTTTCGAGCTGGGCGCAAAACGCGACATAACGCCCTATTTGGGCTTCTTTTTTTCACCTTTTATTTGCGCGTGTCATAAAGGAACGGGCAAAAAAAGTGCGGCGCGACGCTGTATTTCAGCACTCGGATTCGGTGAACAGTGTGCCAAGTGCTATGCTTCATTCGGACTTAGGATTAAGCACGATGGAGGCTACAAGCCAACTTAGCCAATAAAGGCGGCACGAAAGCACCACCTGACTGCGCGTTCCGTTCGTCGCTGCTCCGTTCCGGAAGGTCACGCGACCACTCGCATGGCAATGGATGGGCAACGGTGGCTCGTAGCCTCCTCTCACGGTCCATCGCAAGGTGAGACGGAGCATCGTTGGAAAGCATCTGGGACCCAGAGGGCGGCCTAACCGCGCCGGAAACCATGCAGTTACTTTCTCGTGTTTGTATATGTACTCACGGTCCTGTTCTTATTTTGTTATAACACCTTCTCCTTCCGACGACTGTCTGGCAGCATCTGCCGACTACAGGGTGCCGCAACAAAAACCGAGCTTTGTCTTTTTTTTAGTTTTAGGGTTCTTGTGCAGTTTATTACCCGGCACGGAGCTCGCTTGCCACCCGAGGGAGGAAGCTTCAGGTTTGCCTTTCCCCCAAAGCGACCGCTACAGGACGACGAAGAGGCACATTTTATGGCCGAGTTTACGGCCGGAATGCGCTCTCCCTCTCGCGGGAGTATTTGGAAGCGGCGTGTGTCGGACGAAAAGCCGGCGGCATACGAAGCGGCCGAACACAAACATCCAGTTTTTTTGCGTCGTGAGTTTCACTCAACGAATACCGCCGGTTGTTTAGTTAAAAGTGTGTGCTTAACTTTAGGTGAGCCTTATGCTGAAACTTTGTCGCTGACAACAGCATTGTAAAAAGAAGAATCAGGTGTGGGCAACCCGACATCGCCACCCCAGAAGCTCTGATTTAAAGGGGTACGAGAAAGAAAGGACTTTCTTTTTCGTAGATTTTTTTGCAATTTCTTTTTCGAAAAGAAATGACCATAAGAAGCGCAATGCGTATCACGCATGTGGCGCGATTTTTTTTTTTTTCACTTATGTTTGGTCACTTTTGTTTTTTAGGTCGCATATGTTTTTCTAGGTCACCTACATTTCTCCATTGTGTAAATTTTTCTGTTAAAAGCTTCATCTTTTTTTCTTGTGGTTGGCCGCCTTGTTTGGTTTGCAGTATGAATCTGTTCCGATTGTTCAAGTGTCGCCCCTTCACCCGAGTTCAAGGTTGTTTCACTCTGTGTGTCGGGGTCTTCATGTTACCTTTTGGACTTTCGGTTTCCTTCTTTCTGTACGTACCTATATAAGGTCGTGAAGCGTGAAATAAATATTAGCTGTGTTTGCATATCTGTGTCATGTTTGTCCTCCTTGTCCCCACCCTCCAGGGTTAAAATATCTATACTCAACTAGCTCGCCTGCACCCTTGCTTTACCTTCAATAGTCCTCGCACGGTCAAGGGTGCCGTAATTCCCAGACTTGCCGCTTGGTGGTGTCATCGCGTAGTAGTATAACCCGAGGACTGTACGCGCTACGGCATACCATAGCCTCCTATGTACTGACAAAGCCTGGCAGATCGCCACGAGAAGCGGCCGCCGAAATGTAAAAGGTGGAGCGGCACACAACGGATCAGATGAGAGCCACGGGACTGGCGCCCCGCTGCGGCGAGACGCCGAAACAGACTTCTCCCGAGCGAACAATTGTGTTTGGAGTCCTCGCCGCTGCGAAAGCTGTGCACTGACGTCCAGGTTCGGCGAGAAATGGCTCTTCGATACTCTCTTCTACCAGATCCTCGCGCTCCAAATCTGCGACCGGGCACTCTATGGTCTCGACGTCGAACTGCCAGGCTTTGTGAGTATAGAGGAGGCTGTGCGTATGCATATCTCGCCCGTAACATCATTTGCAGCCATGCCGGCATTTTATACGCCACGAGCGTTCGCTTCACCGTGTTAGCTTCACAGCGCATAACTAGTCAGTCGAGGGAATCTGTAAGTGGAAATATCCGTCAGTACCCAGCAATGGCGTATGGGTGAGCTGACAGAAGTCCCCGCATCCTCAGATCAAGCTCCTAACTAACGTCTGCAAAGAACGACGATCTCAATGGTGTGTAATGCACGCTGCAGAAGCACTGTGAAGCTGAGACTGCAGCCAATGCCATAACCACGAGAGCTTGAGGTCGTTGCTTTAAAGCGTTCTTCCACAGAACGATCAAGTGCTCGCGCTAGAAATGCATGTCTCAAAGCCAGGAGCGCGGGCTTGCTCACCCGGGCTAGCAACTTGTGAGCGTTCTCCGCCAAGTCACACTCAGGGCTAAGTAACTCCACGAAAGAACCATTCTGCCGCGAACTGGCGCTACTTCTTAGGAACTCATGACGTGACGGCATTCCAAAGGAGCTTCACCGACCGCCACCAAATGCAATTTTGAAATCTGTTCATTCGTTTTGAAATTAGTTTTCTTTTAATCTCTGTCTGCAGCCCAGAAACACTAGTCTAGGCTAGTGCTTCTGGGCGGCCGGAAGAACATGGACTACGTCTAAAGTTTAAACAAAGATATAAAAGTGAAACAATTTCGTTTCCGTACCTTTTTAAATTACATCAAGTCAGTTACATTGGTGCGTAAAGTCATTGTTGCCAGTTTATCTGAGGCATTTTGTCTCAAATTGCATGAAAAGCTTTTACGTCCTCCAGGATTCTTAATACGGTCAGTGTAAAAAAAAAAAAAAATGCGTTATCGCCTGAACGTTTTGACGGCTCACGTAAAGCTCAGGAAGTCGCATTTTCGAATCTTAACGACCTCCAATTGAGTCTGCTTAAGGTCCACCTAGGGTGCCTCAATGTCCTTCTGTTTAGGGGGATGCCACGCTTTGTAGTACCAGATGCCGACCGCACGCGCTCACGGGCAAAATACAAAGAAATCGACGAAAACAAAATGTCGCCATAGCACAGTCAGCGCCACAAGCGCGTGCCGGGACACGCTCTTTCACGCGCGTCTCAACAAAAAATAAAAATAAACGTGTGTGACAAAATGGCGAGGTGCCACCACCCTAAGCAAAGCGCGCATGAAGGCACCCTAGGTCCACAAAGCAGCGTTGACTGTCGTCATTTCTTGGGCACGAAACGTGTGATTGGACCCGACTCCTCGCCGATCGTTGACGCAACCCTCGTGGCCTATAGCTGCTTAGAGCACACTTAGAGCGCTTAGAGCGGCGGACTCGGATGGCGCGCAAGTTTGTAAAAGAGCTAATTGCGCCTGCTCTGCATAAAGAGCCGAAATGGCGGCGCCAACGAGCAGATTGGCCGCTGGAGTGCCCATTCTCTAAACATGGCCTATATATTGTCTCTAGGTGCCAAAACCCCGGAAACAACTTCTTTGTCAGTACCATGCCCAGCGTAAAGACGCTTGTATATACATGAAACCTTTGCTTCCTCTATCTTGCGTGCGCTCGGCCAATGGTTGTCACTTGTTTGTCCAGCCTCTTATTCCTGTGAGAGTGACCGAACTTTACATGTAGACTGACCCTTTTCTTCCAAATAAGAGCCGTTTGCCCACTCTAGTTCTGTGCTCTGGAAATGCGCCGAAACCGGCCTTGCGAAAACGGTGAACAAGCAGCGACCGCACCCTATCTGCGACATGATGTAAGAGACTCGCGTTGTCCTATGAAGGCGTAGACCATGAACTAGACATGAGCAATAGCAGCTTAGAACGGCCAGAAACGACGTCCTCCCAATAGGAACAAGGGGCGGCCGCCACACCACGCTGCGACACAAACATGGCGTCGCCTGGAAAGCTTGTCGCTACTCTGAGAGCTCAAGCTTGATTGTCGAAGCTCTGAGAGGGGTGCATTCGACCGAAAGATTAAGCGAACGGCGCGTCTCCCCGCTAAATCCCTTCGCTAATCCTCAATCTGGCAGACAACGAATTCAGTGGCGATCTGGGTCGCCTAGTCCGAGGCTCGCGGTTTTGGTAGGATTAACGGTTCAGGGGATTCGAATTGCGCTTCACTCGAGTAGAAACAAGTCTTTAGGCTTACGGAGCCGGAAATCCGGGTGGATTATCTGTCACCTCGTTTTGATCATTCGCTGTAAGGAGTAAGGTGCTTAGGTATTAGCCGTAATTTAGTCAGAACTTCAGCTTGGGCGAGTTGGCCATTCATGATACTGCTTCACAGCGCACAAGGTAAGACACACTTAAAAGAAATTTCACGCATACACAGGAAGAACACTCACGCAGCGCTGACTGACAACTTTTTTTTTTTATTTTTTTTTATTTGATGTAGAGAAAGGAAATCAGAGATGTTAGCCTGGAGTTGATCTCCTGACTGGCTACTCTGAGTGGGGAGGGGAGTTAGGGAATGAAAGATATAAGTATGAAAAGAAGGCGTTCCATCTCAGGCACACACACACACTCACACGCACGCGCAGTACATAAATTAGAAAAGACTGACAACTCAAGTGTATTATGCATCATCTTCATCTTCCTTCACTCCGATGCAAATGGCAGTGAAACAAAAACCAATGATCATATGAAAAAGAGAAAGGAAAAAAACAGAAAAAGGAATAAAAACAAAACAAAAACAAAATATAGAAGGAAGAAAAAATATAGAAGGAAGAAAACACAATGAATTCCCTGTACAGCGGACGTTGCTACTGTGCTTGTGCTATATAGTTCAACTCTTTTTCCGTTAAGGATAGCGAAGAGGTACTAACACATACTTTATCTAGCCTTACAATGTTAGCGGTTCCTACTATTTCTCGCGTCAGTTTGTTCCTGCTCCGTCCCAGTATGGTGCATTTGTCCAGGAGGGGAGAACATCCACACACTCTGCAGTGGATGCCTAAAAGACCCTTTCTCTTTTTCATATGATCATCGGTTTTTGTTTCACTTCCATTTGCATCGGAGTGAAGGAAGATGAATATGATGCATAATACACTTGAGTTGTCAGTCAGCGCTGCGTGAGTGTTCTTCCTGTGTATGCGTGAAATTTCTTTTAAGTGTGTCTGATCTTGTGCGCTGTGAAGCAGTATCCGTAATTTAGTGCGACGAGCGTAAAAAGGGAATTTCAGTAGACCGTCTCCGCAGCCCGCTAAGCGCCCGCATGGCGCTCTGTAATCTGCCAGAATACCATGAACTATGCAGACAAGGCTCGCGGCGCGCATGCGCAGCTGCGGTGTTTTTTTTTTACGGATACCGTAGCGGAGGAGAAAAAGGATATTGCTCAAACCGGCGGGCGACCTGTTTGCTCAGTTCTAAAACTTTCGGCAATGTTGGCCCCGAGCCTGTACCCCTATACTTTAAACGGACGGTGCAATGTCTGTTCGAACTTTTAGTGAATAGCGATGAGAATCAATCTTTAATGTTCATAGCCATCAAAGCCCCGGCCACGCAACCAGAGTGGTGCGGATTATTTAGGTATTGATGGTTGCCTGTTTTTTTTTTTTTTTTTGCGAGTCAAGCCATGTTTAAATTATTCCCTCTCAAATTCAGGCATCTCTATACTCGTGTAGCATAATCTCATAAATTTCAAGTAATTTCGCGCCCTCCAAAAAATAACAAAAAAAATCTTGAATTTTATCTTTCTTTGCACCGCACGTTTTCTTTTAAGTCTAGCGCCAGCGGTCAAACTAGATGCCATAGTTTAAAATTTCATTGTTAGCTAATTGAAAAACTATAAGCAAGTTTTTTTTTTTAAAATTCGTGAATGGGTGGACGACGAAGCCCACGCATATATGGAGTTGAATGGCGTCCGCTACCGGACACGAGTCCCATTTTCCTACTGAAACTTTCAGAAAATAACCAGTAACTTTTGAACAATATTACGGTTAACCTTGAAAGTTTGGCCTCTGGACTGTACCTGTAGCGCTACATTTTAGTAGAGATTGACTGTTTAGAAATGTGTTCAGAACTGTACTCTACTATACGGTACCAGTGGCGTAGCCAGGATTTTATTTATTTGTTTTTTTTGGGAGGGGGGGGGGAGGGGGGTGTCCAATAACATGAATCCCCCCCCCCCTTGGCGAAGCAGGGTGAGATCGGTGGTACGTACGCTTACGCAAAGAATTAGCGAGGCGCCGTTAAGATAAAACGGGTAAAGCGGCGTTGTCATTTTTGAAAACGGAGCAGACTTCATTTACAGAGGAATACGGGCGTGGTGGCTCACCGCTCTATTGTCGTCGTAGTTGCGGCCCACCACCTTTAAAAGCTTCCTCACAGCACACAAATCTCCCCGCTTTTTGAGGTACCACTACATTAGCAACCCGTGAAGGCCAGACAAAACACAAGGATAGCTATAGACCAGTGTCTGCTCTGTTTCATGGGCGCCGCCATGTTTGTTTATGCTGACGCAATGACAGGGTAAAACGGGGGGGGAGGCTGAGCTTTTTGCAAGACTCCGTTTTTTGTAGAAACCTTCGCAGATATCGTAGTGCAAGAACGTCGGAAAGACATAGTCACGAAGCTCCAAGAACAACACTAATGCCAAGATATAAAAAGCAAAAAGCTTGTTTTATGCGCAGCCCTCTCTTCACAAGAGCCTTCGCTTGAGATTATTGTTTCACACTTTTATCGCTGGGGGCTAGGATTTTGGGCACTGGTCTATAGGCAACCCGCAATGCTGTTTGGTGTGGAGCTATCTAGCGACTGAAGAAAGAAACATTGGGTATGTCTGGGAGTGGTAGCTGCATTGTTGAAACGTGAGCTATTACTCTGGTGGCGCCGCATAGCCTAGTGTCGGAAGTAAGAAATACTGGGTAGGCCAGGAAGCCGTGGTCGCATAACATGCAAGTACGGCGGAAGCTTCGGCCTGGCGGGCCAATCACCGGAGTTCGATTTTACTGCAAAGAAGTATGAGGCTTTTCGCTGCATCATGCTCCAATATGTGTATGTTGCGCTCGTATACGTCGGGGATATAGCAGCCGTCCGCACGCAATGGGGAGCTTATCGTTCACCCTTTGCCAAGTTATACCGAGGCAGGGTATAACCTTGGGTTCTTACTTTACTGGCACCGCCTGGCTGTTACCCAGCAGGCTATACTGTCACAAAAAAAATTTAGGCAAGAAAAAAAAAATTCGACGCTGAGAATTTAGAGCAACCGTCTTCGCACAAACACTTGGGGCTCATATATAGGGCGAGGGTAATTCTGAACAATCACAAAACCAAAATCTATTATCTAATAAAGGTTTAACGAATTCGTGCTACAGAGCAAGCTGCCAAAGGAAAGAGAGACTTATTTTTGTAAGGCCGCTTTATCTTGAAGTGTGGTCCAAAGGAAACAGCGGCATATCATCGGGGCGATGAAAAATCGTTAGTTCGAACTCGTCGTTCCGTCACTCGGAGAAATGACATCACACACCACCCACAAACACGCAAACCACACGCCGAGTTGATGTTCCGTGCAACGAAAGGATTAATCTAATAACGAATTGCATCGGATGCCACCTAGACAGGCAAAGCAGAAAGCAAGAGGGACTTCATCGCATTCGTGAGCGACCGTCGAGACGGGCATCTCGATGGAAGGAAATTTCGCGAAATGGTGGAAACTTTGCCAAAAATGGAAAAGTGTTAGGCGTCTAATAAAATAGAGAAGACATGAAACGCCCGTCACGTCTGCGCTACAGGCGGTCGCCCTCTGTCCGCAGGCCCTTTTCCCAAACGTCTATCGTTTCATCAAGATCCTAGCGACTCTGTGCATAGCAACGGCGGGCGGAAGCCGAGCGCTCGTTCTCTTCACTACGACGGTTGAAAACAAACCTGAGAGCGTCTATTTCCAACAAGCGACTGCTTGGTCTAGTGGTTTTGTATGTTCACCGCGACATTGAAGTTCAAGCGGTGGACATCCTGGATATTCTTAGCCGTGAACGCAGGCGGCTGAATCTGAATATGTAGGCGCTTGGCATAAATTCAATGATCAAGCGAGACTGTAAATTGCTTTTTGAAATAACTAGCCACAGTTACTTTTTTATTCGCGGTATTTTCTAGTCCAAAGCACGCAATTCTGATCAGCACACAAGGTGTGCCTGAGCTCAGCACCACCCGATGATTGCAGTGCAATCCCTTTTACAATTCATTTAATATTCCTTACATCGCTCACATTGTTTTATATTATCACCATGTGTTCGTTTTATTATGTCCCCATTAGTTTGATTTCATTATGTATTTAAGTGAGGATAGTTTGTTATACTTCGCCTCTAAATCGCCATCCTTCACCGCAAAAATGTTTCGAAATATCCGTTCTCTATATATCTGAGATAAAATCCTGCGTCCCATCAAAGAAGCATAAATGGAGAAATATTGACTAATCTATTTTTTTTTTTTACCTTTTTTACCTCACAAAGATTCCTCCCGAAAGCATATAAGTTTGATATAGTCGCGCTCCCCCTCTGCTCCGTGCCTCGTGCAAGACCGACTCCGTGAGCACGGTTCGAGCGGCCCAAAAAGCACCGGGGAAAGGGGGGGGAGGGTTCGATCCCCGAACCCCCCCCCCCCCCCCCCCCCTCGCCTACGCCGCTGTTCGGTACAGTCATATAACATTTCTCTATACCCTTAGTAATCTATGCTATATTGCTTTATAATATATTAGATACAATTTAAATGGATTAGCAAAACGTCGATCGGGTGTCTGTTTTAGACTACCCTGGCTTAATTGCTTTTTTTCTAAATATAACTCTCAATAGGTAAGTGTGCAGTGCAGCGTGACACAAACGCAAGGCACCTTTTTGTGCGCATATGCCACATTTCTGCGATGCGGGATTTATTTACGACGCAATAAAGAGCGAAGTAAGCGTGATGCCCTTATTTGTGTTGGCAATCTCCAGCGACCAGCCTAAATGGCACTATAAAACCCCTATCCCGATGAGTAATAAAACATGATGGGCAGAGACACTGGAACATTACTTTTTAAGGCACGATTACAAAGGGCATGTAGGGGCTCTTTGCCGCCACACTATATTGTGTCTCGTGTGATCTGGTCGTTTAATGTGAATGATTAACGTGGATTTAATGTGAAAAAATATTTTCCGTGCATTCACGTATTTCAACTCTTCCGTCGTTGCTCCTAGTTTCGAATTTGGTTCTACTTGCAGCCGTGACGAGGACCACATGCACCTTCTCATGGATTTCCAGCACCTTACGTATGCACATTTTACGTTATTATTGCATGTTCCCGCTGACGTTGCCCATCTCGTTGCCATATTCCTGCTGATTTGCTGGGTCGCTCCAGCAATTTATGAGTTATTTGGTGGTGCAGGTACTTTCCTTGGGCTTTATAAATTGTGAATAAAAAGGGGGCAGCCATAACCCGTAAGTACGCATAAACAACCGGTGTGGCAGTGTAAACTAAAAAACCCGTAAGTACGCATAAACAACCGGTGTGGCAGTGTAAACTAAAAAAACAACAACAAAAACATTGGAATATTTAAGAAATGTGGATGCAAATCGAATCGCCATGACAGTATTTCATTTCCGCGTATTCCGACCTACTGCTTGCTTCAGCGCTGGCACCAACGAATCACGCGAAAACATTGCAAACGAAGGCAGAAAAAAGATTGAACGCCACGTGCCCCTCGATCTACTTTGCTCGAAAACTAGAACTGCAGAGCAAAATGAGTAGCCACAGCAGACTTATTCAAACAGACGCGTGTCCGAGATAACTTTACTTTCATACTTTAAAACTCGGAGAAACTTCGCTAGAACAATAACAATAACCAAACAAAAAGCACCCAGTAATGTACAGCGCGGAGAGAAAAAAAAAAAAAAAATAGAAGCCATATGCGAAAGCTTGCAAACGGCCGCGGCCCAACAAGAGGCCGTAGGAATTGAAAATGGCCACCCATAAATCGGCGCCGAGCTGCGCGCCACCATTTTGAAGTGCTAGCGGTTGCCCTCTGAGCGAGGATCCAGGAGGTCAAATACAGTGGAAGAGGTTTGCAAAACTTAAATAAAAAGACGCATAATCAAACAGCACGCACTAGAAGACAATAAAGCAAACAAGAGAAGTGATATATGGAGATACACATAAAGAAAAAGAAAGGGGAGACGGTGGCATGCACGCACTGACGCCTTTGTTTGTAGATGCGTTTATTTCAGCGACAGACAATGGATTCGAATGGCTGTCGGCGGCTGCTGCTGCCAGAGAGCCCAGAATCAAGAGAGGGAGAGAGAGAGCAGCATTGGAGAGCCTGCTGCTTACGGCGACCCTAAATCAGCCAATCAGAGCGCGGCGTCATTCTGACGTCACCTCAACCCTTGCCAAAGAAGCAGACAAACTTTCGCTCTGGATAAACTGTCAACGCTGCATGGTTCCCGCGTTGCTCCCTCTCTTAAATCTAGGCTCTGTACGGTGTCACTGCCGCCTCTGGCGCCTTCTGGTGGACACTGGTCATATTTATGAGCGTATAGCGTTCACGGCCCTCGCCCTTTTCCGCCTCCGGGATTCTGAGTTTTGGGGCCCGGGCTTGGCCCCGAGCAGTATTATATCCGCACGACTGAACGCGGACAAAAACATCACGCAAAAAAAAAAAAAGCAACAAACAACAAAAGCAAGTTGAGCGGGAAAGTTTGGTAACGCGGAAAGGTCTGGTCGCCATTGTTGTTTTCTTACTTAGGGCGTCTGTGATGAAAGGCAGGCTTTTGTTTTTTGCATCTTTTTTCGCCTTCAGGATATAAGCCGCTCCGGATGGACCCTGTCTCTGACTGTTTCGACGGCCTTCAGGATGAAAGGGTCTTGCTTGTTTTTGCGTTTGGTATTTGCATGTCAAATAAACGAAGCGAACGATGAGTGAGCTCGAGTGTCTAACAGTCGTTGCACGTACTTCGCCTACAGGAAATGATCAGACATGTCCTCAACTCTTATCTGAGGTTCTGAGTACTGCGTTTAGTTGAGTCCTATCAAATGTTGGGATCTCGCGAACCTGCCGGAGTTCGAGTCTAACGAGATTCGACTTTCTCGAACTTACCAAGTTCGACAAACGTCTGACTAATATAAAACCCTTGCGCGCAAAAAAAAAAAAAAAAGAAGAAAAAGTTGTAGACCTTGGTGGAAAAAAGCAAAATTCGTTGGATATTGATTATAATGAAATTAAATGCAAAGGTGCAAGCGAGCTGAACAAGAATGATAAATACATTAAAAGTACACAACATCGCTTTCATAGTTCGAAACTGCCAGCGGCCGTTTCGAACGAAGCGATTTACAGCGCGCGTCCCTGGTTTTGAGAATGTACGTCAGTGTTGCCCGACTTCGCTGGGCTGTGGGTTTTCTAGTCAGTAGGCTATGGCAGCCTGCATATGCGCAGTTCTCGAGGCTAGTGGTGGCTAAATAGCCGTGTTTTAATTTTATTTTGTGTTCAATGGCTAATCGAATTCCTCCTGGTTCTTAAAAAAAACATTGCACTATTTTTGGGAACAAAAACAAACAAATGAAAGCTTTTTTTGGTAGCCCGCTTGACAGAACAAATGCAACTTTAATGTTTCTTTTATTTTATGCTGATTTTGTTACACCGTTCACTCACCCGTGTTAATCTGCAAAGGTCTTAACTGTCAAAAATATTTGATCACACAGGATAGCCGAAATGCATGGCTATTCCCCGCTCACAACGTGGAATTTAATGAGTCTCATCAATCAAACAACATATATTGTTTACAAACCCCACAGTGCCGCGTTATCTGAACAGGATTTGACAAAGGTCTCAAATCCTGTTTCTGTACTGTTATGTTTATGATTTTTGTGTAACAGTTTTGTAACAGTCTTATGGCACTTCTTTCAATCAATAGTCTTACTTTTTATGAACATGTTTGATACAATGTGTGACGTATAATCGTTTCACTTTCCTGTACCGTGTACCCCCTACAATAATGCCCATGTGGCGATGTAGGTACTGCGTAAATAAATAAATAAAATAACACAACATATCACAGTGTTGACGACAGCCACTTCACGACTATCGAACGGAGTCCGGCTTGTATTGAAACGCATTTTGAAGAGAGCTGCTCTTTTTTTTTTTTTTTTGCACAGCATTGAGTTTGTCTATCCCCGTCCCTACTCGCGTGTTTAGCTCGACGCTCGCCCTCCCGCGGTGGAAACGGGAAGCGCTCTAGTGAGGGTCCCCCGATTCTCTTGATCAGCGGGCATGGCGGAACTGCTCGCGATGATGGCTCGCGAAATGTTGTTTCCGAATGCAAAAAACACTCTTCACTGTCCCAACGTAGTGCTGCAGCCGGTATGCGATTGTACCTTACTGTAGAGTTTTAGTATGGCGCAGAGAAGCAAACGCAAGCGGTGTGCGTTTGCGTTAGAGTTGCGTGCCCCATGTTGTGCGTGCGCCTCATCGCCATGCGCCATCCAAGACCGCAATTTCGGGCTCCGCGCATGCGCAGTGTGGAACACGCAAAGCTAACGCAAACACACAGCGCTTGCGTTCGCTCGTATACGCAATACTGTTTCACCGGCTTCCAGCGCCAACGAAACGTGCTGCAGTGAGCAGACATGCAAGCAGGTAGGCGTTCCTTCGAACTGGAAAGGCTGAGATTGGCAAAACGACGGCGAGCAAATACAAATGTAAATAAATGTTATGAAAAACTAGTAATTAAAAAACAAGCTTTTTTTTTTTAACTTTTGGGCATTTGGTCTGGAAGTATATTGGCGGCGACTTTGGACGTTTCGCCGACTATTGTGCTATCAAAGTCGCGACTTTGACAGCACAATATACTTTACCCACAATTAATGTAATTTTACATGGATTTCTCAAATTAGCTAGAATGTTTTCACTGATTTTAGACTATTTTTATTTTATTTGTAATTAAAATGCAGCAATCAGAACAAGTGATGATAATTAGCACAGCTTTCATTGTCATGATTCTGCGCGCGTTTAAAATTAGATCATAAGCAACAAATTATGTTAGAGCTTGAAGAATTACTTATTCAAATATGTGAATTTTAATATTATTAATATTAATACAAATCGCGGCAATGTATGCCTCTAATTAACGCGAAGATCACGAGAATACTCTATTTAACAATAATAGTTCTTCCAGAAAGCTATAATTTTGTATTATTTTTAGCATATGAAAAACTCTGACATAGTTATCAAGACAGACAAACAGTTAAACGCTGGATGTAATATGAAGTCCTACGCGTCACGCCGTGCTATAAAAACACACACACACATACTTGAGCTGTCTGACTCGGATTCCGTCTTGGGTTGTTGCAGTGGGAGTAGCGTTTATTAGTTTATGCGTTTCGTGGACATATTGTAAGAATTGGATTTATTCTGTTATTCTGGTGCTGGCATAATTGTCATTATTTCCCATGACAATTATCTGAGCGAGAAAAAGGCAGCGAGAACGCACAGATATCAGCACTGATTTTTTCAACAACTACGAATATCAGCCTGGATCGAACAGTATGTCACAAAATAAAGTTTCCGCGAACAACTTTTCTAAGTAAATAATTCCGATGTGAGACACATCTTGAGTCATGAAAGAATCTGAATTTAAGACCTCTATCGAGAAATGAAATCCAAAATAGAGGTAAGTTTTGGTTTCGCTCCAGAATTAAAACGCGCATCCTTCCGTAATTAATACGCGAAACACCGTTCTTGTTTTCAGGTTAAAGAGGTAACCTGCGCTCATAAAACATTAGCTTCCTCGTATTACCAGAAATAATTTATGTCGCTGAGTGAAGCCAGCACACTAGACAGGCTCAACAGCGGCACGCATCTCTGACCCTCACTAAACCCGCCATTTCGGAAAATCAGTGGCGCACCACCTATAGTTAGTTGGAGTCGCGAATACCCCGGACCCAAGCCCATCTGCTATTTTTCGCGAAGACAAGGAACATCGCCGGGAAGGCTTTTCGGAGATTATCTCGACGGAAATAATCCTCCAAGAACGTCGAACTCCCTGCGTCGCGGGCTGCTTAACGTTCGCTCTCTTCGTTTCCTGCGAGGCCCAGCAGGCTACGAGCCCTGGTGTTCCCTAGGGTGCCTTCATGTGCGCTTCGGCTCCCTAGGTATTCCCTGGTTCTCACAGTAGAAGATAACACACAAAGGGTAAGCATCCAAAACAGGCAAATAAAGTAAAAACCTCCAAAAAAAGCCGGCGAATTCTGAATGCACAATGCAGGTGGGGAGTCGAGCTGACCGGGTTTCCACCTGCTCAGGCGGGTGGCAGAAATTTCTGCTGATAGGGGTCGCTCGAATCGCAAAATGGCGGCGGCCAGAGAGCTTTTTTTTGCAAGGGTCTATACGTAGATAAACTGAGTGTCACTATAGTCTTCTCTCAAGTTTTACCAGAGTTCAAGTTATGAATGAACAAGAGCGTCGTCTGTTGCTCAAGCAATGTCTTGCGTTCGGCGTTTGAACGGCAAGGCATCCGCGACGACCAGACGACTTTCTTCTTCGCTCTGATTGGTGGGAGACAGCGGGTAGAGTCTGGTCTGTACCCACTAAACCTTCCAATCAGAGCTCGAGATTCTGACGTCAGCGCACGCTCTCTCCTTTTCCTCTCATTCAGTTTCTCTTCTTTTAGATATCGTTCACACGTTTTCTAAAATCTGAACTAAGCTACATTTTCTTAGATTATATGTTTCTCGAAATTCTACTCGTTAGTGGGAAAGTTGGACCACGCCGCCCATAAGTCGATCTTCTTCGAAACTTAACTGAAGGTTCAAAGTTTAGACAGAACGTTCGTAACGTCCACAATACTAGGCTCTATTGCGATGATGAGAGCAGTTATTTTTTTGTCGGGGATTGTCACGCGTTCCGTCGTAACAGATTGCACTGCCCTTTGTGGCTTGCGTAAACTGCTGACCCGTATTCCTTTGTAATATCTCTGACGCGCTCGCACTTCTTGTGCGTGGACACACCCTATCACAGATGGGCCTTTGTTTCCCTCGCGATGATGTAACTAAGATGATGTAACATTGGTCGTCCCCTCGACACGAAAACAAATATTTGCGATGGATGGGCACTACTGTTTGGTTACCATCATTTATGCGATCGGATGGCTCAATACGGAATTTTAACATTGAGAATAAAAAAAAAAAGAAGAGACGACTTACATTATCACAGATATATTACCCAAGCATCAAGGAGAAAGCAGGGATTGGTGTTCCACGCGCCGCACGTGCTGGCCTCAGCTGTAGTAAATTTTGTAAAACAAACATCTAAAACAAATGGCATCTTGCACGCGCGTTTATCAACTCTTTAATTTGGTTATTTACTTCGAATCTTTTATACGGGGAAGGCGTGCACGTGTGGCGCGTGGAACACCAACCCCTGCATTCTCCTTGATGTTTGGGTAATATAGCAAAAGGTCTATTGATACCAAGGCAGCTACACTCCATGGCAGTGTTAGCGGAAACATCGGCTCTTTTTCTTAATTTTACTTCCGAAGGGTAGTGGCGGGCATACATTTTCACCGCTTTGGTTGGTGTCTTCAAATGACTGTTTTCCACCACGCTAGTAGTTTTGAGGGGATCCCGTCGATTCTGAGTGAAAAACAGCATGAAAAAACCTTCGATCGCTTGTTTGTGCTAACGGTGACGTCCGGTGTACGAACAATGTGAAACGTTCAATAGACCGTTCCGGAAACACGCGGAGCTCCAACCGTCTGCTTAAAACATTTTAAAAATATGAAAAGGAAAAAAAAAAAATACGTGAAGGGCTACCTACCGGGTATCCCAAGTAGCGGCCAGGCTCTTTAAATCGACCGTAAAATTCTGTTTCTTAAGGCCATGGTCCCACTGAATGTGGCAGTTTAAGTACTTTTTCCCAGGTCATTACTCATCGTCTTTTGAATACAGTTTTGTGGGATTGATGTCATTTGAAAGGCAAAGCAACCTTCTTTCATTTAATATTTTGTATGTATCGGTTTATTCTGATCATGCGCATTTATAGCGTTGCGAATATGATGGCGCGGACCCTCACTTGCTCCGCTGATTGATGTTTCATGAAGAATCTATTAAAGATATCAGGGTTCCAATAGAGCAGTTTTGTTAAGATGATATCGGAGCAGAATGTAACGATACATCTTTTTGGTATTTGTACTACTTGGTTTTGTTCATCTTTCTAAATATTGCCCTAAAATTGTAATTTTTCAGCACAAACATGCTTTTAATGGCATGCGCTAGGGCAATGAAAAGCTACAGATGCAGTGCTTATAATCGGTAATATGCAACAAAAAAAAAATTAATATTTTGTAAATTGCTTTTCTTCAGATATTTTATATCAAACGTAGCACATTTTTGTGCTTCGAGTCGCGGTGCTTCAAATGCCACCGAGGAAATATTTAAACTAGGATAAAATCTTTTATATTATTTAGAACTATAATGGTTGCCCAAGAAGTGGACGATGGCTTTTTTTTTTTTCATTTTCAAAGTCATAACGCTCCAGCCCTTCAAACCTACCTGTTTTTGAGGCATATCTTTGATGGACACCAAACATATTTACTGGCATCTAATAACATTTATAGTATGGAATAGATATACATTGCAATGTATTAGATTTTCACAATGATCTTGCTTTGGTTTCTTAATAGGTGTAGAGCTTAGCTAGTTTTAAAAGCAATTAAAAGCTGTTTGGGTGTTTGGTTGCGCTACCTGCCGGATGGCGGAAAAAACTGCTCATTTCTAATGTTCAAAACATTTTCAAGGGCGGCGTTGGCGTCTGTATCATCATCAATATCCGTGTCTTTTTACCTCCGCATTTAGAAAATATGTTTGAAGATTTGCTATCGACAAATGAATGGTTTAAGTACTGGGTCAGGTTAATAAATCTAAGATAAATAATTGCAGAAGCGTAGTGTGATTTAATGTGTTCATTATTCGATATGATTGAAATCGATAAAGAACAAAGACGAAAAGAAAAAGAATACACCCGCGTTCACTTCGTATCTAGAGGCACTAAATGGGCTGCGCCTAGAGTATCGGCACTCCGTTCCCCAACATTGTTGTGGGCGCCGCCATTCTGGGTCTTGTGCGGAGCAAACGCAACTGCCGATCGTCATGATTCAAAAGTGAGACTTCCTCAGCAGTAGATCCGGTGTCAGGAAGCTGATGCAATATTGCTTTGCTCTGTCGCGGACTGTTTAAACATTTGTGGAGGGCGGAAAAGCGTTCCCTGTGATTCTAGATAAAGCTTCAGATAACTGGTAACCATGATTTTAAGTCAAAATATGCCCATGTGTCGCTATTCTGAAGCGTAGATTATTTAATGACACTATTCATGCCCTTGTTCAATGACCTTGTATTACCTGAAGGGACCATCCCCTGCCGCTTCCTCATTGTTCCCGCTAGTGCCACCATGTTACCTACTCTTTAGAGTAGCGACACTTGGCCATAGTGCGGCTTAAAATCATGGTTGCCAGTTATCTGTAGCTTTATATGAAATTACAGGAAACGCTTTTTCGTCCTCCACAAATGTTGAAACAGTTCGCGACAAAGCAAAGCAATCTTACATGAACTTCCTGATACCGAATCTAATGCTGAGGAAGTCGCACTTTTGAATCATGACGATCGGCAGTTGCGTCTGCTCTGCACAAGCACCAAAATGGCAGCGCCCACAACAATGTAGGGGAAAGGAGTGCCGATACTCTAAGCGCAGCTCATTTAGTGGCTCCAGTTCCCGCGAACCTCATTTCCCCTGACTGAAACTAAATATGAATAATACACCATTATTATAGCTTATTTAGTGATAACCAACTACACATGATGAGAGGAGGAAGCGGCCGGGTAGGAGAAACGCGAGTTTATGTGCGACCGTTCTAACCGTCTCAGAAGAGAGAACGCCAGCTTGCGCTGGTTTCAAAAAGACTATCCAAAGAAAAGAGGCGGCACGCTGTGTTCGTTGTGATTGTGCGTCTAACTCATATACAGGTATATTTGAAGATCGAAGATGGACGTGGATTGTCTCGAGGTAATGTAACGTAATAACATTATATAAATAATAAACATAATGATCAGGACTGAACGACTAAATTTTTCAATTCATAGATTGTAATATGGTGGTTGCCTATTGTACTTACTGTTGATGAAACGGAGTATGAGGTGACGAGGTAATGATTAAATGATGAGGCTCTATAAGGACGACGACAATAGTGAATGTCAAACCACAACGTATAGTGCCAGACTTGTTTCAAGTATCGTGTACCCAAAGACTTTTCTTCACCCGCAACAGAATAAGGTAGAATCAATGAGGATACTGCTTTACAACTGTACATGAAACATGAAAACTGCACTGTGCGAAAGTGTGACTTATTGATTAATATAAAGGACAGATTTGTAGCAGCCTCCCCTGATAGACTGCCTGGAACAAATGGCCTTGTTGAGGTAAAGTGTCCCCGTTCCAAAAGATTCTTATAGCCTACCGAAAGTGCAAAAGAGTATGAGGCGAAAAATAAGAAAAAGGAGCCTGGTGTGAAAGGTCGAATATCACCGCCATAGCTTCTACTACCAAATACAAGGGCAGTTACACAATACACAAAGAGAGTTTTGCGATTTCGTTATATTTACCACTCAAGGGCATTGATATTCAACGTATTTAGAGGGATGACACCATCTGGTGAAACAACATAGAGCCTTTTCTTCACAAGTTTTACATGAAAGGTCGGACTTTCGCTTAAATTCCTCACGTAGACGAGTTGTCCGACCAAATAAACTGACATTACTTTCTATCTGGGAATCTCTCGATCTTTGTTCGTAGGCCATAGTGTCATAAGATCGAAGGGTATGGCTCTTCGTCCGCCAAACATTGCTTCGGCGGGTGTTTTTCTCGTAGAAGATGAGACCGTCGCGTGCTGCCAGAACAAGAACCTGGCGATTCCTCACTGAACTGCTTCTTCAGTAAGCTTCAAGAGGGCTTTCTTCGTTTCACACACCATCTGTTCTACTTGCCCGCTAGTTGCAAGATGGTATGGTGCAGTAATGTGGTGCCTGATGCCGTTTTTATTTTTCTCAAAAACTTGTTTATTTAATTTGAAAGAAGATTCGGCGCGTTATATCAGAGAAAAGTGTTTTCGGTATGCCAAAACCAGGGAAAAGAAAGCGTAGAACGTCGATGGCGCGCTGGACGTCGTGGCATGCGTCGTGTAAACTTCCAGTCACTTAGAGTACGCATCGACCAAGACGCCGGAGATGCGGATACGTTTCGCCACCCACCGACTGAATAGGGGATCGTTTTCAGCTACTGTTCAGGATGGCGCTGGACTCGAGGAAGACTTCGAGTCTTTCCGCAAAACTAGCCCAGGTGCCAACACTTTTGTCGAAAGCGGTAAGTGCTCAAAACGTTGACAACCTGAGTAGCGACGTGCTGTGCTTGACACTGAACGCTTACCATTCGCTGAGAAGAAACTTGCTTGTTCGTCTGCCACGAGTCGTGCGATATCAGGTCATCACCGCAACTCAATCTCCCGACAAAACAGGTCTTCATTGTCCGCATGTCCATAGCTAGCGATCATGGGAACTAATAAACTTATAATGGATACCTTATTTCCAGGCGGTGATCAAATGGCTTAAACATTTGGAACCGCGCATGTCAGTAGTCGTTGCGGGGATAATGGATGGCTAACACCAACCAATTTTTTAATAATAAATTATGACGATACGCGAGACGTTTAACGGAACATATGGGCTTCTTTCATGTTGATTGGTGAGAAAAAGAACTTGAAAAACAGCGAGAGAAGTAGGTTTAGCTTTTTTAGCTTGAAAACAGTCACTCGGCATTGTATCGGGGTGGTGCTGTGATCTATTTTATTGTGAAAGCATTAATTGTCACATGGAGCGAGCCGACGTCATCAGCTTTGAAGCCGCGCCAAACGGCAACTTAAATCCATTCTCCGAGTGAAGCCAGGTCCCAGCTATCAAACCACGAGAAAAGCCTAGCCAAACGGCACCCAGTTTCCCCGATCCAAAAGGACCGGAGTAAAGCTGATGGATTTCGGCTTCAATCCCATTGGCTAGCGCGCGTCGACGAGGCTCCCATTGGCCGCTGCGCATCAGTTTCAACCCGCCACCCCATGGCGCTGCGTGTCCTCGAGGCAAGGGCTCCACCGTTCCACGCCCAAGGTCAGCGCAACGAGGACAGCGCGCACGCTCGACCGTCGACGCAATTACGCCGCAGGCGAAAGAAGGGATCGGGAGAGCGGCATGCATACTTTCGCATTCACAACTCATAAGAAGTGCCTAGGTGTACCCCGAGCCTTTTTGTCCGAAACTTTTCGCGCTAGTTTCGACTGATGAGAACTCTTGGTTATGAGTACGATATACAAATCGCTATGTAGCAATGTATAGCTTTGTATAGAATGAAGATGCATATTCCTTTGAAACCAGGACGTTGATAAGTATAATTGATGGCCATGTTTTGGAACATCTGTAAATTGAACGAATTCTACTCATTGATTACAAAATGCATTTTGAGGGACAAAGATTACTGGGGCCCTAAACTCGTAAAACACAAAGTTGGAGCCGCGTCGACTGAACTTCGGCAAGAAAAACGCGAAGTCATCGTCGTGATTGTCCAATTGGTGTGCTTCGTCAACTTTGGCCCCAACTTTGTGTTTGACGAGTTCAGGTACCCTGGACAGCTAACGGAAGTTTTAGCAGTCATATTTCAGTTGCGGTATTTCTGTGAGCGTCAGTTTAATGATGTGTTTTTCGTGCAAGCAGAGCGTTACTTGACATTCATTTTCCGCGGCTGTTCCGCATCGAGACTTCCACTACAGCCGCCAATACCGGGGGAAAATAAATATCGATTAATTTTAAAACGAGAAGACGTATGATGGTCGTAACTTACAACTCTAATTTTTTTCCCCTATAGTTCGTCACTTTGGTGCTGGGGGGTGCGGGTGTTCGGGCGTGAAACGCCTAAACTCATGGAGATGAAGTGAGATAGAGCAAGATAAAGGTAGAAAAAGCAGGTGTTTGCAAAGAGCCTTAACTAATATCCGTAGATCCATATAAAAAGTTCACCATTATAGCAGAACAAGTGGGTCGAGTGCGTTAGGAAGCGCGTGCCTGCGGACGACGAAGCACCGAGAAAATTCCCCGCGGCTTTCAGAAGCAGCCGGCGAGTTCCACGGTCTGCCGCTTCTCCCCGGTGCTTCAAAGCGTGCGGAAAAGCACCCTTCCGGGACAGGCACGCGCGCTCTTTCATTGGGTGGCGTCAGTTTTAAAATGGGCCTGAAATCCCCGAATAGACCAGCGCCGACTTGGCGAAGGGTGCGAAACCCGAGAAAAGCAGTTTGACGTGTCGTGAATAATTGCTTATTGAACGGGAAACTGCCACATCATTAATTATACGATCAAAAGTTCTTAGGTCGACCATTTACTTGCCCATTTTCTAAAGTTTTAAAGGGATACTTCAACGGAATTTGAAATATGCCCGTCGTGTTCAAAAATAGGGTGAGTATGATCCACAATATATTTAAATGACAATCGCACGTTTGTGTTTTGAGCCTGGTGGCTGTTTTTTTCGTTATAAACGGCCCACTCTGGCAAGCGCTGGGAGAAGAGCCAGCGGAGACCACGTGACATCCAACGCAATCGTGACGTAGTTCGTACCGGGACGAGCAAAGCAACGGCGAGGCTGACGTCAAGAGGATGGCCTAGTCGTTCCAGCCACCGAAGCGGCTGTTTTTTTTTTTTTTTTACAAATTTTGAGTGACGGGTTAATCTCCTATAATCTTGTAGAGGGACAATAGCGACCTCTGGGTCTCACGGAAGGGATTCTCGGGAAGAGGGGAGTTCCTCCTTCCCCTCTTCTCTCGCCATGGCCGGAGGCGAGACAGTTACCGTCACTAGTTGTCAAGGTTTCTAGACGGGCATTGCAATCGAGGCGTTAGCGACATCCACCAGGTGCTCTTTGCTAATCGTTAAATTCACTTTAAAATTCCTTTTCGTGTCTTTTTTAACAAGATATTCGTGTATTCGATGTGATACTTCTCCTTCGAACACACATAGACCAACAAATAAGCGCCGAAATTTCGTCGTAGTTTAATGCGTGAAACGCTCCGTAAGTTGAAACGGAAGTCCCCAGTCTCAGAACTATGTCCATGCTCGGGTACCAAGCATACCCCGTGACAGGGCACGTGGCTGGTATCGGTGGCGCATGACGTCAAGCCACGAGACATCACAACGTCGCGGCTTCACGTGGCACTGCCACTCGTGACGCGCGAAGCCCGTCATGCGAAAGACTCTGGTATAGCTCCGACGTTGAGAGCACCGGCACTAAACCTCGTTCTGCGATAGTCGATTTATGACCATAGCTCAATCTATGGGCTCTAAGGCTTCTCCAGAACCAGATGTTACATTTGCGCTCGGCCGATTTCTCGATTAAAATTTGTATCAACAGATTGATCACCTCATAACTAACGCATACACATCAGAGGGCGCCGTCGCACGGGGGAGGGCCTTCTAGCCTTCGTCGTCTGATGGCGCCATCTGGTGTGGATCTTTCGATACCGGTTTTAATGAAGAAATCGGCCACGGAAGACCGTAATGTTTTAGGATGCTTGATGCACAGATATTGAGTTATGACCATAAACAGACAATGGCAAAGAGCTGCTTAGTGCCCTTTTGAGTCAGATTGAAAATGAGCCCTACCAAAGCAACGGCAGGAGGGGAGTAGCACGCGAAAGTCACGTCTTGCGCGGACGCGCGCCTCAGTCTTAGCAGTGTTTTTATATTGAGACTGCCCCGAAAAAACACGACTGATTTATTTTGAGCAAGCAGGCCCTGTGATTTTTACGAGAGAACCAGCATATAGACGGACCCTTTAGAGAAAAATTCATAGATATAAGCACGCAGCCGTTCAATTTACTTCAGCACGCGACAAGTCAGTTGATCTCAACAATTGAAATGTTCGAGAGTTTAATTCGCTGCCGCATGTAGCGTTGATTTCGTGTGTTTCCCACGCTAGATGGCGCAAGCTGCATCCCGATTAAAAGAGTTCAACCACAGCATTAATCTATCCATTCATCGCTGCGTTACGGGATGGCTACTACTTCCGACCCAACTTTAATTGGCTGTCAGTGTCCGGAGACACGCGTCCGCTTGATAAGGTAAGCGATACAAAGAGACAAGTGAAAGCTGATGTCGATTGACGTTTCTAAAATGCTCTCACAATATAAAGATATATAATCTCGTTCGGGTCCCCTCAGATGCACAGCGCGCAAATTTGTTAACGTGGGATGCTGTCGCTCCGCTTGAACAAATTTTTTGTCTGTGTTCCTGTCGCAAAACTAAAATATGAAAAATAAAGCGATCTGAGCGTCGTTATCTTGAACCGGCGAAGCGACAGTGTCAGAATGCTCGTCGGTTGCGAAAAGATGTCGTAAAGAATGCATGGCGTTTTGGGAAAGCTTTACCACGGACGTCGGTGGCGACGGGAAAGCTAGTCATCACGCAATGAAGAGAAAAAGGAATCTGAGGGTTGCTTTTGTGAAGTAGGCTGAGAGCTGTGAAGTGGACGCTCTAATTTATTGAGTGGCATCGTTGATTTACAATCGTTAATGAGAAGAAACAAACAGAAACAATGTACAACACGAGAATACAGTAAAACATCATCTACTAAATTATTAAAGACATTGACACTAGACGTTTTGGAACGAGTACAAGAATCGACAGCGGTTTTTATCTGCAAAGGGCTATAATGCAAAAAATGCAAGATACAGCAGAGATCATTAAATTTCGCTTCGAAAACACTAAGCAATCGTTCGGGTAGGGAAGAAGAATCGATATGTGTATAACAATTTCCGCTATATTGAGCGGGGAAACTGACGCTGGATAGGTCAGTGACATACTTCTTCTCGCCACATTTAACGGGGAAACTGAATTCCTGCATAGGTCACGCCACATGAAGTAATTCGCCGAATCTAGCAGGGATGCTTGGAATGGTGTACAGGTCCGGTGAGATAATGTCACATGACATTTTTTTTTCTAATAAATTTAGCACGAAAGAACTGTATTGCTGTACACGTCCCGTGACGTTCTCTTCCCAGCTAAATTTAGCATCGATACTGAAATGGCAAGGGGGTCGCGTGACGTAAATTTCCACGCTAAACTTAGCGGGAAATGCAAACGCCGGACGGACAAATCTTTTCTACGTTATGTCGTCTTCTTTTGTGCGCTCTCATTTCCTCTCCCTACACCGCTCCATCCGAATTTTCAATTGCTGAAAGTGCTGTAAACCAAGTGATCAGCCCTTCATGAGCTCCATCAATATTGCTTTCGCAACATCAACAAAGTCAAACCTCGTTCTTTTCACACTTTTCTCGTGTTAAAATTCTCTTGAAGGAATTGTCTATCCACCTCTTTGTAAATGTTGAGTAACTTGGAAACAGCAAAAAAACTCAAGCGCTGTTTTTTTTTTTCTTGTTTCGTACTGTTGATCATCTGGCCGACTTTCTGGATGTTGTTGTCCTGTTTTAATGTCCTGGATGCTGGGCCGACAGCGGCGCGGAGCGCACTAGACGTCTGCCCTACCTTCTTGAAACTTTTTAAACCATCGAAAGCTCTAGCATAAGGTAGACACTGATCACCATAAACGTTTTGTAACATTCCGTACGTTTACGTAGCACTTTACCAAGTTTAACGCCGACCTTCAAATGGGTTTCTTGCTCCTTGTTTAGAACCAGCAAGATTCCGACATAATTACTAAGTATGTCCTCCTTCTGGTAAACGCTGACGCCATAATGTCGGCCGCCAGACATTGAAACGTTTTATGTGACGTAGGAGGTAATAATAAAAAAAAAAAAGCAATGCAGAACACCGTTAGCTCTTGACAAGTTGAAGAGGAAGTAACACAAAGATATATTCCTAGGAACTCTCCTCTTTAAAACAAAAAGCAAATTCTTAAAAAAGAGGTTTGAAACAGAACCAAATAGCCGATAACAAAATAAGGATCGACATATACTTGATGGTTTGTCGAAAAACACATTTTTAAAATGAAACTAGAAAACAGATCGTCTCACCTCAAGACGAGGCGCTGTCAAAGTGCTGTCAAAGCGCTGTCAAAGCGCTGTCCAAGCCTAGTAATCACTCGAACGCGCGCCTAGACTAAAAGCGGAAACTCAGAGCGCACTGTCTGCTCTTGATTGGATAAGCCGTCGGTTGAGTCCTCTCAGAAAGACGGCAAAACCTGTGAGGTTGCATTTTCTGTAATGTTTGATTGGCTCCTCGGCTCGGAACGTCGGCTCTACTTTGAGTTAAGGTGAAACGATGTCTAAAAGGAAAATCCAGAACTCTGGATTAGACCATGCATGTTAAAATGAGCATAGTTGTAAACCCGAGGCTGGTGATACGGACAAGGGACAAACACAGATGCGACACAGAAAAAGTATCTTGTCCGTATCTCCAGTCTCGGGTTTACAACTATGCTCAATTTACACCAGCTATAGCCTGCACGCTCACCATTGCTTCATGGTAAAATGTTTTTTTCTTTTTTAAGCGGGGATTTTATCGGTTGGACTTCTTTCAAGCATCAAGCTAAAAAATCTGTGTTAGGCCTCAGGTCATATAATAAGAATAGTAGTTTTAATGGGAAATGATCACCTCCGTTGAATGATCATCGCGAGCTTTCTGTGAAACGTTGTTTTCTTCTCAAAATACCACCAACCCTTACAACTACAAGTTTCGAGAAAGAGTGATGGATTGTCTATCTACAAGTATGAAGAGGTCAACCTGCATTTAGTGCTGATTTGCTGCTTCGCGAGAAAAGGAAAAATAGGAGAGCCGGAGTTGGGACTAGAAATAATAAAAGGGAGAAAAAATATAAGGCATAGTTTAAAGCAGCGCAAAAAGAAATACAGTTTATAGTATTTTTATAAACCAGTATTAGTGAGATAATTCATGAGTGTTTAAATTCCTACTCAAATACGTGCAGTATATGTAATTCCTTCAAAAAACGGAGTCCCTCGTGAAACTGTCAGCATTAAACTTTTCTTGTTCTGTCTTTTTAAGGGGATTTTTATTTTTGGTTATAAAGTATATACTTATACATATTATATATATATATATATATATATATATATATATTTACACATATACACGTACATCAGTGCGCGGCACTAGGGAAGAGTCAGCAGACACCAGAAGTAGCAGTCAGTTCAGTTCAATTTAAAGCTCCTTCTTTAGCTCAATGTCCCATAGAAATCCAAGAGCGCCGATGCCCTTATTTTGTTTACCGGCTGAAGTCTAAGGGCCTAATTTATGAGCGATTTAAGTGTTTTTATCATGCATCATATTTCAGGCCTGCAATAGTGATTTTCTTTATGATAAGTATAGTGTGCTACCGAATCATGAATGTCTAATGTTATGAAGTACAGAGCATATTGGGCGCTTCGGGTAAATTAATTCGAGCAGTAATGCGTAGATAGTTCCTTGAGTATGCCGGTGTGTCACAGGTGGTCCCAGTCTCGCCTCCCCGGTGCGGGTTGCTCAGAAAACGAATTGTCATATCTGGGTTAATAGTCTCTAGGCATGTGTAATAATAGCCCGGAATCTCTCCATAACGCCGATGAAATATAGTATCCTGTTTTTCGCACTATGTAGTTGGCATCTTATCTCGATAGAAGTTCAAGGCCGACTTCATTGGCTTGAGCCTCCTTAGCACCTTCGCCTGCACAGATGTTTGCGACTGTGTCCCTATGACCAGAAATCCACTGCAGGACAACTGTATGTCCGGCAGTCAAATCCAAATAAATCAAAACTTTGTCGAAGCTGTCAAACATAATTAATGAATTAATTTTGTTGATTGATTATTAATTACTAATGTTTTTTTTAATTTATTTGTTCATTTTAGGTGCTGCTTTGCTTGTAAAGGAGCCCACTCAGAGTGCATCACGGCATCGGAAAAGTTTCGCTAGAAGCTTAAAGGACGCTTAGCTTCGCCTTTAAGAGTTGAACTCGATAGCGTTATTGGGCCCCGTTCGCATCGCCTTCTCATTCCGCGTGAAATCGTGCCTTGCGTCGCCTACTCAGTAGCGCGTCTGGCCAATGCCACCTAGACAAAAGGCCTCCGCATGGTCTCCTCTCCCTCTAGGAAGCGTCATCACAGTCGGATCCCGCTAACTCGGCTATTGGTCCCGAACCCGGCCTTCGAAGCGCTGATTGGACAGGAGCCCCAGCCGAACAATGACGCAGCACTCGCGCCCAATCACAAGCCTCGATAGATCTGACAATGATGACGCGTGCGGAGGCCTTCTGTCTAGGTGGTGTTTCTCTGGCTCGGAGCCAAAAGGTAGTAAGATGGAATCCCTCCTAAACTTCTTAAAATTTTCTTTAGGGCAAATGAATTACTTCATAAGGAAAAATCATTTGAGACATGCAACGAACTTTAATTTGAATTACATGCCACATTTTTAATCACTTTGATTCCACGCGTCACGCTACGTTTCACGTCAGCGTTGAGGGTTGTTTGAAATTCCCGCGCGAGGTGAAGTAACTGTGACGTCATGAACCTTTCGACCAATCAGGATTTTTCCGTTATGCCACCTACGCCGGCTTTTTTGCAGCGCGAGCTCTTTAACGGTATTGCGTTAAAATACTAAAGGAATGAAACCTTTTAAACGAAACTTCGGCGGCAACTCCATGCTTCCGCTTGGCCTTTTTCTAAAGTGAGAGATTATAAGTTTCATCTTAATAGCCCGGCTTTCATAAATCCAAGGTCCCTTTATTGCCTTATTAATCGTTCTAAACGCATCAAGTACACCTTATAAAAGTTTGATAAAGTGGGGAAGTACGGCGTCGACACTTGCAACATAATCGCCGAAGTTTCTGCATAGCGAACGACAAACTTGTTAGAAATAATAAGGTGATCAAAATTCCACTTTAAAAAAATGCAACGGCGAAAGCAGATCAGACATTATTAGTCTGCCCAGGTGGCACGGCTAAAGACATAACCTTACCATCAAAAATATAATGTGTTCTAAGACTGGTACATAAAGCTTGTCCTCGCTGAAAAACAAACAAGGAAAAAAAACAAAAAAACATTGACCATAACTTAGATTACGCATTTCCGAACACTCATTCTCCACCCAAATATAGCGCTAGTGATACGGACCAGATGCCAAAGTTTCGGGTCAAACCGTTGCCTGGTTCAAAAGACGTGATGTAATTTTCTGGAGCTTCTACCGGGAACATGGGATCCCGTTGCCGGTAGCTGACGCCAGCATGATATCCCCGCATTCGCTTGCTTCGACGGTCGCCCTTTTCCAATTGAACATTTGCGAACTAGGGCTCAGTGTTTTTCGGTGAAAACCAATAAACCCGAGAAAAAAAATGTACTCTAAGACGGTTTTACAAAAATCGTTGAAAACCAAAAAAGCCTGAATTGAAGCTGCCCTTAAATAATGATAACAAAAGGGTACTTAGGCAGGTCTTAGGCAGGTTTTATTGGAGAAATTTTTTCTCATTCATATTTACTTTGTGTTGACTCTTTAACTGGGTTGACTGTCCGCCAGGTAGCCGCTTACTTCGAAACCCCACCCTTTATATCGTTTCTTTTTCTTAGTGGTACTGGGACGTTTTCCAAGTATTCGGGTTACGGTCATGTTCTTAAAAGGTTCGTAAATTCAATTTTCCTCTTCAATTTTCTTCACCATATAGCGATAAAGTTTTACAATTTTTGCTGACACCGAAAATGGACACCGAAAAACATTGAATCTATGGGAAAGTATCCACCCGGAAGAAAGACAACACCACCACCCGAATGTATTGAGAAAACTAAACTCCCAAAACACAATGAAAAGTAGCAATCCATTTTTTTTAATATGATAAGGGAACGTTCTAAAACTTTGAAATATATTGTCCGGAACGCTAGCTCTACATTTGGGGGATGACTGAGCGTTCAACAATACAAAGTTTATTTTACAAAGAAAAACAAAGTTTACTTTTTGAAAGCCGCGAGAGCGAGATAAAAACCCTTTTCAGCTCCGCTGTTTAGTCAAACGGAATGTTATACTCAACGAGCTGCGTCACACCAGGGAGCGTTTTGCAGCCATACTCGCGGTTCAAATGCGTAATCCACTGTATTAAAAGGCACAATAAAAAAAAAGCAAAAAAAGAAATCCAGTTTTTATGCACGGCCGTTTTAATTTTTTTTACTGTGAACGCATACCGTAAATAAGTACTTAAAAGCATATTCATGAACATAATTAGTTAATGAAAAATTGAGAGCAACGATTGTCCTTGCCCATAGTTTCCATCTAGGATCATAACTTAAATGTTAAAACTAATTTTCGCTTTACTTCCGTGGTTTCTTTTGCGAAATGGGGAAAACTGAACTCTGAGCACGCTGTATACCTAAAACACGAAACTCTAGTTATGATATGGTTTAACTCGATCGAATGGACATATCATAGGTATTTTGTCTTTTACTTTGAGTTTAGAGAGATTATTTGTTATATGAACGATAAACAATAAAACTCCGCCGTCACAACTTATCGAGTTAGTAGGCAACTTGCACTAGAAAATTAGATCTGCTGGCCAAAAATCTCGCTAAGGAAAAAAAGAAAACGCGTTAGCAATGAATGGTGGGGTTAACTACGAAACGAACAAAGGCAGCTGGAAGCTCTGATTACGGCAGATAATTGAAAAATCAAACGTCTTCATCATCTCTTGGGTACGTTGCATGAACAGAGAATTAGAATATTATGGACTTGCAGAAAATGAAGAAATTATGAAATCCAGGCTTTGCAGAAAATTAAATTAGGATATCAACAAAAGATGTAAAATTTGGGGAAAAATATATTTTTAAAATTTTGTCTCATGAAGCAGGCAGCCTATTGGTCTTTTCAATGAAACTGTCAAGTTTTGAAAGCCTTGACTTCACGTTACCACCGCCATAATGGCAGCGCAGCGATAAAGGTTCTATCGCTATGATAATAAATCTTGATGGATCGTACAAAAAAAAGCCAAGATAAGTTAATATAAAAGTTCGATTGGATATATAAAAAAGGGATCCTTAAAGCAAGAACGTTTCCTTCATGATTGTTCACCCCTCAAAAGATAAGTTTTTTTTTTGTTCTATATTCCAGCGAAAAGTTCGCAACGGAAGAAGTTTAAGGAAACGGCGCTTTATCTTCATCGTCTATCTTGATCTATAAAAACAGCACAAAAACGAAGGCAATTGGCAATGTAATTTTTATTTTTCTCTTAAAGAAGTTTAAGCGGAAGTGAGCGCCCTAAACAAATCACGAGTTGAAAATAAAGTTTATTTAAGTTGAGTTTTTTTTTATTTATCTAAATATGGAATACAAAATGATTCGCTTCGAAAGAGGAATAACAACAACAGAAAGTGAACTAAATAAAAAAAATATTGTGAAGAAAAGTCTAGAGTTCTTTAGTGTAACGACCAAGGACAACTTTTGGAAGTGGTCGTTTGTCGTTGTTGTTCGCCTTTGTCTCTTCCTGCTATTCATTTCATTAATCTTCGCGCTTTTTCTTTTTCTTTTTTTGTAAACTGCACTTTATTGGTAACAAGTCGTCCAATATTCCAGAAATAAAGTGTTGGGTATGCTTTGTTTATTTTATTTAAAGCAGAACAATCGTATTAAGAGAACAAAATAAAGTTAGACTTACTTTCTTGGTAGCTGATTGTGTAAACTTCTAAGGTGGACTCTAGGGGCGAACTGAGAAAATAACGAAACTTGTGACGTTTGACAGCGGGGGTGATTTTTTTTTTCTATAAAGGTTCGTAGCCAGGTAGCGCAGCCCTTTGGGCCAAAATTTGGTTTTCGTTTGGGAATTTTAGGGCCCTAAAAATTCCACGAAACCAAGGCCGCGCCAAGCTTGACCTTCTTCGGGCAGAGGCATGGGTATCTCGGCCATAATTCGTCAAACAAAAGTGCAAACGATAGGTTTCATATTTAGTTTGACGTTCGCGCGTTGGTGAAGTTAAATAAAAACAGAAATAATAAACATAAGGACGGACAGAACAGCGCCTATTTCGTGCTGTGGAGTACGTAGTTCGGTTGTCATCTGGCATCTTTGGGCCTATATCGCCAATGTAGTGCGAAGTGTTATAGATTTCACTTCTGGTTATTCGATGTAAAGATAGCAACTTTAAACCTAAATTGCAATGCAAGTTCCATATTTGAGCTTCATTGGTAGTATATAGCTTGGCTCTCATCTGGAATCTTTAGCTTAAGTCCGGAACTTTGACAATGATATGGGCGAGTCAAACAAAAGCCAGAAGAACGTCAAAAGACAAAGCACTCGGGCATTACCCTAACGCCTTGGAGCAGAACTATATTAAGCCCAAGGTTGTTTACCCCCCCCCCCCCCTTCCCCCCCTTACTGCCAAGCTTGTGCCAAGTTAGGAGTGGGTCTGGCGCGCGTTGCCTGGGTAGATTCTCGAGTGACAAGAAAGCCTTAACGTTGTGCGTAATAGTCAAAATAAAACTAATATAAAAAATAAAATTAAGGCCGAAAATAAAAGTATGTACCTCTCCCAAAGTGTGTAGCTAGTGGAAAGACGGTCTTGACATTATATGAAAAGCGTCCTGATTTGAAGTTTTAACGTTTCTAAAGAAACACACAAAGAAAACCTAGGGAAAAGGCAATTCAAATTAAAAAAAAAATACTATTTCGATGTTACGAAACACCATGTTTAGGACTGAATGCTTGCAGTGTGTGTTAGGTTGATTGTATGAACCGACAACTTAAAAAAACCAGGGCGTTATGAGTTCTGAGCATCTTATTCTCACTTCTCGGCCAATGAGATTTCGTCATTGGCTGACAAGAACGGCGAGGAGCCAATCACAAAGCAAAAGGCGTCAACATAAAAAAAGAACGGTGTTTGTTAAGCTGTCGTTGGCTACGGCAGAATATTAAATATAATTCGACTGTAACAGGATCGGCAGCAGCAGCAGCAGCAGCACTAAAGCAAAAGTAGGGTAAAGATGTTAATAAAACGTGCATCCAAGAGTTCAGAGTACGCTGCAGCCCCAGGCTTCTACCGTACCCTCATTACTCGCTAACAAATTTCTTGTAATCGATCACTCTTTTGAGTAATGTGGTAACCAATGAAATACATTTATAAGGAACAAATATCGAGAGTAACGGGGATTATTTTTTGAAAATACTAAGATTCTTGTAACTATTACTATTTTTTCCTACCCTTCCCAATGGCGGCCTTTCCAACCAAAGAATTCCCAAGTTATTCACCGAGTAATCCTCAAACCAAGCCTCCGACAGGATCATGGTGTACCAAAATTGGTGGATTAAGAAGATACATATTTAGAGTTTGGTGATTGTGATCCAATAATGAACAGCACAAAGGATACCCGTTCTCGATCCTGCGGAAATATCTGTCGTTTTGGAAATCTGAGGTAATCTAAAAAGAAACGGTTAGTTTTTCAAGTGACAGCCATTCACTTTTTCTTCGCAAGTTATCGAATAGAATACTCTTTAACCTAGGCTAATTTTAGTTGCAATGGATTAACTTTTAGAGTAAAGTGCACAAGACTGAATGTAACAAACCAAGTCACTGTTCAAATGTACAGCGTGCTTACGAACCCGGTCGAACCCTTTAATGTGACCGCATTAATCAGCTCGGTAACGTATCGCGATTCGATTTCCCACAGAGATGCCGGAAGGTGGGGGAGGCATCGCACAAAAATTTCAAAGAACGAGCTTACCTTAATAAAAGTAAGAAAAAACGGCAACTAGTTCTAGTTTTTTTTCTATTTGTGGCGCACGTCTATTGTCTAGACACACCTGTGGCTGGCGCGACAATCGACAAATGTCGGCAGCAGCCCCGGCGCGAGCTTACCTCCCTGTCGCGTGTAAAAGCAGGCGACATGTAGCTGAAATAACTCAACGAACCATTGGTTTTGTTTCTTCTGTGTCCAGTGAATGTGTTTAATTAAGCGCGTGCCTTTTTTGAATCAATACATGGTGTGCTTTTGGCGATACCGGGCGGTATGCTTGTGCCGGGGCCAGTGCTGCCGTATTTCGGTTGTTGTGCAAGTGACAGGGTGCGTGAATGGGAGACGGGCGCCGTAGGAGGCAAAATCAGCTATCATCATTTTTAAACTCTTTACTCAGGCAAGCTTTGAAATCTTTTTGCTATGCTCCTCCCCATCTTCGTGTACCTCTGTTGTAAATCGTGGACAGATACGTTACCAAGCCGATTTATGCGGTCGCTATAATTGGACACTAACAAGATATGTCTGCTCGCCAAGGTTTTCATTTGTAAATGACATATAAAAGCCCAGCTAACCAGAACACTATTTGCGACCCGAAATTCGGATATTTTCCTCCCGAAAACCGCGGTTTTGAGAACTGGCCGGTTTGAGTCGCGCTTACTCTCTTCTCCCTGGTCACGTGCCGTTGAGACACAAGCACAAAATATAATCGAGGTCGTAGGGCATCGAAGGCACACACTAAATATAAAAACGATAAAATATATGAAAGTCATTTTTTTATGGTTTCTAAATAGCTGGCATTACGTCGATTGAAGAAAAAAAATGTTGCAGAATACCGGAAGCACATGCACTGCGTAATTCTCAACATGACGTCGTATCCCGGGATCGCAGGATCAGCGCGGGAGTCCCGGCTGTACGGCTGGACGAAGCAGAATAAGCGATGTCGGCGGACGACTGGCGTGGGACCTCTACTTCAGAACTGTCGTTTGCGGTACTGGGAAATCTGTCTAGCTTCGGAAGGTAAATTTTTCGACGACCAATAAAATTAGGATTTATTCAGTACGGCACGCCCGACCACTAAGCTGATTCGCACGATGACGTCGCCGAGTCGTCGTCCCCTTTCCTGGCTACAAACATCGCTCGTGTTACGAACACGGATTGGTAAGAGCTCAAAACACGCGCAAACGTCAAGCACGAAGTGCGTACTTTCTTTTGAACATACAAGCGCACACTTTTTTTTAGTAAGGGTGAATGCGGCTAGTCCGTGGTGCTGCCCGACTTCGAGCCTGGGGAGTGCCTTTGCAGCAGGGAATTGGCAGCAAACTTTTTGATCTGAAGTCGACTGACTGCATTACTGTGACCGACAAGTTCCCCCTCATGTGCTTGACCATTACCATGCTTCGCACAACCAAAAATAGCGAAAAAAAAAAAGGAAACGTGGTCGGTTGTAGCTACGTGTCTTCCGGCAACTCTATCCTCCTCTATATTTCTCTCACACCCCTAGCAACACCTCATACACTAGGACGGCCTCAGCACTCTTTTCGCGTTCCGAAAGAAAAGGCCATGGGGCCCTGGCTAGAGCGTTGCCAACACGCGTGGATTAACCATCATAGCAACGAGGTATCATTGATGCAAGCGGATTCATTTAATTAAACGCCTACTGTGCACAACGTTTGGGTTAGGAGGGTGATTTTATTAGACTGACCAAATATTGTGGCAATAAATAATTGATATGTAATTCAAGAACAGGGTAAGTCTGTAACGAGGTTTCAATATAGAAAGGGTTTACTCTTAAGCCCGAAATTGGGATCGATGTAATTATCCCCGCAATATGAATTATTTATAAATACTTGCCAAAAATTACATGTTAAAGAATGATTGAACAATGATTCAACACGGGCTTACACATCACAGTACCAACAGGGTTAATATAGTCCACGCATGTAATAACTGCATTCTTGCTTCAAACTAACACAGGAGTGTATTTAAAAGCAAAAACTAGTGGTGCGATCTTCCTTTTGCCCTAGAGTTCTTGCTTGTGCAATGAATTTATACAAGAATTTTGAATTATTATAAAGAGGAATTTACGCTTGGTTGCAGCTAGAATTACCTGAAATCTTGTCATATATCTTCAAAATTAAGGTTCGTATATGTATCTTCCAATAAAGTTTTTTTAGCTTACACCGCAACATTAACAGGATTCAACTGCTGTGTCCTTCGTCTCATGCCAGCAACAAAATACGAAAATTTCTGATTCTCGACTAATATAGTCATGAAAACTGAGTGGTAGATACATTGGTCTGACAAATTTATTCCCTTTGTTTGTTTATATACAAGTCACATTACATCACCTTATCTGTGTCTTGCAGCAATCCGTTCAACGAGCACTCAAAAAATATCTCCTGGTGCAAACATAATGATCTCAATGGCATCTGCTTTTGAGTAAGTTGGGCAACAACGCAAACTCAGAAATAAAATTTCTGCGTGAATTCAAGCAGTTCAGAAAGCTTATCGTCGAAAGCTGCTTGGTTCTACCCAACAAATAAAGCTGAAATTATGGTATATCTCCCCTATGAATAATCCGAATGAAATAATCCTTTGAATATTTACAGAACATTCCAGACACAAAGACACACCACGTTCACGGTACGTCGAGTTTGTGTTGAAGAACAAAGATAACAGTTGGAACATATGGCACAAACGTTTCGACTGAAATGTAATGCATATCCCGGCACGTGCACACTCGTGTGTCCATCTTCAAAAACGTCGGGAAGTCATTGTTATGGAATAGATTCGCCCTAAAAAAAAAACAAAAAAAAACAACATCGGCGAATGAAATTCGTCGAGGGGGGGCGCCGGTGGCGGTGCCGGCCACCATCACCGGCCGCGGGGGCAATGGCCTTCCCTCTCCGCCATCTTTGTATCCCGACTCGTAAGCGCCGAGGCTTTCGAGTTTAGGAGGTGTGCCTCCAGTCGACATGTCGCGCCATTACCCCGTGCCTGTTTTTCATGTTTCAAGCAGTTGCGTTTTTTGGCTTTATTAAAAATATACGCGACTCTGTAGCAATATATTGATTCGGTACTCTTCTGACATCGTAGGCAATCGCGTGGCAAAAAAAACAAAAATAACTTTTTTGGGGGATGTCCGGAAGCTTTTAAAGGCTTTCTCCGGATTGATGAGCATGCTGAAATGTTTTTTTTTCTTCTTGCTATATGAAAGTGCGCTTTTCCAACACTGTATTTCCTAGAGTTTTGTCAGTGACTGTTTTCAAAATTTTAGAAATTACGGAATCTTAATGGGCAAGAAAAGTTAATAAAATAGATGCATGTTTCAAAATTGTTTACACAAGTCTTGCGACAAACATTATTGCATAATCTATATATATATATATATATATATATATATATATATATATATATATATATATATATACTGCGCAGAGTTTTTGTTAGTTTTGTTTGAGCTATTCCACGACACTTCCATTTCGGAATCTATCGTAAATTAAAATATTACGTTGCAATATAACTATTGAGCGTAATCTTCTTTTTAAGGGGAAAGTTTGTTTTGTGATATCCGTGTCCATGCATTTACAAAATGCACTCTTTTGAATTCGGTGTCTCCTTAAAGAATAGACTCAATTACTCAGGCGATCCAAGACATATTTTAATAAATACCTATCATGCATCCTACCAAGCAATCTTAAAAAAATGGAATCTGATCTCGGCAAAAGGTCATTGTATTTTTTTAATTAGAAGATGAAAGGGGCATGCCAGTTGATGAAACATTAGGCGTCGAAATAATAAATTTTTTCCTTTAATCTTTAGAAACAAAAGGTCGAAACCCTACCCGAGATAAAAGCAGTTCATTTTGATCAGATGGCTTTACTGAAAGTTTTGATGTTGTAGTCTAATCTCCACAATAATCGAGGGATTGCGACTGCGATCCCTCTTATGCTCAGACAATATATAAGCCAACATTTTCACACATGCTATATGGCTGTATTGGTAAATTTTCCAGAATTTATAACAAATAAGATCTTATTGGATACATGTATTGCACTCGAACAAAAATGGACAATATTGTTGCAGTCTACAAAACTGAAGATAATACAATTTCTTTTAATGACGGTCCTATTCCACTAACAACAATTTAGCGAAAATTACTTAAGCACATTATGTACGTTTACGTTTAGTGAAAACTGCTTGAACATATCTTGCAGGAGAGGTCTGTAATGGTTGTGTTCGAGGCTTGCGGGGACCCTGACTTGTGCGTCGGAACACTAGCTAACGAACCAGTGCCACAATTTTGGTATCGAAGTTTGCAGGCTTCGATCTGACTGTAGATTATCGCCCGCTCAACACACGCACCAGGGTACCACTGTATCCGATGCATTGAACCGACTGGCTGCTGGCATAACTTCGCAAAGCTGAATGGTTCTCAAGTTTCGACCTTTCGCAGGTTTAATCCCAATTCCTTTGAGGGAAGACGAATTGCTCAAGAGTTCGTTCAGAAGCCACCAGACACCTTCGAGTTTACAAAGGTGCCGTGTGGTGTCGCAGGTGGCCAAGCCACCTTTCAAACACGAATGGACAGAGCCCTGAATGGAATTCACCACACATTAGGTAAGGTATTTATTGAAGATGTCCTTGTACATTCGAAAACCTTAGGTAGCCATGTCGTGCATGTTCGAGAGGTATTGGAGCGCATCAATTCTGCAAGACTTAGCATGAGCCCCGACAAGGTTCAGGTACGCTGCTAGTCCCTCAAATACTTGGGACATGTAATATGTCATGGACAATGCGTGGCGGATGATGGGAAGGTGCTGGCAGTACTCGAATTCCCCCCGCCCACCACACTCAAACAGCTAGAGAGAGGCCTTCCTGGGATAAGGTGGCTATCATCGCAGCTTCATTCAACAATTTTCTATTATTGTCCACCCCCCACCGACCTTTCGAAGAAGCATAAAAAGTGGCTGTGGAATCATTATCAGGGGAACGCCTTTACTATACACACTCAAGGAAGCACTGGCTCATAATGCAGTGATGTGTCTGCCAGACCTAAATTGGCCCTTCATTTTGGAAGCAGTTGTCAGCGCAGTGGGCAAAGCTGCAGTACTCTTGAAACCAGTGTTGTATATCAGCCGGGTGCTTACCTAATCTGAGCGACGCTACACATGCAGTCGAAGATCGGAAGTGTCTTCAGCAATCGGAGCAGCAGACAAGTTAGACAAGTTCAGGCCGTCGCGTTTACGAAATTCGAAACTCGTTGCGGCCCCTTTTCACTAGCCTGGATGTTCAGCAACAAGCAAGACTCACCGAGAGCTAAGCGTTGGGTGAGTCGACTCCGGGATTTCAACTGCATATCAAGCACAGAACAGGGCTCGCTAGTGTTCCAGCAATCGCGCTCAGTAGGTCACCTTTCTCGCATGTGGACTCCTCCGGTCACAGCCTCCATGGGACGGTGTTTCTTAGCGCGGCTTCATAGTCAGAGCCCCGGACTACCTTTGAAGTAGATGCAAAAGTGTCACTAGTAGACAATACCAGCCGCTTGAGTGACGAAGAACGATTGATACTGGAGAAAAAGCTGGATCCTCTGTTGTCGAAGCTCATGAGAATAATGCGTAGCATTAACCTTTCTAACGATAATGCTGATCAACGCTAGCTGGTTGACTTGGCGGAAACAACCAGATTGGAAGCCAACAACTTGCTCGCGTAACTACGAGGAGAAAGGATGGTGCACTGGCTGTCGACCCGCTTTCGCTAACTAGCACGCAGAATGGCACACGACCCTCCAAATAGCACTCACGAAGGGGTTTTCAAAACACTCAGCGCGTCTCTGGCCTCTTTGTCTGGTTAGGTATGCCAACTGTCGTGGCCAGGTAAGTTCGATGTTTTCAAATATGCCAGCCCAAAAAGGCCCACCGGCGGAAGCCTGAAGGACTCATAAGCCGCCAGTGGACCACTGCACCATTGGAGGAGCTAAACGTTAACAATGTTGGACCTCAACCCTCCACACCTAGACGCAACAAGTACCTGTTGGTTGGCATTCACAAATTCCCAAGATTTATTGAACATCTTTCTACTGCAAAAGTGATCCGGCAAATGAAATCATGGAGTGCATGGTGCAGGTTTTTTGGAGGCACAGCCCACCTGTTTCCATGAATTTTAGCAACAACAGCAAGCCTTTTTTGAGAAAACTGTGGCGAGGCCTCCTAGATCACTGGGAAATCATAGAGCGCTGCACTGTGCCCTACCGGCCGTCGGGGCAAGTAGTGGAGGGGCACGATGGCACAGTGAAGGAGAGCCTCAGAATCTACTGCTCCACCGACAAAGTTTGGGTCGGACACATCTCCGAGATTGCTTTCGTGATGAGCACGGCAGAAAACATTGTCACCGGACATACTCCGGCCTTCTTTTGCTATGACCACGAGCTCGCACTTCATCGGGAGCTGCCGGCATGCAAAGACGACTGCGAGCCGCCAGCATCGGCATGCCATACTTTCGCAGCAAAGACCACTCAGATCTTGCACGATGCAATCAATTTCGCAAGATATAACCAGAAGAAAGCGAGACAGGCCGAACAGACATATAATGACCGACCTCGGAAGCTCATAACAGCACGACAAGGCGAGCCTGCCCATTCTTGGCAGCCACACCATGAGCGATGCGGTCAAGGGCATTACGGCGAAGTTTCCTCAGCGGTGCACGGGCCCCTTTCATGCGGTTCAGTGCAAGGGCAGTAGTGAATATGTGCTTCAGGACCCACTCACTGAGCGGAACCGGCGCGCGGCTCATGCTGACCAGCTGACACACTCCTACGAGACAATCCCAGACACAATCCCGCCTGCTTCACGTTTTAAAAGGTGAAGACCTGTGTGGAGTATCTGGCGAAGGACGGCTCCAAGCTCAGCCGCATGGCGTAGTGGCCGAGAAAGCCGCGAAGAAGGAACGGATGCAGGAGGATGAAAAAAAAAGGAGGACGAAGTGGAAACGAATGGGCAGTAAGGCTTGAGGAGAGCTTGGGTTACGACAAGCGAGTAATTGCTCCAACCTTAAAGTTTACAGACGGAATTCGGGACAGAAGTGGTATTTCATACAGCTGTGTATTCTATCTCATCTCCTTGCGTCTTCGAGAGTCAATAATGTTTATATTACGCAAGCGGAATTCCGCAAGCGAGAAGACTACACAAGCGGGATTACAGCGCCTTCTCTTGAAAACCTATTAATCCTCTCGGTTACCATGTTCTCGGGAGCAGCAAAACCCATCACATAATAAAATGCAATGGCAGCGACAACAGTAACTGACAAAAGAAAGCAGCAATACCAACGAAAATGATACCGACAAAAAACAAGAAAACCAGCAAAAACAACAAGATCCCCCCCGCCAACACCGCGGTATCATGGCAACACGGAATCGCGGAAACGAAAGTTCTTATAGTGGTGTGGAACGTCGAAAGAATTCCCAATTTCGGCTAACCTAATTTTTTTTTTCTTTTTTTGTGGCCGTTATTTATTTTGTTGCTTCGGTTTATCAGGCTAGTTTCGTTTATGATACCGACGCATCATTCGCCCTGTTATTGGGGAGTCTGCGATTCCCTGAAGGGCGAAATCAATTATTTTATTTGTATACAGGTTTAGCCAGGCGGAAGTTAGTCGGCCAAAATGGGCGCTCGGTATCTCTCCTGTAAGTGAGAAATATAGCTAGCGCACGACTGCTAGCCTGGGCTCCTAACGTGCACCGCGCAGTAGGGATACACGAACACACGCCGGTACGGTCCTCACCCGGATCGAAATGGGCGGGGTTGGGGATGGAATTCAGGAACACTGGGTCCTGCAGCGAAATGCTTTCTCTCCACGTGCTCCGAGTTGGGGCGTGTTAACACACTTGGATACTAATCTCCCTTTCCTGGTGTGATCTGGCAGTACAATCTTGTAAGGTTTTGATGGGTGCGCTGCAAGAACAAAAGTGACTTACGAAATCGTCAGAGTGACCTTTTTAAAAACGGTCCCGTGCTTCTAATGACCAAAACAAAAAAATAGCTCAACTTACAGGAACCTACATTTAGGGTTGCGCGAATCGAAAACAGTTTCACAAAGAAAAGAAATTGCTCGCGCGATGAGATCATCCGCTGTGCATTAATTAACCTCAAGATAAACGACCAGTTAACACCTCGTCGCGAAATTTTGTTCCAACGGAGATATTCTGGAAAACAATGGATTCTCTTCAAAAGTTAGTCTGGACACGCCATTATGAGATCAGGTCGCCGACGAAGATGAAAGAACAGACAAAACGAAACACAAATCCACATTACAATTACAAAGACAAGGTTAGAATATCGGTAAAATTAAGTGCGAAATTTAAAGGGGGGAAAGTGTAAGTGTTTTTTTTTCGGCAGCGCAAACAACCACCCGACTCAAAGAGTCAGAGCCTCTACTACGTTTCTTCCACAGTAGAAATGGAGGAAGCAAGAAGCTGTAACTCTAAACCGCATTCTAAAAGTCGACGAAAAGATAGTGTAGGCCACGAAAATTTTATCCATAAGCAACGCAGTCTGAACGCCTGAATACCATCTTCTTTTCATGTTAAAGTGCGCAGTGGAGAAACAGTGTTTTAATGCCAGCAATTAGCACATGTGTTAAACGCACCTAGGATTGCAAATTTACTCCATGTGACCAAAACGTGATGAACCTGAAATACCTTTACCCCTCCGAGTCAGTCAGAGCTTTAGAGGCAGGCACGCGACGACGCAACGTCTGTACGTTAGCATTCCATAAATAACAGGGTAAGGGCAAAATGAAATTAGAAGCTCTCAATTACAGTCCTCCATGCTTTAGCAACGAATGTTATACATTCGACTCATCTAGGTTTCAAAATTTAGCAATGTTTATTTATTGAATGAATTAATTTAATTTACGTTGTACAACATTGTGCCCAAAATAAAAATAAAAAAACTCGATAAAGAAAAGGAACCTTGCGGAGATATTTACTCCCACACAAGATACGCAGATGTACGAGTGTTTCTGGAGGCGTGGGCCAAATCGTAATCGTTCTTGCGAAGACTACACAATGCACAAAAAAAAATGGTTGATGCCGTAGTGGTCTGTGTCGAATGGCCCATAAAGGAAATTTATCAGCTTTCAGTATAATCGAGCAATTAAATAATTTTGTGTAATTAAATTGTTAATTGCTGATTTCAAACGCATGGTTTTAATTTCAATATTGCTGGGCATCATCGAAAACTACTAAGTACCCACCCCCGCCCCAATCACAATGATTTAAGACACGCGCTGCATTTTACGGCGTTGCGCAAAAGTGCTCACTTTTGACGAGTTTCTGGGTTTCGGTTTCATATCGGAGCGCATCTCTCTATGCGATTATCTGCGCCTATATCATTGTAACGTGGGTGTATTTTGTAGTTTTTGATGATGCCCAACAAGATTCTGCGCTCTCTATTGCTTTTTTGTTGAACTAAAAAAAAAGAAGAAGAAAAGAATACTTTAGGTATTAAAATGGAACGCACGTGTTCAGTGCTCATAGTACGGGGATAAAACAAAACAACAACAGCAAAAAAAAAAACAACAACAACAAAGGAAAGCCAACATGGTGATATTGAAACAGTCGGTGGATCAAGAAGGCATCAGCTCAAAGATTTTAAGCTTCTTAAGTCACCGTCAAAGTGCACCGAAAGTTGATCTCCAAGTTTCCTATTAGGGCAAGCCTTATCTTCAGAAAATCCCTCGGGGAATTAGACGGCGGACGTGCGTTCCCTGAACCAGTTTGAAACAGGAAACAAATTTAAAACGGGAATATGGTTAAGTCAGCCAGCTTTGAAGGTAAGATTAAAGAGATATTTTCTGCCTGAAGTGAAGAAAAACAAATGTAATGCACTATCGGGCTGTATATACGTGCTTATTAGGAGCCTTTCGTCCGTAGGATTGGGAAAATTGTAAGCCTAATCTGAGGATGTTACTGAGAATTACGTGTTTTTTATTGCGTAAAGATAGAGGGCATTTTAATTTTAAGCGAGAAAAAGAACACCTTGTTTCAACGTACTACAGGAAAAACGAAAGCGTGTGGTCGATGAAATCAGTAAAAACTAGAACACTTATTTTTTATCACGGCTATAACCTGCGTTCTCATTAGAAGGAGATTACTTTTTTTTTTCGCGTATGCTCTTTTCGCTTTACTGAGAGATTGTAGTTCTCTTTTCTTTTTCGCACTATGCTAAATTAGAAGAATCCCAAGAATCCTTCGCGAAGAAGGATTAGGAACATCAGGATCAGATGTTCTCTTGGCTGCACTTTCGTGCCACTGCACAGATTATACGACCAGAAACCGAGAGAGAGAGAGAGAGAGAACGGAGGAGGTGAGGACGCGATGGGACGCCAGAATGGAGAGCTACGATTGAAACCGTTAGTAAGTAGGGGCAAAGCTAGCTGCTTTTGTCTATAGTTTGCGTTTATACCAACTAATCGTTTCAACCAAAGCTCGTAGCGCTGTGAATTCCCGCGCACTTTGGTCTCCTCCTCCCTCTCAGTTTCTCCTCGAATAGGGCGCTTGTACTAGACCAGGATGCAACGCTGCTTTTGCCTCAAAGTCTCCGCCCGGGGATGCGTGCTCGAAAAAAAAAAAAAAGCTTGTGAAGTAAGTTTTCGGGCTTGATTCAGAACACTGATTGACGCGTTTTTTGTGGACATCACATCGCCTGGTTTAGAGAACAGAGGGAGGCGAAGGGGGAGGGGGGGGGGGGGGGAGGGGAGGGGACGAGTCTGTGGTAAACACGCCTTAGTGATTCACGTACTGGCATGTAGCCGGATCCCAGATCTCCCCACGCTTTTCGGTCTAACGCGTGAATTGCCGAGATGTGTTTACCTAAGCCCAGTTTTGAACGGTACTCACTTGTGATCGAGTCCTTTTCGGATACATTTTGTAATCATTTCATTATGTTTATTAGGAAGCAATACAAAGGGAAATATGGTCACTTTTGGAAGTACAAAAAATAACTTGTAATCGTTGCTGTTTTCTCCTTCCCTTGCTATGGTGCCTTTCGTTTATGCCAGGTTCCTCCCAAGGAGTCATCGGATCAAGTCTTAGTTTACCAAATTGATTAAGATGATAAGTTGGTTATAGTTCGGTGGTTTAATTCCAATAGCGGAGGGTGCGAAAGACCTGCTTTGTAACCGAGAGAAATATCTGTCGCTGTAAAAGTCTAAAGTAGTGGGAAAAAGTATTGGTTATGTTCTTCGAGTAACGGTTAAAAATTTTGGATTACAAGTAATCAAGTAATCAAACTGAGACACTTCCCTTCTCTCTCTCTCTTTCTCCACTCAAAACAGGCGACGTAACGTCCATAAAAACGCGCCCACTAGGGTGCCGGAATTACCCTGTTTACTTTTTACACAAGCCTTTTCCGAAGGCGTCGACAACATTCATATCGATAACATTCGTCTGCTTTCGAGTTATGTCCGCTACGTTTTTCTGTGCTTTTAAGCAGTGCTCTCTGGATCGCTCGAGTTTTTTTCGCGTCGTGGTAAACTGCTCCTGTCAAATCGCTCGGGAACATAGAGGAGCATCGGCTGGTATTAAATTCTTATACATACCGGTTTTTATTCCGCCTTGAGACGAACCGGCGCTCGAGAAGTCGGCTTAACGGCGTGCAAGTTGGCCCAGGCGGACGCTGCCAGACATCTCCGGCGAGAAAGAAAAAATCGACCTGAGTACCGATTGTACCTCTTGAGTTTTAATAATAATATTAAATAAAAATAATAAAAAAAAAGACCTGCGTTAACAGAGAATTGTTTAAGAGCGAGCGAATAGGGAAAAGAGCGGAAGGTGTCACCGGCAGGGACGCAGACGGCTTATTGTACGTTGCATTTCGTAGTTTTCGAACGCGCTGCTTGGTAGCGTGTCTGGAAGTGATGTCAGGTGCAAGAGCCACATACATGTAGAAACTACGGATCGCAAGGTCCAATCACGAACCAGTTAGAGACCAAGTGATGCATTGCTCGCACGTGCCTAGACGGGCGCTCTGACACGTACGAGGAAAAAAGGCACCGAAGTAGAACATTTAAGGCTGGCCAAATAATGATGGGTGTTGAACTGCGTACGCAACTTGAACGCAATTGACACATAGCGTTTGTTTTTTTCATCTTATGGTCCGAAAGGGGAATGACTGCCGATACGTTCGACTAATACAGGATCACACTTGTATCGTGCGTGACGTCATCATTTCATTGCAATTAACTCTATCTCTGGCACGTCATAAGGCTACAATTTCAGTATACCGGCATTTCGTACACATGCGCGTATAAAGTTACGAATACAACTACAGCTAAAACTAGCCCATATAGTACAATGCTTCGTCCAAAAATTTAGGACGTCGGAAAAAGCTCCATAGAAGCCGAGGTAGAACCAAATTTTACATTCTGTGATCGCAGGCTGGGTATCTTGGTCTAAAATTGACAAACAAGGGCAGGAGTTGGCCTTCACTGCTGGTTGTCCGTTGTGCCCAGGCATCTTTGGGTGATGTATGCCACTTTTTCCACTCCTGTTGCAAACCAGAGAACGGCCAAACTTCGTTTTTTTTTTTCTGGCTAGTTAAGACCATTGCAAGCTTTATTGTCCCTAACTGGCGTCTTGGAGCAACACCCTATTATGCGCAGGGTAGTAGGACCCTTGGATTGCCAAACTTGACCAGGTTCCCGACAGGCGTGCTACCTGGGACCCAATACGTAGAAAGACTCCGCAAGAGGGCACGGAGTCTTCCTTGGAAAAACGTCCGTGTCCATAGTATACTCTCGCTTAGTGGAATATCTGCTGTATGCAAAACAGTAGAAAAAAAAAACAAAAAAACTGCATATTAAGTTGACCAACGGGAGTACTGAATACTGGTGAAGACAGCCCTTTAAATGAATGTCTAAACCAGTGGGCTAAAGACGGGAACAGACCCCGGGAAATTGTAAATGCTTACTATAATCTCCCCCCCCCCCCCAAACAAAGAAAAAATAACAATAAGAAAGGTTGACAAAAATGCTGAAAGGAAAAAAAAACAGACCATATTTGTTCGTTTTTTTTTTTTTTTTTTGCGACGAGTTGAAGTTGTTTGAGTGCTTGTCAAGTATATTTCTCTTCCTAAATCAAAATAAAGAAGCAGCTCCAAAAAATCCGGACAGAGCAGAAGAAACACGCCAAAAGGACGAACAGTACACGACACTCTGGGGGATCAGTGTGCAACTGTCACTCTCCGGGATCAGTACGTAAGTGAAGCGTAAATAGCGGATTCGGAAAAAAAGAAGAAATTGAAATGTTACGTGCTAGAGTGAGAGGTAGCCACGCTCTCATGCGACGGCTATGGAGTTTATCTAGGGCAAGGAGTTTGACACATATCTGACATATAGTGCCTGTTTGTTTTCTAACTTTATTTTTCATACTTTGCTTCATGTTTGTCCCGTCTGCGTACTTTTCCGCTCCGCCCGTGTTTATTTATTTTTTCGCTCTTATGTACATTATGATCAACAAATATACCAACCAGCCCAACTGTCGACGTTACTCCTCTTTATACAATGCGCGACGCTGATGTTTCCCTGGAAAGCATATATTAACAAAAGGAGATACATGCCTCGCAAATAATGTTACGCAGCTTCTTCGTGTATATCAAAAGCGTCACCATCAATCTGGACCCGTGGAGATCGCTCCAATGTCCGCGTGCATGCACCGCCTTTCCAACGCGTCCGTAAAGCGTGGGCCCCCCCCCCCCCCCCCCTTCCGCCCTTTCCCTCCGCACTCCATTCCACTTTACATCCGACCGCCCTTTGTCGCTATCTTCAGCCGTAAATGGGAGCACGGCCGCTTGTGATTTTTTGTGCATTTCCTGCTCCTTTTTACTTAGAACCCGACTTCCAAAGGATAAATTGATCCTTGCCGTTGTATCGCCGCTGTCAGCCTACAGATGGCGCCGTTGTGATATTAAGTGGGCAAGGGGGTTTCATAGCCTCACTTTCTTTTCAGTGCGGAGTGAATATAGATTTCACATTTAAATATTCTAAGCTTAAATGGTAAAACAAAATGGCTAGGTGGCGTAAGCTACCGCCCGATCCAAAGGGCTCAGCCGTATTCATCCATCCATCCATCCGTGAGGCTGAGGCCTGAGGCGACCTCCCTCAATCATCGGGAAAAGCGAGTTGTCGACTCACATGTCACATCCCCTTTCTAGCCCATCCTATAGCGTGCTCATCAAAGCGTGATCCTGATGGCCGTATTGATTGGCCGAACTGATAGAAAACCGACTCCATTAAGGGCATATCTGTCCATGATACACAGAGGGAGTTTTAAGAGTGCGAAACTTTCCTGGATTTTGCATTTAAAAGCGATACCATTCCTCTGAGCAGGAAACAATTTTCCCAACTAAATTTAGCGTGTAAAACATTTTTTTTTTCCTTTTCAGGCATGATAGGCGCAGTGAAAATGCGGTACTAAAAATTAGTTTTAAAATCTTTCTGAAAAATGTTTGACCATCGCTATGAGGATTCTAATGAGAGGCTCCTTTCAGCTCCGAGGCTTCACGTGAAACGAAGCAGTCGCTAAAAACAAAGACATTTATTATTTTCAATTCATTCGCGTGCTTTGGTAGACTTGTATTGGCATCTTTTCACTGCTCAGGAACTTATCTAGACTCAGAGAAAGCGAGGGACCATAAAAGTTTTTTTTTTTTGTCTTTTTCCGGTCATTAGGCTCACTTTTCGTGAGTGTCTATGTCAAACTCTGTGTTTTGCTTTCTTAAGTTACTTTTTTTTTTTTTTTTCGTTCGCGCCCTGGGCGTTTTTGTGAAATCCGAAGTCAGTAACTTCTGAAGCTCCAAGCGACTTTTACTAACAATAAAAAGAAAGTGCCAGAGACCGTAGCTTTAATGAGACGCGAAATTGATACCTTTTTACGTGCTGCCTCACTCGTTTTGCTGCCTCTGGCGCTTCTCTAGCTGTGTCATATAAACCAGAGGTTCCTAGTTTCGTTCTTGGAGTTCTGAGTAGTTTCAGGTAACTCAAGAAAGAAGTCGAGTTGAAAAAAAAAATAACTCGAGAGATATGAGAATGCGAAGCTGTGACACACCTCTAACCCCCCCTTTTCCCGAAACCAAAACAAAACAAAAACATTTATGAGAAGTTGGACGTAAGAAGTTGCTTCATCTGATGGCGAAGAAGTTATTTTACCGGACTTCCTCAGATATCGTGTTGCGTCTTGACACTGAACGTGCCGACGAAACGGTTGCTTTCATATTTGTGCCCTTAATACTTGCCAGAGTAGATAGGCGGACCGTCTTTAACTACTCTGGAGTGCAAAAGAAGTTGGTGTTAAATTTCGCTAAGTCAGCTTTTTCCATATTGTCACTAACGGCTCAAAGGGTCCCTAAAAAGAAAAAAAACAAGATAGTAGTTAGGCCCACCGCCTCTAACTACTCTGGAGTGCAAACGAAGTTGGTGTTAAATTTCGCTAAGCCAGCTTTTTTCGTATTGTCACTAACGGCTCAAAAAGTCCCTAAAAAAAAAGAAAAAAAAAGTTGCACGTTTTGGACTTTTACGGCGACTATGGAGAAATGCCTAAAATTGATTAATAAAAAAAAAAATAAACTGTATAGTACGTTTCTTAAAACAAGAACTCCAGAAGATCTTGCTCTTTTCAAAAAATGCAGAAATGCAGTGAATAAGGTTCTTCGCCAGTCTAAACAAACATATTTTCATAATTTATTTAATGAGACATGTATGAAGATAACAGATCTTGTATGGAAACAGCTAAACCAAGTGTTAAAACATAGCCCCTTTGAGTCAGCTCTACAAGAAGTAACTAAAGAAGATGTAACATTACAAGGAAAAGCTCTCGCAGAAGCTTTTAATACGTATCAAATAAATCTTGTAAGTAGCATACATAGTCCGTTATCAATGGCCTTTATGAAACCTAGAAATCAACACAATGCCCTTTTCTTTCCAACAGACGAACAAGAAGTATTTTCCACAATGTTATCATTTAAAAGCAGTAACTCCTCTGATATAGATGATTTCCAGATCAAACCAATTAAGTATGTATTAGATGTCTTGGCACCAGTTTTAACACATATTGTGAATGCCTCATTGTATAGTGGTGTATTTCCTACAAAAATGCAGATTGCAAAAGTTATTGTTTTGTTTAAAGGTGGAAACAAAAACGATTTTTCAAATTATAGACCTATATCAATATTACCTGTGTTTTCTAAATGCCTTGAAAAAATCATTCATAATAGATTACCAAGTTTCTGTAAAAAATTTGCAATAATTACAGACTCTCAGTTCGGTTTTCGCAAAGGCCGATCAACGGAATTGGCATTGTTACAACAGAAGGAGCTAATTTTGAAGTCTTTCGAAGAAAAAAAATAATTTTTGGTATTTTTATAGATTATTCTAAAGCGTTTGATCGTATCGATCATATTACTCTCATAAAAAAACTCGAATGTTATGAAGTCCGTGGTGTAACACTTGATATTATAAAATCATATCTTAATTTTCGGCGGCAATGTGTTGTAATAAATGGTCAAAGTTCTACGGTTCAACCTATCAGATCAGGAGTACCACAAGGTAGCATCTTGGGTCCTCTTTTATTTAGCTTGCATATAAATGATATTGTTAACATCAGTAGAGCCCCCTCTTTCATGATTTATGCTGATGATACTAGCTTGTTTTTTTCAGGCACTGAAATACAGGAACTGGTGTATGAAACTAACACCACACTACAGAAGCTATATGAATGGAGTGTAGTAAACTCGTTAGAAATTAATATGAGCAAAAGCAAGGCGGTCCTTTTCAGACCTAAGAATAGAAATGTTAGTTCCAATTTTAATATTGTTCTTGGTTTCTCTCAAATTGAACTCGTTCAAAATGTGAAAACGCTTGGAGTTTGTTTTAACAACCACCTGTCTTGGAATGATCATATTATCAATATAGCTAAAAAACTTTCAAAAGTGCTGGGAAAATTGTACCAGTTTAAAAATATACTGCCTTGTCGTTTAAAATTGCTCATATATAAAGCTCTTTTTGAACCTCTTTTAAATTACTGTAGCTTGGTGTGGAGCACTACAAGCCAGTCGAACCTAAATAAATTACATATTCTTCAAAAAAAGGCTGTCCGCATTATACGAAATGTGTCTTTTGACACACACACTCGTCCTCTGTTTAAAGAGCTGCATCTAACATCCATTCTTGATTCATATGAATTTACTCTCCTCACACGATATAGATCCACCCTCCGATGTAATGAACCATTTTCTACTTGTATTTCAAATTTAACTCCCATTTCTAAACCTTATGACGTTAGGTAAAGGGAGCGCTGGAAAATTCCATTTAATCGCACGAACTACGGGTTTCAAATGTTAAGCTATAATCTTCCACTTGTCTTAAATAAAGTTGAAAAACAAAATTTGTCAAGCGTTGAAAACCTACATCTCAATGAAATTCGAGAACTTTGTTTTCACAAATAAAAAATAAATTGTCTTTGTGAGCTGTAAATGCATCCGGTTTATATATTTTTGTTTCCTGTATACATCCAGTCACTAGATGCTGTCGTTTCTTTTCGTTCTTTGTGTAAGAGGTCAAATCCTTCCTCTAACAGCAAATAGAGTATATAAGTGTTTTATTTTTTTTTCCCATGTCGCTGTCTGCTTGTTTTCCCCGGTTGCTGTTGTTTGCTACCGTATGCCAATTGTAAGGCTGCAGAGGCCTTGTCAAGTCAAAACTGTTTTGACTTTTTGCCTCTGCAGCCCACATCACTATTTGATGATGATGTAAATAAAATTGATTGATTGATTGATTGAAGTAAGTGACGTCAACAACGCAGCAAATGCAGATTGGATGTTGATTGATGAGAGAGAGATTGATGAGTTTTTCTTAAATAGTTTAAATGGGACATGCGTGTCAAAAAAATAACTTTACGCAAAAAAAGAAAAAGAAAGTGCGATACTGACGTTGCGAGATTTAATTTAAATTTTGCGCGCTGTCCATGACGGGGGTCGCGAAAGTATCATACGCTTTTGCCACCTCAACGAGATGGTCATACTCTCTCTCCACCTCAGCGTGATGGCCTGGCCGACACACCTCTCTTCCGCGCGCCCGAAATGCCGAGAGAAATCAAGTGGAAAGGAAGTGACTTCTGACTAAATCACGTTTCGCGCCGTCGATATTGCTCTAAAATTATTATTTTTTTCGCGGAAAATTAAGTTTTTGACAAGCGTGTTCCAAATAAACTGACTAGATTTTTTTATTTTTTTTTGAAGGAAAGTGTGGCGTAGCAATTCCCGAGCACCTTATTGTCGTATTTTCCGGTCTGTAGTCCGGAAAATGCATGTGCAAAAGTTGAAATTGTACGCGGTGCTGAATGTTTAGGGAGGCGAAATACATAAGGATATGCATTTTTCTGGATCGTTCATTAGGGGGGGCGTAAAAGGTTTTGCGAATGACAGCGAGATTACGTTATTGAGGATTTTTCGTACGATACAAGCTAATTTCTGCGCTAATAAGGCAGTTACAATAGCAAACCCGATATAAACTATATGCGAAATCATTTACATAAAACAAAGAAATTCAGAGCACTACTGGTAGCCAGAAAAATCAAACTTGAATTAAACGTGAACCATATTTTATTGAAAAGGGAAAAAATTGAGGTGCGAAGTTTTTGTTTACGATGCTGTTAGCGGTTTTGCGTTATCTATTAACCTTTATGCGTTTAATCATTTCCGTATTTTGTGTACGTTGTATTGTTTCGTTTTATTGTTTTGGCTCCGAAATGAAGATAGTATGGTTAACTAACGCAAACTACTTTTTTTTACAGCTATTTACAAGAAATATCTAAGCTTGCCACTTTCAGTTGTCCGCTGGCCATGGCCATGCTCCATCCTCATTCATCCATTTCTAGCCTCGCTGTTCCCACTCTCTTCTTCCTTTTATTTTTCTTTTCAAAAAAATTTTTTGATACATTTCTATGTTAACGAGAAGATGACGATTCCTTTGTTTAATTTTGTAACTTTAGTGCTGGCTCCTCTCTCAAACCCCTTCTTAAAAATAAAAAAAAAATTAAAAGCCAGGCCATGTATGACATTTTTTTACCGTTTGCACTATGTATTGAATCCAGGCTAAGAAAAAAATTCTTTTTTTTAGTCGAACGTTTTTTTTTTTTTTTTTTTTTAACATACACGAAGTGCAGAAGATAGTCATGAAAACGCGGTGTACTTTCACAGCCAATAGGCGAGCGATATATGAGCCCATAAGAACCCGGTGCAACGAATCACACAGCAAAAAACGTGATCGTAAAAGGCCACCACCGGGTTTTTCTAAACGTGAAACGCCGAGGGCTTGAAATAAAGACAGAGTCAATGAAACAAGCATTTATTTTTTTATTTCTATATTGCCAACCGTTGCGTGTTCTTGCGTAAGAGAAAAGTTCATACTTATATTTCAAGTTTATCTGTGCTCGGGATTGGGCTACTTGGGAATTCATGCTTCGAATAAACTACGCCGCGATGGATTACAAATGACGAGACGCTATTTGCGCCGTTGCTTTGTATTTCACGTCTTGGTGGCATTCCTATGTGCAATCCTCCGCTGTGCAGTTTAATCATAGCATGCATTTGAAATACGGCTTATGTGCCATCGGCGTCCCGCAGCCCATCATTCATTATTGACGACACTCTTGATGTGAGAGGGTTAAACGAAAAGGAGCTTACCCGGTATCAGCGATCGCAATGAGCTCCAATTAAATATGTTAATCACGCGTTAGCATGCCAGGAGTCTCTCTTTTTTTTTGTTCTTTTTCTTTTTGTTTAAAGCATGAAATGCTGTTTAGCGCCACCTCCCAATCCAAAAATGTTGCCGGTCGGTCCGTCCGTCGGTCCATACAATTTCCTGCTAAATTTAGCGGGGAAACTGAGATCACCAGACCCATGCACGAATTAAGTTTCTCAGCTACATTTAGAGAGAAAATTGATGTCGCGTGACCGTACGTCACGGGACATATGGACCAGTTCAGTTTAGTTTCCCCGCTAGATTTAGCGGCAAAATTTACGCGACGTGAACTATCCATCAGCTACGTTTCCCGCTAAATTTGACGGGAATGTGGCGCCACGTGACGTCACGTGACGTGACAGCTACACATTGGGAAAATTAACAGCACAAGACTTTTACGTCAAGTCAGCTTCCCCGCTAAACGTAGCGTGAAAATTCGCGTCTTGCGGCCGAAACGCCAGACAGTTTCAGTATATCGTTGCTGGCTCTTACGTACGCAATACGCAATAGTATAGCGTATACGCTAAAAACGACCTCCTCGTACCGATTTTAGTCATGCGTTACGCTGCCGAGTGAACATCTCGCATAATATTTTTGATTCAATTCGCCAGAGCCATAGAATTTCGCGTGCGTATAGAACCACCATGGTCCCCAAGAAAAAGATTGAAAATGAAAGCGTTTCCAGAGATTTGATTTTATATTAAACCAAACCGCAGCTGCCTGATCAAGCGCGCTTTTCTTCGGGGTACGGAGGCCATATAAAAGCACGAGTTTGTAGCCAAATTCGATCACGGAGCCTCCATCAATGGTCCCGTGGAAACGTCACCTTTTAATAATGCTATCACGGAAAGTAATTCATGAACTCCTGATGCCCAGTGCATAGCGACAACTTTGGCGCTTTCTTGAGGAGGCGTTTGTCCTCCGGCGATGAACTGCGCGAAGAGGCTTAGGGTTGAGCAGATCGCAGCCTTTACGCACAGTCCGAGCGGTGAACATGTTCCCTATATACTCCTTCAGCTGCACGACGATCTGATTCGACCCCGGCAGATGTTTTTTCTTTCAATAATTGGCACAAAATTTTTTTTTGTTTATGAATGAAATTTAGTAAGCTGCAGGCAGAAACACGACAGAAATAACCTGGAACGCTTGAAGTTGTTCGCATAAAGCGAAGCTGAGATGATGTCAAAACAATTTGAATCATATGTCAACCTACCACCTCTTTAGCTTTTCCTTAAAGGAAAACTAAAGAGATTTAAAAAAAAAACAAAAAAAACGAGTTAGAGGTAAGTTCTAGCATATCTATATCTTGTGAATTTTAATATGACAAGCATTTAGCCCAAACGTATAATTACACGCAAAACAAAAATATTTGTCGCAGGGTTTTACGTTTTATCCAAAATGCTTTATTCAGCTGCCTTGGGCGTGGCGCTTGTGAAGGAACGCGTGCAGCACTTTTGATTGCTCAGGTACGGTTGGGGGAAGGCGCGGCAATGTTGAGATATCTGTAGAATACGTACTTGCACCGAACACGACTGAAAAGTATTTTGAAAGCTTTGTTGTGGCTGCTTGTGGCGCATCAATTTGAAATATAATTTTGATATTTATTCTGTCGGCCAAATAAAGGGTATTTAGATGTTTTCCTCTTCAAATAGAGAATCGATTCTGTTTCCTTTTAAAGTGAAACGGAGGATAGTTGCAATAATAGTTCGGAGCTTCATGAGCTTCAAATGTGCACACGCGGCCATTGCACGGTGGAAGAAAACGATCTTACGCTATTGTACGGAAATTAAAAAGTACACCCCGGCCCCTTCGCATTGTCACTGACTTTAAATCATCTTTTAAAGCATGAAATGTCTTTTTCACAGAACCCCCGAATCCCGAAAATGCGTCCGTCCTTCCGTTCGCGCATTTTCCTCTAAATTCAGAAGGGAAACCTAATTGGTATTTAGGTAACGCGACGTCGATTGATGTCACAAGACCTATCTTCACGTGATTGGTGCGCCAACTAAGGCTATGTTCCAAATTTTACCCGAGTAACCTGCCTCCTACGTCAAAGGACGTGGCATCGGGAGTAAACCGTCCATGACTCGATTTTGGAACGGCCGGGATAATAACCTGGATACTACGTGGATTGGCTTCGTCTTGGACTACGGCAAAAATAAAACGCAGCAGCGGGGACAGAAAATAGCAGACGATCCTTTTGATCACAAAGAAAGCACTCGAAGAAACAATAATATTAATGACGACACGTTTTGTTTTTTTTCGGAGGATCCAACAGCTCCTTTTACCCACCTTCCTTTTGAGCTGTATATTGAGATAAAAATTACTTACTCCTTACAGTTAGATATCAATAAATGTGTTTTTATTAATCAGCGCCATTGCCCTAAATGCATATATTCCACACATTGTAATTTGCACCGATTATGTTTTGCAGAAATTGATTCCACACGGTGTAGTGGTACAGCACGAGGGTGCTTTCTCAAAAATGACATGTAACTTACGTTCGCTTTGACGCGAATATGATTGCAATACAATAATCGAAGTCTTCACAGCTTTACAAGCGTTATCCTCTCATTACCCACACTCTGGAGGAAACAAAAATACTACCTTATCATTTACTGTGTTCAAACATTTTCAGCCTTGAACGTGAGAATACGGCATTCCCTCCAACGCCCAGGACGAGAATGCGGAGAAGCTCCTGTTTACGCTCGCACTTTGATAATAACAAGTATAACTTCCCGGGAAGGTGCACGGTCTGGATGTAATGCAGTTCATTCGTGCGTTGAAAACAGCAAATCGCAATAACCACACATGCTGCAGCTATTCTTTGTCATTTCGAAGGTCCGCCACCAAAACCAACGGAGCAAGCGAGCTTTGACGGCTGTCGGCGCAGAAAGCAGACGACGAGCAGATCACGTGACGTATTTACTCGCTTTGATCCGACGTTACCCCCCCGATCGAGGAGGGTAGTGTGAGTAATTACTCCGGAGTAAACAACCCGCTTCTGGAAAGCGACTTCTGACGTCATCGAGTAAGCTCGAGTAAGTTTTGAAACGCCACGGTACGAAAACTTTACTCCAGAGTTGGATCGAGTAAATTTTGGAACACAGCCAAGGTTTTCCCGCCAAAGTCGGCAGGAAAAATGACGCCACGTGTCCTGGCGTCACGTGTCCTGTGCACCAACTCAGTTTTCCCGCTAAAATTAGTGGGCAAATGGACGTTACGTGACCTCACGTCACGTAACCTATTCTCTAATTCACTTTTCCCGCGAAATTGAGCGGAAAATTGATGTCGCGTGACCTGACCATAGAGTTATTATAATGTACGCTAGAGGTTCAACTGGCGCTAGTGTGCTGCTTCAAATTGAAGCAGACAGCAACCAGGCGGAAATTGACTTCCGGTAATACTTTTCTATAGGAAAAAGCGAGTGCAATTTCTCTCTGCGCTCGATTATAAGAGCAAATATCATGAACAATTCGTACGTACTAGGCACATTAGAACATTTCTCAGTCATGCAGACAAAATAATTGGTCAGCTACGGCGTTTCTATTTGAAATTCGTGGCATGACAAACGGTGCTAAAACCGTTTCGTACATGTATTTGTGTGCACTGCCGGACACTGTTAGCGCGAACACGGCGTCGGCGCTTTCCGCCATGGGGGATATACGTGTCAGACGAACGAAGGGCATGTGGAAAACCAAGAGAGACGGCAAAAAACTACGCAGTAACACTGGATAAGTAACTCCTTGCGCATGCAGGCAATCAAAATAAATTGAAAGCCACGTAATATAGTCCGATTTGCAATAAATAAGTACTGCTTTAATTTTTCTGCCCGTGATTATGTGCGAAGATGCATGTTCTGGGTTCAAATCATCAACAACACGCTCCAAATCTTTACAAATAGGAGAAAGTCAGAAAACAGGTGCCCGATAAAAACTGCCTGACATAGGAAATAATAAAAAGACACACCTTTCGTAGCCCACGTGCTTTATTTTATTTATTTTTTTTACATTCGAATGTTCTTTAACCGATCGTAAAGAAGCACGACGGAGTCATATTGATAGAGTGACAGGACGGGCATATTAGCAATATATAACCGGCACCGGAATGCTAGCGAACCTTGAACACACTCTACATTTCTTTGGATCGTTAGTTAGCTCAGAATCGTCGCTAGTTTTTACATACCTGCCATGGAACAGAGGTTTGGGCCTGAAATATAGCGAAGCGTAACGTCGTTCAATGGTAAAGAAAATGCTGCAATTAAAGCAATTACACTTTTACAATATTAATAAAGGTATACATACTATCCGGTACAATCGAAATAATAAAAGTTATTTATGTTATTTTCCGGCGAAGAGACAAAATTCACGCGCGTTTTCCCATAGGAATGCACAGGAGCACCGCAAAAGTAGACTGGTTGCTGTCTTCTTCAATTTGCCTCCCGGAAGTCGCATAGACACTAGCACCAGTTGAACCTCTAGCGTACATTATAATAACTCTATGGACCTGACGTCACGAGATCTATACACACATTTAGCTTCCCCGCTAAATGTAGGGGGGAAAATTTGGCGAAACTTGACTTCTACACTAATTCAGTTTCTTCGCGAAACCTGGGAGGAATATCAATGTCACGTGACCTAAACACTTGCAGTTTCCCCGCTAAAATTAACACTTAAGGCAACAAGTGAGCACCTTCCAGATTTTAAGGAACCAGCTACAGCCTGGTTTCCCGCATTCGTTGTGACTCAGCAGGAACTATTATTGAGTTGAATCCTTGCAATATTTTGGAATGGTAAGAAATCAGTACCAACCTTATTCCTGTACTGTTGCATTCTAAGGAACCACTAAGCGCCTTGCTTGTTGTAAGTGTTTTACATACTAAGAAATCTAATTCCTGGTACCGATTCTATGTTACAAGGACCAGTACTAGGCTGTATGCTTGTACTTGTACCACATTACCGGAAGCCAGCCGTGGTTCTTTGTAGTCGTTCTGCATTATAAAGAAACCGGTACCTACTTGATTACTGCTAATGGTGCTACACTAACAAACATATATATTTAGCATTTCAAAGAAGCAGTACCAACCCTGGTGCTCACACTTGTTCTGCATTCACAGATATTATAATCGAGCTAAACTTACGAAATATTTGTAATGATAAGAAGCCAGTAACAACCTTATTCCTCTAATGATGCAGTCTAAGGAAGCACTGTGAACCTTGTTTTTCTAATGGTTCTTCATTCCAAAAAAAGCCTGATTGCTTATAATGGTTCCGTATCCTCAGGATTCAGTGCTAAGTTGGTTCTATGTGAAGTCCCGAGTTTTAAGAAAGCATCATCAACCACGCTTCTGTAATGGCTCTGCCTCACAGAAAACCATGCAGTACTTCCTACCTTTTTTAACATGAGTTTCTTAAATTTAAAATCCTATGTTTAGAAAAGCAACACCAACCATGCAATACGTCCTCACCGTGTTTTTTGTTTTTTAACTGGGCTTGCTTTACATTATATGAGTAATAGAGTCATGCGAGTGGGTGTTCGAATTGAGTAACTCTGAGCCTTTATTATTAACTTTCACATTACACGGCTAATCCAAGACATACGACCTTCTTCACAGTCACCACACGGCAAAAACCATTGGAGGCCGTATTTCCACATCCTTAATAATTGTCCAAATGCATCCCACTAGGTTACTTACCCCAGGAAACGTCACACTTGTCCTACCTTTGAGGCTCATTCTAGTCTCAAAGATCAAAGGGGGAATATACTTGCCTTCATAAAAGGAGGGGCCCCGGCTAACGAAATGTTTAAATGGAGCTACGCGCACTGTTCCTCGGAACTCCTTGAAGTTCGAGGAGAGCTTTAAGTGCCAACGAGGACGGAGTTTCCCCCGAAATGCAGCGCCCACAACTCTTCCAGTTTGGAATCTCCGGACAGTTCAAACGATGGGGAGAAGGGGGCAGGAATGTTTCAGAATCCTCGGACACTCAGGGTTGCTAAGTCCCGACGCAAATCCTGATCGTACGGAATTGAAAATTCCGATGTCGCGAAATGGATATTTCGTCTCCTCTAGTTTAATAAACTCCAAAAAGATAAATTGTTCTGGTTTGCCTCAAAACGGCAGTGGAATCTTTCCTAGATTCTTGCATGTCTGGACTCGTGTCTCTAATCTTTGGCATAGTTTCCTTTTTTGTTTTTTATCTTATCGGTTGCCTAGTGACGTTGGTAGTTGTTTTCTGGTTTATATTTTTGTTTATTTACTTTTCTACTTATTGAAATACCCTCAACACAATAAAAAAGGAGTGAGCTTAGAAAAACAATTACGAAGCGCGCATCATAGAGCATTCTGAAAAAAAAAAACAGCGATATTGGCAATCGAATCCGGAGGGAGGTTCCAATTAATCAACAATAAAAAGATAACCATCCAAATTGAAAATACTGACTTGCTGACTGTGTTTAAAGCGAGAATAGATCCAGGATGGTGGACATATTACTATATGACGAAGTATTATGTCTCGATGAGAGCTATGTAAAAGATCTTAAGCGGGGGATATTAAGGTGGAGCACTACATTGAAACAGCAGATCTGAAGAGGTGTTCATGGTACTAGTGCTAGTAGTAGTGGCGACTGAAGTTTTGTGTGTAACGCGTTACTAGTAACGACGTTAAGGCCCGTTCTCAGACTTGAGTCTGACTCCGATCAACTGAGACAAGATCGGTATTTGAGCCTCTTGTGACAGCGTATGACCGTCTGCGCTTCAATGCAGCTGGTCTTAAGCCATCGCAAGACACTTAAAAACCGTTTTTTGTCTCAGTCGGTCGTTATGAAGCGCCAGTTTGTGAACAGCACGCGTAACTTTTGTAACCCTGTAACGTACTCCTTACGCTTTCAAAACAGTAACAAATAACGCACTGCCGTTACTTACTTCGAGTATCGGGTAACGTACTTATACATTTCACGAAATATCTTCCCGAAACATAAAAAAAATATTCACTTTAATGTTCTTGAGTTTTTAGGCGCCAAGTTTTGCGTTATTCGCTTTTCTCTTCGCGTATTTTCTTGAGTATTGAGGTGGAAACGTAAAAAAATATAGCGTAAATATGGTAAGTTTCAGCACAGGAATACACTTTTTTTTTTAATATGACACTTATGCATACCTGTAACGTCAAAACCGCATAACATTTTATTTATTGAATAAAAAGTAACGAAACAAGGAACGCGTGATACTTTTGATTGATATTGGTAACGGTAACATACTCCTCTCATTTTGAGGTAACGTAGGTTGGTAACTCGTCCCTTTTATTCGCAAGTTACGAGTAACATATTTCTTTATTTGTTTTCGGTAACGCCTACAACACTGGGTGGTAGTCGCTGAGGTCGATCAGCTCTCACAAGCAGCACAATGGTCGTTGATGTAAAGTCAGTGCAAGCAATGTAACAACAAATCCTGAAATCTTGGATACCCGTGACTTAAAAGAAACCACAAAACCTACAGGGGAAAAAAAACAACAAAAAAACTCTACCTGGTTAGGACAGGCACGTCTCACAATAAAATGTTCGTCGAAAACAAAAGGAAAGCTCAATATTTATGTTACAACATAATCCTTTTAATTTCAGGTTAAACCGAAATTTTTACTGGGGGATAAAGATGCTAGCGTTTGTACCCAAGTAGTGTGCGTTCTGAGGCCCAGTGAAAAAAACAAACGCCATCTTCATCATCCCACAGGGGTACAATTTTAGGTTTTGCGCGCAAATAAATACGATCGTATTGTAACATAAAGATTAGACGGAAAAATTTTTTTTTTCGACGAACATTTATTTTGAAACGTGCCTCTCCTAAACATGTAGCAATATTTTTGGTTTTCTTAGAAATTATGTTTCTTTAAAAGGCCTCTGGAAATTTTTTTTAACAGTCTAATCGGGACACGCGCGTCAAAAAATAAATTTTACGCGAAAAAAAATGTATAGCAATACTGACGGCGCGAGACGCGGCACCTCCTTTCCACTTGTTTTCTCTCTCGGCATTTCGGGCACGTGGAGGAGAGGTGGAGCGGCTTCGCCTTCACTTCCGAGATGGTCATTCCCTAATTACCAGTGACGTCATGAACTTCGCGCAGAATTTCAAATAAATCACTTGCCGTAAATGTTGCTCTCCATTTTTTTTTTCGCGTAAATTTTTTTTTTTCAGACGCGCGTGTTTTTTTATGTTTAAAAAAATGTTTTTTTTTCCAGGTTTTTTAAGGATGCTTCTCACACTCGCAACGATATTACGACTGTGCGCCTTAAAGCCACTCAAAATCTATAATGACGAAAGGACACACCTGCGCCATCTATCGGGTAAGCTTGGAACACTTGCAGTTACTGTGAGCTTTTGACAATGTTAGACAAGACCATATCTCATGAACAGTACGCATGCATTCGATCTTGCCACGATACAACAAAACCTTCGTTCTGTAGACCCTCCCAGCGCTTAACACCCGGGCGAAAAATGCCCAGTCACTGATCTGTGACCGCGTGCGCCGCGTCTGATATTCTGAACGACAGAGCTACAGCGCATGCCCCGAAGGCTTTCCACAGCCCAGCAAAGAAAGATGGCAGAGCGCAAAGGACGACTTTTTTCGTTTACCCTCGTCTCCAGTCACGTAGTTAAGCACCCCGTATGTGCGACAAAGGCCAGGCAATTCACTGCAACCTCGATCCAGTCATATAATATAGAAGAGGCAAAACGAGAAGGATTAACAGTCGCGATAAAATCGTAAATACCTTCAAGTAGCTTGGCAAGGGGAAATCGTCGTTTTTCCCCATACCGGAAGTCCCCCAATTCAAGATAGCGGTGTCTACACGGAAAAGGTTTATACTTCGTTTGAACTTTAGTCCAGAGACAGCCGACGCAACGAGCTAATGTAACCAACCAAACAGTGTCAAAAGGGAAAGTCACTGTGCCTGTTTTGTTTGTTAGTGGTTTAGCGATGATGGAACATCTACAAAAGCATGACGAACACCATGATGGTGTGCTCTTGTCATTGTCTGATTGGTTCCATCAAGTCGCGGCAAGACACAAGATTCTGCAAGGCATAAGATCCTCCTTCCCCAGGCTGAGGAGGATATTCTGCCTTGCAGAGTCTCGTTTCTGGTCGTCGGTCTTGCAGAAGATCCACCTGCCCCAGGGTGAGGACAATCTTCTGCAAGGCAGATCTTCCTCACCCTGGGGGAGGAGGAAGCAGGCAACGGTGGACAGGGTAGAAGGGGGGAAAGGAGGAAGAAGGGGGAAAAGTGGAAAGCGCGAAATGAGCTGAAACGAAGTATAGTAAAACGCAGTTTCAGTGTCGCCTGGTAGATGGAGCCAGCGTGCCAGTGCATTCCCTAGTCGTAAGAGGTAAAAAAAAACTGGGGTCCTAAGCAAGCACAAGTGCCGGGAAGGGACCTTTAGGAACCCATACTTAGGAACGCAAACCGTTCACGCTCAGAATGGCTTTGGCGACTAAACCTCGGCAAAAAATGCAGCTCTTTCGCGACCGGAAATATTTATGGCTTTACCGCGGTTCCCTGCAGAGGGCAGCATATTGTACCCAGGGAAGGTGATTGAGCAGAAATCAAACGAAAAAAACAAACAACGAACGATCGCATGCAGCCGCCTCACGGAAATTTCCCGACTGGCAATATCGACCACTTCAGAGAGTGAAGCACCGCGGACGGTGGGCGTGGAAGCTAAGCTCGTGCAAAATGAGAGACCTCCGTCAAAGTCAGGAACCGGTCGTCTTTTGTCACGGCGACCGCCGATAAAGAGAAGGGCAGCCGCAGTGGCGGACTTTGATATAGCGTTCGTGACATTTTGGAGATGCCATAAACCACATCGTCTCGGGGGTCAATATATGCGTCTCTCCGAATGCACTCGTAAAATAGATTGCCGCACCAGATGAGGGCTGTATTGTTTGGTAGGCAATATGCGAGTGTCTTTCTTTTGTCGGGTGAACATCAAATTCTAAACTTTGACCTTTGTCTTTCGCGCTAATATTTTTATGATGCTCAACCAACTAGGCCACAAACTTACTTTGTTATCTTCAGAGACGGGTATAGATTATGATGCTTTCTTATCAGCTCTCATGTATTTCTCTTTTTTTTATTTTTAGACTAGATATTTAGACTCGTTAAGAAGAGTACAACCAGTAATCTCCATCCATTCGTCTATCCACCAAATAAAGCATATATGAGATACATACACGACAGTTTCGAGTTGGTGCGCTGAAAAAAGCCGACCATGTCTTGTACCGGCGAGATCTACTAAAGAACTTCCGCTTTAAGGTAACCCAACTTCAGTCATTGAATTGGCTCAGATTAGGTTGTATTTCTTCGGCATTCCATTCCTAAGGGGTGCAAGATCACAGAGCTTTGGTTTTTGGATTTTGATGCACAAAGTCTTCGTCGTTTTCATTTATCCGAAGCTTGATCCAAAATCGCGAGAAAAGGGAATCCGTCCTTCAGAAGTGGTTACACAGTCGGCAACCGAAAGAAACGGCATCGCCCTGAGCTGGCTGGCATAGTGTCTGAAGGTCCAGGAAATGTCATTTAAAAATGGCACCTATTGTCAATAAGCCCTTTTTAAACCTCCGCGCCAACGCCTGTCCGCCACTGCTTTATCACACACCCTGAGCACGGATTGGACGCGAGGCCTGAGTCAACGTTCGGGGTGAAGTTGAATCCAGTCACGCTCTTGGTGTCCAAGCAGTGGCGAAATCCAACGTTGCTTGACGCACTTCTGAAAAGCGTCTACGGCGCCCGGTCTGTGCTAAGTACCTAGCGGCGCCAACAAGATTGCCGAAGAATGGGAAGGTGATACACTACGAATATATGCTCGTAGCGTATCAGCAGCCTAATTAGGCTTTACAAATTCGTCGAAAAGAAGTCGCGAAAGCTGCACTAATGCGGATAAGTAGACTGGTTGACTAATATATGACGATTCAATCTTTTAATTGGTGAAAATAAGCATGTGGTTCTCGTCAGAAACTTGCTGGACATCATCGAAAACCGCTAGATCACTCAATGCTAAAGGGCGTGGAGCACGCGTTAAAGGGATGCTGAACCGAAATTTTGATTCCACAATACACGCGGTAAAAACGTGCAACGGGATGCTTCAAACACCAGAGCATCACTCATACAGCGATATCTCGAACTAATGACCGTTTTTTTCAAGAAAAAAAGGCACATTCGACAAAGATGTTCACGTCATGCTTCTCCGAGGAGAGGGAACGGCCTCGCGGCTTCTCCGCCTCGCGGCCTTGAGGGAGCGAAGCGAAGAGAGGAGGAAACAAAGTATCTTCACGTCACGCACCTCGTCGGCCTGGTTTAATCTCGACCCCTTTTTCCAAAAATACGGCCGTCCATTCGAGATATCGCCTTACGGGTGGTGTTGTAGGGATTGTAGCATCCCGCCTACATCTCCTGCATTGTTTTTTCTGAAATCCAAACTTCGGTTCACCATCCCTTTAAGCACGGTAGAACGCTAAAGTTACCACTCCTGCACCAGTAGACAGGCTACTGGCCCAATAACGCGCCCGCGAGAGGTGTTTTTTTTTGTTTTTTTTTTTCGCCCCTTATTATCTATGTTTTGTGGCCGCCAGCTTTGCGCCTGTTTCACAAGTGTCGACTTTAGCGCATTACTGCGCTTCCTATGCGCTCAAGGTATTTCTAAGAAATACTCATTTCTTGGTCTTCGATGACGGTCAGCAAGTTTCTAACTGGAACCATATGTTTGTTTGCACTTATTAAATAAAGGCAATGAACAAGTTTTAGCTAAGTATTCAATTTATCGTGACAATTATCCCCCTATATTATGTCCCCCTGGTCGCATAACTCACATGCACACAATCCATTAGTGTAGCTTTTAAGGCTTTCTTAATAAACCTGAAAAAAAAAGTATAGTGTTTTTTGGCGCAACCAATCAGTCTTTCTTAATTTCATGTCTTGATCGGTTCACCTTCAAATGGCGCATGCATGTAGCTTCCCTGATATTAGAACGGCGGGGACATCATTCTTTGGGGGTAAAGAAAGGAAGCGTATGTTCGAGCTGATAAAGCGTGTGGTTAATATGAGGTGACAAGAGAGGATGGTGTTCTTTGACGGACCTATCTACTTATCTAATTCACAAAGATAGTGGCCTGTTTGCGGAGCCAAGTGTGCGATGAGGTCGGGTAACAGAGACGATTCCGATAAAGATCCGATGAACACGCCTACGACCCATAAAACTTACACCCCTTCATGCTCACTTTTTTCGACTGTGCAGCCTGTATGCCCATATATCACACTCCACAATCCTCCTATTACAATAGCACACCAATGTGACAAACTCGGGGACAACTTTTAATCCTTCCCCTTTCTCTCTCTCTTTTCCCAGCGTACACGAGTCTTGTCTCAGTACATTTCTCATTCTTGTCCAGCTCGCTTGCAGCTTTGCATTTAATTGCATTATAATCATAACCTTAAAATGCAAGCCTTCCACCCTTGTTGGTGTTAAACTGGTGGCACCTGATAAAACCTGTTTTTGTTACTGACATTTAACCCATGCTCAGCTGAGTTGGTAGAGCGCTCCACTGGAAATGGAGAGGTCCCGTGTTCGATTCCCGGACAAAGCAGATTTTTTCGGTCGCGTACCAGTCACCTAGCTGTCTTTGGAGATTTGTGTTCTCTTTTCGTTCGTCTTGTTCCCCTTCTCCAGGAATTATTTTAATCGCTACTAGTGAGTTTTAGCATGGCGTAGAGGAGCAAACACAAGAGCTTTGCGTTTACATTAGCGTTGCGTTTCCCACGTTGCGCATGCGCGCTGTCGCCCTGCGCCAATCCAAGAGGAATTGCAGTGCACGCGCAATGTGGAGCTCACTACGCTAACACAAACGCACAGGGCTTGCGTTCGCTCGAATACCCAATACTAAAACTCACTAATAATACGCGAAGGTATCTCCCCTTTGGTTCTCAACTGTACAACAAAAATGCCACTAATGATACAGACAATAAACCTAATGATGATGATGAGGATTCTGCCTATTCCGCATGAAGGGGGTGGTCACATTAGTTTGTCAAAGCCTGCGGACTTCGCTGTTCACACTTTTTTTTGGTGATCCCCCAATCGTCAAGTTTTCGCTTCGTGGTGTTGTAGGTTCATCGAATGTAGTGTTCGTCATCTGTCAATGTATGGAAGCCCAGCGCCTCCGGTAGTATTAGCAGTAGCGCCGATGCCACTGCAGAGGGCAGTGGCATCGGCGCACATCCTCTGTTACACACCCGCTCTGTCTCCTCCCACTTTGGCGTCAGGTCAGGTCAGTGCAGGACCTGGTGTTCGCTTGTTTTCGCTTCTTGGTCACACACACTACACTGCTCTGTGAAAATCATTGGGTCAAACCGCTACCGATATGTTTTTGTCCCCAGCGCTCCTGCTCGAGCTTCAAACAGAAGACGACTACCTAGGCTGTTGTCATAGTAGGTCTCCCCTTTTGTACTCTGTTGGTGGGCTCTGTACAATTGTAGTGTCAATTTCGTCCTTGCCTCCTCGACTCGTGCATTGTATCACTTCTTTCCCCCGCTTCCTCACCTCCCCTTGCCCACTTGCTCGATGTCGGCTTCTGGACTGGGTCAGTGAAAAAACCACACTTCTTCCGGAGCTGGTATACGCCCTTTATTCACCTTGTCTGAAGGCAGTTCTTGCTGACGTAATCGAAGATCCGCTTGGCCGGGCGGGTTTTCTGCATGTGCAAAAGCCGCCCGCGATAAGCTAGTTTATTTGATACCTCCCGTGCCTCTGAAGTCGACCACCCAGTGTCACCCGCATCGCCTCTATCGCTACGTTACCGTGATAACCCAGCGCTTGGCGACCTACATCTCTCTGCACGAGTCCTATCCGAGATCGTGTGCCAGTTGAGGTTCATATGAATTCATGGGCGAGCGTGATCCCGGGCACGTGAACTGCCTTCCAGGACTCTCTTACCCTCAAATCTCTCTTACCACCTTTCTCCAGTAACTAGTGCCATCTGGGATATTGTCTTTGAACTACAAAGGAGGGGCAGCCCAACATGCTTTCGCCCGTCTGAACACTCAGGCTGTGTTCCAAAAATTCACTCGATCCGACTCCGGAGTAAAGGTTTTGTACCGTGGCGTTTCAAAACTTACTCGCGCTTACTCGATGGCGTCATAACTTTCGTTCCAGAAGGGGATGTTTACTCCGGAGTAATTACTCACGCTACCTATTTCGATCGGGGGGTAACGCTGGATGAAATCGAGTAAATATATCACGTGATCTGTTCGTCATCTGCTTTCTGTGCCGACAGCCGTCAAATCTCGTTAGCTCTGTTGGCTTTGGTGGCACATGATGTAAATAACAAAGACTGAAGTGCAGCCATTTATGTGTGGTTATTGCGATTCGCTGTTTTCAATGCAGGAATTGACTGCATGTACCACATCCAGACTGTGGACGTTCTCCATGAAGGTATACTTGTTGTTGTTATCAGAGTGCGAGCATAAAGAGAATCTTATCCGCATCCTCGGCGTTGGAGGGAACGTTAAAGGATGAAAATGTTCGAACTAAGTAGGTGATGTGGAAGTATTTTTTTCTCCCCAGTGTGTGGGTAATGAGGATAACGCTTGTAAAGCAGTGAATGCATCGAAGATTTCATGTGTATGATCAGTGAACAACCCCACCACATCTCCCTTTTCCAGAAATTGCATATAACGGTTGCTAAGTTCTCCTGTGATTCCGTAAACATATTCGCGTCGAAGCGAACGGAAGTTACATATCACTGTTGAGAAAGCCCCCTGCGCTCTACCGCTACATCGTGTGGAAGCAATTTCTGCAAAACGTAATCAGTGCAAATTACGATGCGTGAAACATATGTGTTTAGGGCACCTGGACTAGACTTACAGCGATCGTGCTGAATAATAAAAACATAGTTTTGATGTCTAATATAAAGGAGTAAGTAATTTTGATTTCAATTTACAGCCCAAAAGGAAGGTGAGCAAAAGTAAGAAAACACTGCGTCGGCATTGTTAAAGCAAAACTTTGAAGCGGTTAACATCATCGCCTCTTCGAGTGCTTTCTTCATGGTCCAAAGAGACCGTCTGCTATTTTCCGCCATCGCTGCTATGTTTCTTTTTTGCCGTACCCCAAGGCGAAGCCAGTCCGCGTAGTTTCCGGGCATATCCAGGTGATTATCCCGGCCGTTCCAAAATCGAGTCGCGGTCGTTTACTCGCGATGTCACGTGGCATTACCCACTCACGTAGAAGCCAGGTTACTCAAGTAAAATTTGGAACATAGCCATTGTCATCGTGCCGTTGTATCGCTTTTCATTGCACTTTACGCCCCATTCCAGAAATCCCCGCCCCCCCCCCCCCCAAAAAAAAAAAAAAAAAGGAAAAAGAAAAGTATATAAGGACGACGTATGCACAAAGATAGATGCTGACAAAATAGGGCGCGCGGAGCGGTGCACTCCAAAAATAGTGACAGGGGGAAGAAAAGGTCGGGGAGAGGATTTACGCATGCGCAAAAGCTTACTGGACAAAGTCAATTGGCTCAGCGGAATGAACCCTCCCTTTACGGGAGGGTTCATCCTTGAAGGGCGCCGTCGTCAGGAGAGTTGTTAGAAAAACATCCTGACAAAATCCGATTCCTGAGCACTGAAAACTCAAGCCCAGTTTCCAACTTCGGGTAAACAGAACCTTTGGATGGCTTAGTGAAGTCAATACCAAAAAAAGTGAAATGCGCGAAAAAAAAATGAAGGAAAGAAAAAGAAGATGGATTGAGCAAGTGCACGAACAGGCGGGACGATCGTAAGCTCTAATAGCTACATTGGAGCCGCGAACGTAATGAGGACGCCTTACTTGACAGTTTCAGACAAAACCCCGAGACAGGGGGTGAAGGAAGGACGGCACAACACGAAGTCTATGTTATAACTTCACCAGCTTGTTAGTGCCCTGACGTTTTGTTCGTCATTACTTGACAGCTTGGAAATAGAAATAGAGAAGGGATGGAGATATTCTGGGTTGCGCAGGAGACTTGTAAACGCGGAGTGTTTCAATTTTGTCCGGCCACGTTATACTCCGTTCATTACGGTGGGAGCTACTTTCCCACTGAACCAATCAGCCGCCTCCCCCTTATCCCCTGACCCGGCTCTCTGCGCGTGGGATATGGCCGGGAGCGTGATGACGTGGCGAAAAAGAGGCGTTTGCCGGGGGCAACGTAGCTTCCCCTGCAGTCTGAGTTTAGGGGTGAACCAAGCATGTGCTCAATCGGTGTGCCACTCGTGCTCCGGGAAATTATGATTGATTCTGGTCGTTGTGCAAAGGTTGAAAGTAAAAAAAAAAAAAAATTGATATTTGTTTTTAGCAGAAAACATGCCTCAACATTCGGTGGAATTTTCATGATTAAAAGATGTTTAAAGCCTAAGGCGTGAACGATGAAAACCGATATCACTTCTTTGGTGTGCTTGATTCCGCCTTTCTCTAAAGTTAATTTAATATTCGGTGCAAATCAGTCATGTAAAAAAAGAAGAATACAGCTTTTTGGAATTTTAGCTTTTACGTTTCACCCAAATAAGGTACTAATTTAATAATTTTTGTCTTTTGCAATTTCGAAATTGACATCTTTATGTTGTTGAATAATTTAAAAAAATAGGGATGCCGCAACTACCATTGGATATGTGAATTTTTACGTTATGGAGTATTTTGTGTATAAATGTGTACAAATGGTTTACGTGCTTTTTTTATTGCGTTGTGTTGTATCATCAAAAATACATGCAGCGGTTACAAGGTACAATCAATAAACAGACTTTGCAACAAGAGAAGGTTTTAAGGCGCTTGCTTATGCCAGACCGGAGCTTCGTATCTATACACTGCGTTTCTGGGTTTCGGCGTAATCGTTCAACTATCCGGATCGATACTTCCGACGAAAACCTTATTCGTCTTCGCTAAGGTCACACGATCACTCACACCAGCCAAAGGGAGTGAGGTGGTAACCGTAAAAGGATCCTGCTGCGCCGGTGACACTATATCAACGGCCACCAAAATGCATGATGCTATCGAGTCAACGACATCTGTCAAGCTTAGTGGACGGTAGGCACGCGACGCTATTTCTGAGTCGTTTATTTTGTAGGTTTGTCTTTACCTACATAGCCTTTCCTGTGACGTATTGCCTATCAAAAGTTTCTATTCGATATTGTAACATAAAGGCTAGATTGTTTCGAGTAAGATGAAGGCAAGTCTTTAAGCCACTTCTTATTCATTCATCACCTTTTACCCAAAGGAAAGCGTGAGTAATGCTATAGAGAGGTTCGGGAGGGGAAGAAACCACCTTCCATTGGTCTTGCCCATGCGCCCCGGTATCACCAATAGTTCAGTCATGTAGAAAGTTGCAGGTTAAGAAAACTTAAGGCGCAGTGTAGACTCTCCTACAGTTCCGAGGCCCTAATCTATAAGGCGTGTCCAAGCGGAACGAAGTCATTCGCGCTGCAACCGCGGCACCATCATTATCTCGCATGGAACCCGTCTGCGACTGGTGTGATTGGTGTCATATGCCCCGCCTCCGGGTCTCGACCTCTTGAATAAGTCGAAATAGCTTTGTTTTTGTAAGTCAACGTTAGGCTAGTTTAACGGCTTACATTCAGAAACGGGAATCACGCCGGTGAATGTAGGCGGCGTAGATCAGGCTTGAGAAGGCGCGCTTCTTATGGTGAACGGGGAGGGATTTTATAACTAATTCTTCCAAGAGGCGTGGTTGGAGTCTTTGGGGCACTTGGTCCGTGGGACACTTAAACCACAGCCACCGACGCTGCTGTTTCAAAGCCAAGTAAATAAATGCAGTCATGTGGATGGAATCTGGGAGTAGATGTTTCTATTATCTGGACATAGGACAAAAACTGGAGCAGCGGAAGAGGTGAAGGTTCATAGGTACAGGCGCGTACGAGATACATTTAGAGCTTGAAATACGCTTGATGTAGTCAGTTTAAGTTCAGCTACTTATAACGGTTGAGTTTATACTACTATCATAAGTTGCTACAATTTATGTTCTGGTGGTGATGACTTATTAGACCTCCTTTTCTTACTGTCACACCCCAAGATATGGGAATGTGCTGCACACGAACCACTCCGACAGCTATTCCGTCGCGAACTGCACATTACCACCTATGAGGTGCGGGCTACTCCGGCGAACACGAACCAGGCGAGACAAACGCTGCTTGGTCTTCTGGACTTCGCCAGACAGGCCGGCATCATTCACCGCGTCTGAAGCCTCCCGAAGACGACCTGCGTTTGAGCACCTTCCACTCCCCTCTTCGCTCTTTCCCCAATTAGGCCTGAGAGCCTTCCCTTGTAGAATAATTGCTTATTCATCATCATAAATAAAGTTGGGTTTCTACTTTTTATAGTCTATGAAAGTAATACAGCGCTCAGTGCGCTCGACCGGGGTCGGGGATGCCTTCATAGGGTGGAAAGCTATAAAAGCTCGTTCACACACTTGTAACCGGGAACGACCGAGAGATGCAAGACCGGATGTTAAGCCTCCTGCGACGTCTTAGAACCGGGTGCGCTGCTGTGGAGCTGGTCCTAAGACGTCGTAAGAGGCTCGAAAACCGGTCTTGTCTCTCTGGGTCGTACTCGGTTGCACATGTGTGAACGGGCCTTAAGAGTGCAGGTTTGGGCAGAGCTTTGGTTGCGCAGGTGCTCGAGTATATCGAACCATTCGAATGCCATTCCCTCGTGCCCATGACATTGCTCGAACCAGTGAAAATCAGTTTGCCGAAAGACGCAAGATCTACGGATCTTGTCGTAAGCTGTGACAACTCATTAACAGTTTTTGGCGTCGATAGGTGTCTGTGTTTGTTTCATCGACCAGTCTTGCGATGTTTCGTCGACGGCTTGGTCCTGTACAGATCGCATCGGCCACCGAACCCCTAACGGTAGCCTAGCTTGCTAAACCCTTGGTGGTTCCGACGAAGCTTGCTATGAGCCCGAGCCTGAGATTATAATTACCTCTTCAAAAAAAAAAAAAAAAATGGGTTGTGTGGTATGTTTATACAGCCTAGAACTTGGTCTGCCTCACAGGGGCGACGAGTCTCCCAGCTGTAGATGAGCAATTTAGCCAGTGCAGTACAACCGCTAGCCTGGGGTCTTTAACGTGCACCACGCACTAGTGATACACGACCGCACGCCGGTACGATGCTCATCCAGATCGAAACGGGCAGGGGTGGGGATTCAACCCAGGATCCCTGGGTTCTGCAGCACGAGCTTTCGCTCCACGTGCTCCGAGCTGGTGTGCGCTAGCCCACTCGGCCACCGATCCCCCCTAATTACCTCTTCTCCAAACAGAGCGGAGCGAGGGCGCGATCGCGTGTAGCGCGCAAGAACAAAGGCTCGGTTGACAAATGTAACAGAGCATATTTCTAGCCCAAAATGGCCCTGGCACTTAACCTCTTCGCACGCACCGTGCGTGCAAAACACACACACAAAAACAAACAATAGCCCGCTACAGTTCTGTTGCGCGGGATCCAGTTATCATAATTTAAGACGAAACCCGACGCTGGGGAAAAAACGAAGGAAAAGACTGCACACACGAGCTATACAGTAGCAGACAAAAACTAAAAAAACAAAATTCACGCTAACTATGCAAAACGAAAAAGGGTGAAAGCGCTAACCCGGGTCCGTACGGTTAGGAACGTTGCGCGCCTCTTCCGCCGCAGGTTGGAACGGGGGATCTGTCCTTGTGCGCTTGGGTGCTCTTTGTGTCCGAAGGACACCCGCCCACACGCACGCACAATGAAGCGACGCCTCGGTCCAACCTCTTCCCCGCGATCCAGCGCAGTTTCCACACCCACCAGGTGACCTGCGCACTAACTACCATCTAGTCTGCCCCGAAGTTGTCCGCAATCGCATTCGATTTTGCTACCTCAGCACACCAGCCATGCAATGGATTACAGGCGAAGCTACGAGTTATTTCTAGTCAATCCAGCGCTGTGTCCGTACCACGCGACTACGCACGCCCGCGTGTCGTCGCGAAGGTCACGTCACGCTCACATGACATTTGCACTGGCTCCGATGGCTCGTGCAGCAGCCATTGCGGCCCGAGAAAGGGCCTTACCATCGGCCGCGTTCATCCAAGGTGCAAGAAGAGGGAACAAGAGAACATTCAGGCTCGTCTCCTTGGCGTGTTGTGGGTGGACGACGACCGGATGTTGCCCCGCCAAAAGGCTAGACAAACACAAACAAGGGAAGCAGAAATCCGTGAAAACTATTGGTCACTTCGATTTTTGCAGACTTTGCATGAAACGAATGAATAATTATAAAGTAATCCGTTACGTAGATCTTTAAAAATTAAATTAGGTTACACATTACTGCCGCGAAAGGTAACGTAGCAATTACAAAATTACTTGAAGAAGTAATAAATTACAAAGAATTCGTTACTTGTAACGGACTATTTTCTATAGTCTGTCGTCGGTCCCAGACGTATCGGACGCATTTCTTTTACGCCGGCTCCGCGCAAGCGTTTCGCCTCCCGAGACTCCTGTCACAGCAAATAAGGCGAACGACATATTAAATAAAACCAAGACGCTCCCCTTTTATCCCCACGGGGAGTAAGCAAATCGATGCATCCCTTTCCTTCCTCCCCATGTTCCCTTCCAAATCTCAATCACTTCTCTTCCATACCTCCCTCACTTCTCCTCCCTAACTCCCTAGATTCCCTTTCCCGGATTCCCGAGCTCCCTTGCCTAAACCCCTCGGTATCTTCCCCATCTCCCCACTTTCCCTGTCCCGTCCCCAATAAAAGAGCCGTATCTCTGTACGCTTTTGCTCTCTTGGGAAGCGCTTGTTTGTTTTCCAGCGCCTGTTTTTCCGTTCTCCCGCTCCGGCAGTTTTCGCCGCGTTACTTGACTGGCGTTTGTCGGCATTCTTATACAGAATTCCCTTTTTCCCGGCATTCTTTTTTATTTGGTAGCGCTTCGGAAATCATTTGCATTCGGGAAGGAAAGAAAGAGGGTCCGTGCTCGCGTCTTTCTCTGATCCACTCGAATCACTTGTGTTCGCTCTTAAGCTCGCACTATCTTCAAGCTTGTAACTTATAAAATTGAAAGCGCTATCAAAGAGGACGACAAAAAGGGAAGGTGAAGGGGACGAGCGCTCGTCCTGTTCGGATTCCTTTTTTGTCCTTGTCATTGTTAGCGCTTTTAATATTATAATTCATAAACCAGCTCACCCGCTTCGCTATTTAAGCTTGTAACGCTTGTTTGTTCTTTTCTTTGTCTGTACTCCCGACCTTTCTGAGGGAGTGATTTTGTCATGCCATTTTTGAAGCCTGAACGTGTCCTTTGAGTGTTTTCGTGGCTTGAAACTGCTTACGCTCTGTGATGTTCTCGGCCCTAAACGTCCTGGGAGGGTTTCCATAAACGCCTAGGGTACAGATCCTTGCGTCCTTTCCTTTCAGGTACCGGACACAAAGAATTGGACAAGAGGAGTGGACAGATAAGCCGCTGTGTACATCCTTAAAAATTTTTTTTTGCACGATGTCCAGTCTTTCACGCTCCAGGACTGCTACAGATGGATGCCACCAGTACGCTCTCTCGTCGCTATGGAGAGTGTAGATCCAGGAAAAGGAGAAACTCGTACCACGGGGACAGCGCGCAATGTAATGAGATACATAGTTCTGCGCATATTTATTGCAAGCGCGCATGCGCTGCTGCGTTATTGCGTGGCGAAAAGGAAAGCAGACGGAAAGGCGGAGACATTCATAAACGTTCAACGCTTTGGCCGCGTCCTCGCAGCTCGCGTATTGCAAATGCTGCCCATAAACCACATGACCCAGAGCGAGCAACTGGAAGCACCGTGTAATCTATGCACGCTACCCGTCTCAAGCGGTCGCAAGCGGGAGGCGAAGCAGTCGGTCACAGTCAAACGCAAATGCACGAGCAAGCCTCAGTCTTCGTGTTATGCGCAGTCTCGCAAATACGTTACGAAAAATGTGATCGGTTAGGATTACAATTACTCTTGGTTCGAAACTACTCAATTTGATTACGTGGCAACTCGACAGAGAAAGAAAGTAAGTGTCCGTTACTCGAATAAAGGTAAACACTGTTTTTTACGATTACTTCAAATTTCCAGGACAGATTTTTTTCTGACGGTTTGAAAAAAGGCCCCTCTCCCATTCAGTCCAATATTGACTAACGGCTGGTTAAGAAAGCACCGATTTCTTACTTCTTTTGTTTTCTTTTACGTTACGCGTAAGTCACCAAAGCTTTCGCTTCTCGAAAATCGCGTGCGAGGTTAACCTCTTTGAACTGGTAACCACGCTTAATATACAAAGCACATGTGTCCCGCGGTGACTCGTTAATTTCTCGTAATGTTGCTTCACGTAAAAAAAAAAAAAAGAAAAAAACGGCGTTGCGCGAACCAGTTTTCAGAATCACTAAATTACAAAACTAGAGTCATATATTTAATACACCAATTTTAGAAGACCATCCTCCTGTCAAGGACTTGGTTCGATGATTTCTAGGTAGAAAACGTGTTGAAAGAAATGGTGCCTTTAGGAAGGGAAGGGGAAAATAGTACCGGTCACTCGGTAATTTTCGTACCTTCAAAGGTAGTGAAATCATTGACCATGATGTTTATAAAGAGACGAGCTGGTTTAGGTTTGATGCAGCTAAAAACCGGTGACGATGGAAATCAATGGACAGCAATAACGCAACGAAAAGACGCCTTGCTGTCGCGTATCTCTTGTTTCGGTCGTCCCCGGTTTTAGCTATATGTATAACCGAAATCCTCTCGCGATTACGTCCTAATAAAAGTAATCAAAATATTGCAAAATTATCTCGAAGAAGTAATAAAATGGCAAGTAATTTGAAAACTTGTAATGAGCAGCGTACAAGTCTGGTTGTGTTCCGCCACAGTGGGGAAGCCGCAGGATGATACGTGAAGCCTTGGGACACTGCTCTAGTCACAAGAACGCTCACGCGACTATAGTTTTTCTTAAATGCAAAAATACTCTGAAAGCCAAGAAACGTCATAATTAAAATAAGAGCACCGACTTGACACAACAGAAAAAGACAATTTCATTAGACGTTTCGCCTCCCATGCGGGAGGCATCTTCAGTAGTTACAAAGCAAATGCAAGGTTCAACCTCAACCCAACGCTATTCATCAGAAATGTCCGCATAAGCTTCGTGGAGAGGGCCGCGGTTTTTGTTACACACGGATGTGTCCCTGCGAACAAACAAGAAGAATAAATGATACGCCGCAGAAAATGCCGCAAGAAAATAAATGTTGTTTGGGTGTGTGTGTGTGTGCGTGTGGTTTCTTTGAAAAAAAGGGGGGGAGACTATATACACATTGTGGCGCATTTTGGTGTTGGGACATAAACGTCGCGTATAAGCTTTCTTCCCTTCAGGTTATAAATTACCAGCGCAAGCTGTTTTTCCTCATTTCGCTCCTTTTACGAGGGCGTGCATTTAAACGCGTTTTTTTTCCCCCGAGTCTCCGTGTAATTGAAAAGAATGCGTTTTGCTCGCTGGATAAACAGACGACGCTGGCGGCACCAATTTTCTATGGGATATTATTTCTTTAGGCAGCCACTCCCGAAAAATTCTTATCTCCTACACGAAACCAATCCGCAAGCGCAGAAGACGGACGAGTAAAATTAATTGAAAAGATAAAAATAAAAATTCTGAACGTTCCCCAGGGAGACTCATGCCATGGAGTTATTAAAATGTATACGCTAGAGTTTACTCGGCTCCTTTGGGTCTTCCGGTTTGAAATTGAATCAAACAACAAACAATGATCTTTTGTGCAGCTCCATCTGCATTCCTGTGAGAGAACGCGCGTGAATTTTGTCTCTTCTCCGGAGAATATCAGGGATCCACACTGTTGCCTTGGACGCCGCGAGTAATTTTATTGCCACTTTATAAAAGTTCAATTGTTTTAGTTGCGTATATATTTCCGATCAGTGAGCGATATTTAGTTTTGCAGTATATTCTGGGCAGTATTCCGCGACATTTTTTCAGGGCAGGTGTGTAAAGACAATGGAAGAATATATGGAAACGAAGGTCTTAAAATGTTGTAGGCGCTACCTAAAAAAACACAAAAGAAACAACAACAACAAAGGAACGAGAAATACGTTATCTGTTTTTTGGGAATAAAACGAACGCGTTACCGACCTACGTTACCGCAAGATAAAAGGAATGCGTTTCCGTTACCGTTGCCGATAAAAGAAGTAACGCACGTTACTTTTCCTATACTTTTTGTTCAATTTTAACTTAACAAGTTTTACTGTCTTGACGCTATATGTACGAATAAGTGCAATATTTAAAAAAAAAACATTCTATTCATGCAGAAACTGAACAAAATTACGTTGTTTTTTTACAACTGCACATAAACACTAAAAAAAACGAAAAAAATATTCACGTGGCTTGATGCCTAAAAATACGAAAAAATATAAGTGTCAATTTTGTAAGTCTCTAGAAGTAACGATCGTAACGTAACTACGTTACCCGCTACATGAAATAAGTAACATAACTTCGTTACCAGTTAACGTTTTGAAAAAAAAAAAAAAAGTAACGACTACGTTACTACGCTACCAAAAAAGTAACGCGTTTCCGGTAACACCAGCCCGGAGGGCTCGTTCGAGAAGCGCTAACGTCCCGGTGATGCTAATCAGCGGGATTTGTGCGCTTCGTTCTATGACGTCACAAGGCGGATACGCGTTCCAGTCTCCGTGCTGCGAACTAAAGTTATGGCGGCGTCGCGCATGCGTCAAACGCTCGGTGACGAGATTCGTCTGTTCGACCCGCCCCCTTGCGGCTTTGCGAAACCGCGATGCGGTCGATCCACTTGGCGACGCGTGTCTCGCTATGCACAACCGCGATTGTTCTCCTCCCGCGAGTGATAACTACGTTTGCGTCAGCGGCCGTGTTGAGCAGTGTTGCCAGACGGAGAAAAAAAAAGTCAGCAGATTGATCCCCAAAAAGTCAGTAGATTTGCACAAAAATGAGTAGATTCTACGAAATCTGCGTTTTGCCATGTTTTGCTATTTCCATTAAACCATACTTCATATAAATAATATGGAGTAACAAATAACATGGTAATAAACACAAATAAAAATGAGAAAAAGACCAGTTCTCGAGTAATTCGTTATGAAGGACAAAATAAAATGGCACCGCAAATGTTTATTTTTTTTTTTTATTAGCATTGATTAGTTTTGCGATTTCGAGGATTATTCTTTGAAATCGAGACTGAGTCACTTTTGGGATTAACAGATGAGGGCAACAGTGCGACATCCACCTGTCGCTAATATTGAAACGAAACCAAAACAAGACGTTCCGGCAAGTGAGTCCGTACATGTCCGATGGAAGTTCTCTGCAAGCTGCCATTTTTCCTTTCCAGGGCTGTGGAAGGTTTTTGACTCAACGCTGTCGGCGCGGAGCACTGTTGAGGGTACGCATTGTCTGCTACGGACATATTTCTTTTTCGCCTGTCTCAAAGTGTGCGTTCAAACGTGGAGATACTTAATTCGTTAGGTTTTTAAGCCACCGAGGAATAACATTATATAATTTTCTTGCCAGAGCCTGCCAATAAAAGGAAAGAACCGAAATTTGGATGTCGATCCGTTGCATTCCGCCGGGCGAATGAATGAAAATGGCAGCCCTCTCCGTTCAGCTGGGAGCAGCCGGGAGTTCACGCGCATGCGCTCACACCTCTCGTTCTGCGCCGCAGGCTGATTGGCTCACTCGGGAGAGAGACGTTACGGCGGCGAGATAATCGACTGGCCAAACTCTCCCCCTATATGTCTCTGGCCCGGATGCCACCGTCGAACCTGCTCTGGGTGAATAGATAGATGAATATACGGCTAAGTCACTCGCATAAGACGGGCTTCTGGGCCATCTAGCCAGTGCTTCATTTTTAATTCTGGGAGAATATGAGTTTCCTTTGATGGGCGACCCTGGGAACTGAAGGGGCCAAAAAATAAATTTTAATATGTTTACTAAAAAAAATGTCAGTAGATTTTCGTTTTTTTCAGTGAATCAGTAGACCCGGAACGAAATCAGTAGATCTACTGATAAATCAGTAGACCTGGCAACACTGGTGTTGAGACATGTGTGAGGAATCGACACGCCTGTTGTTTTTCCCTTGTTTGTTGCCTGTTGTTTTTCCCTATTTCTTCCCTGTAATGCAACGCGTTGCTCATTTTTCAAATTGGAACTTGCATGGCTCCGGGTCTTTCGCCGCAAAACTTTCTGCTTAGTCTCTCGTTGTGTTCTTCAGAGAAACTGCACGTACTGTGTACGTGTAAAAAAGGAACACGAATAATTGTGTGTTTTGTTGCGGAGGTTTTTTTTTTTTTTTCTAATGGTTTCCCGGTTAAACCCTCCTTGGAGCTTTGAAATAGCCATGAAATTATTTAGTTATTTTTGCCGAATTAGAACATTTCAACCTACGAAACGTGAGTTTCTCTCTCTCTCTCTCTATATATATATATATATGTATATATATATTATTAACAGGGCAGCGGTTGCAGAGAAAACATACATAAAGCGAGCAGCGTTCACCTTTTCATACGCGGCTACGTGACTTGAAATGAGCTTTCCCCGTAGAGTTGTTTCCTCAAAAAACAAAAACATGCCCTGACAATAGAAAAAAGATTGTGGTGCTTTTTTTGTTGAAAGGTTGTTGAAAAACGTCACCATAGCATATAAAATGTCAACAGCCTTTCATCTGATTTTCTCTAGCTTTTCTGGTGATTTTTTTTTAAATATTGGCCTACTTTTTAATGGAAAAAAAAAGTCAACAGACTTTCTGTCGCCTCCAAGATGCTTTAATTTGAAAATCACAACCGTCTAAAAAATAAAGAGAAGCTTTACATCTAAGCCATTCTTTCAACAACGTCTTGAAGGATTACTACGACTTTCCGCTCTGCTCCAAATTGGCTGCCGCAGAATAAAGTAAAAATAAAAACACGATATTTTCTTTTTAGTTTGTTAGAAAACCCTGTCTCCATGATATTTTAACGCACTACATACATACTACAAATACACGTTAGAAGTTAGAAATGAAGACATACACACACAAAATTGATCATGATGTAGAATACCCAAAACTATGGTAAAAGATGGAAGACTTGGTCGAAGGACAAAGACAGGGAAAAAGAACGTCTCAAACTCAGCTACTGCGTTTATTTCCTCAAAGCCTTATTCGCGACTCCAGTAAAAAAAGACGCCACCAAGCGGGAAAACCGGGAACCAGCCGGAACAGGTCGCTTTGCGCCTCTCCGCGTCTCTGGCGGCTTTCGCGGACAGGTGTTGTCGGCGCGGTGGCGAACGATGTAATTTGACGAAGGTCCGAATATTTCTTAAGTTAGCCTGAATTTTTGTTAGTGCGCTGAAGCCTCAGTAGATTGTTTCCTTCCATCACGTGCTTGAAAGCCCGTTTACTCAACACATGGTCGCGTGCTTTCGATTTCTTAAAGGGGCGGTGCAACGATTTTATGTTTAAAAGAATTTGCATCTCGTCATTTCTACGTTGTTTATCGTGTCCCGGAGGATAGAAAAAACACCTCCTTCATTAAAAATGTCGAGATTCCGCTGCATAATTGCAAAACCAAAGTCGAGCTTTTCCCCCCACCTACAGCTCCAAGTGGCAGCCGAAGGAACTACGGCGAAAAGATTACGTTACCTCGCTCGGCTCTAAGCTGCAGCCTAACGCCCGCTAATGTACGCAGAGAGAGGGAGACGAAGCGTCCTCCGAGATAGCACACGGGAACCTACACGGCACTCCGAATGACGTCACTAGGAGGGGGACCAGGTGTGACTTTGAAGGATGCGAGTGAGTTGAGGGGTGCCCGAAATGCCAATATTTATCTTTTTTTTTTTACGCAAAAACTAGGACACGCAGGCGAAATCAGTTTTCTGTTCTTTACTTCAGAAGTATCAGAGGGCAACTTCCAGAAATCTTTGGCCGAAGTCCGGAAAGTTTGGCTGTGTTCGATTAGCTTCAAAATTGAGCCACCCCCGCCAGTCGGTGCGTTGGCTATTCATCTTGGCTGCTATTCGCCGAAAAATTCTATGGAACACACCGAAGGAGTTGGGCTGATTTCGGAATTGCCTGATTCCAAAAACCTGCTCGATGCATACGATTTATGATGGAAATTGCCTGCTTTCAAAAGGTGGGGGACGCGTCTCACAAAGTTAGAAGCTCTCACGACCTTATGATCTATCGCGCCTCCAATATTTATATTATACCCCCGTCGAAGCCCGCAGCAATTTGCGTCTACATTGCTCAGGTTGTCCGGCCACCAAAAATACTATTTTTTTCCGTTCAGGTTTTGACGTCAAGTTCCATACAGAGAGGTTCTGTGTGAATCTCAGATGAAGACTCTCTTCAGTTTATCCGCATTCGTCTCCGTGCTGCCGGCTAGAACCATTTGGCTGAGTTTAAGTAGTATCTTTCTGTCTGTCAAATATATTTTTATTCAGAAGTTCGCCTAATAGTTAATCAACTAAGCTCATATTTCAACCCGAAGAATATACTATTGTGGCTTTAGTGGGACATAGTACGATGATGCATAACCCGCATATTCGTCAAAATGACTTCTCGATTACTACTAAAACCTGAATTGAAATACGAGATCAGCTGCTTAGTGGGGTCGCCAGCGTCTCAACATGCTCCTTGGCTCAAGAAGCACTTGCTTGATTTTCGTAATTTTCCTGCAGCCTGTGTTGTTGACCGAGCAGACGACTGGAGCTGTTTCTGAAACGCGGATACGCACAAAAACTCGATTTCGCGGACAAATAAGTCGCATGGTCGAGGCATGCGAGTGAGCTGAAAATTACTCTCGGCGGAACAATTCTGTAGTCATCGCCGTTTTCTTTAGCTGATCAAAACTGATTGGAGTCTATTACCGTCTCTCCGGAGCCCATAGTTTCGGTTTTGAACGAAATCTCCGAAACAAAATTTTGACATAGTTGAACGTGAGCGCGTTGGTTTTGATAACTTGTTACAGAAAGAATAAACAAAAAGGACGGACAAGGACGGACATCTTGGTGAAACAAGAACAAAAAGCACCGGGAAAGCAAAACTATGCTCTGCAAGTGTGTGTGCACCGGCTACACTTAATCGTCGCAGTTCAAATACCTATAAAATAGGGCAATAAACAAAAGAAAATCATTAAAATTGAATGCGCCATCCATTCAGGCGGCCCGGCCGAGCCGACACGACCTGTTCCCAGCCGCCATGTTTGTTGGTGGTGGCGCCCCCTATAAGTCGCTGGAGTCGCGAATATCCACAATCTAATCACTGACCACAAATGTTGACTTTGTAACGTCGGTGGTCGGTGATTAGGTTGTGGATATACAGAGTGTATCATGAAAGGTGGACAAATTCGATATAGCGTCAGAACAAAGAAAGGCTTTTATCGTTTTGGCCCTGGGGCAGAGGCCTATTTAGGAAAATTATTAAAACCTGGGATAACTAGTTTTTTAAATTATTTTTGCTCAATTAACTTTTTTAATCTAGTGTTTAAGAACATGGTTTCAATTAGAAAATTGCACAGCATCATCAAAAAAAACAACATCACCAAATTGCAGAACGATGGAAGGCGCGCGAAACATTTTACGGCTTTCTGAAAAACCTGTTTCGCGTGCCTCCTATCGTTCTGAAATTTGTTGATTTAGTGTTTTTTGATAATGCTGAGCAATTTTCTAATTGAAACCATGCCCTTAAAGACAATATTTGAAAAAAGTAATTATGTAAAAATAATTAACAACCTAATTATCCCGGACTTTAATCATTTTCCCAAATATCCCCCTGGCCCAGGACCAAAACGACAAAAGCCTTTTTTTGTTGCGGCGCCTAGTTTTCGCAATATCGAATTTTTCCACCTTTCGTGAAACACCCTGTATAAGACTTTGAGGAAATGAACGCAGTAACTGAGTTTGAGACGTTCGTTTCCCCTGTGTTTTTTTTTCGACCAAGTTTCCCAGCTTTTACCACGGTCTCGGGTATTCTACATCATGATCAACTTCCACCAGCTTGCCTGCGTACTCACTGTTTTTTTCACAAACGAAATGAAGCACTCAACACCTGAATCACAGTCCCGTTCAGTCAGAGCCTTGGGAGAAGGAAATCAAAGGAACAGTCTTGTTGACTGCTTCAATGCCTTATATAGCCTACGATTTGTAGGTAATCATATGGCCGGTGACTACCTCAGCACGTTTTAAGGCTACAAGTATCCGATATCGTTCTTGGGAGCCTGTCAGAAAGCAAACAGTGTTTCGAAGTTCGTGGACTTTATCTCCTACCAAAAAGAACTGCTAGAACCAATAATAATTCGGCGCAGTCGCCAAAACAACATCCACAAAAACGGCTCCTAGAAGAAATGAAAGTGCTTCTCTGCATGTCACCACTCAGGACGAAGCGAGTCAAGGCAGTTCCTCCACTTTAAAATAGATCGTTGCTTTTCTTTACTAGTCGACTAGCTTAATAGGGTCATTAAAGCGATTCTAGTCACTTACAAAGTGAGAACTGCAAAGCGTGTCTTTGGAACGCCAGCACGCGCCCTACGCCTTCCGTCGTGCTTTGACAGCGCGCTCGAGGTGCGCGAGACGCCGAACCGTTGTCAAGGGTAGAAGGCTCGCGCTGGAGGCGGGACAACCGAAGCTCCTCCTCTCACCTTGTCAGGGACTATAGAGGAACTTGTTGTCTTGTGACATCTGGTCAAAATGTACTATGTGCAATAAAAAGTCAAGAGAAAGTCTGTAGCTTTTTCTATTGGCACTGGTTACAGAAAGTCAACTGAATATTTTCAACACGAAGTAAGCAGAAAGTCTGCGGTCATGCTGATGACACCGTCAACAGAAAGTCAGCAGAAAAACAATCAACGTAAAGTTAATAGGAGGTCAAGAGTTGACTCAGGCTGAAGAAAAATTTCAACAAGAAGTAAGCAGAACGCCTGCGTCTTTCTGATGACACTGTCAACAGGAAGTCAAGAGGAAAAAAAAAGTAAAGTTAATAGAAAGTCAACAGTTGACTCAGGCTGAAGAAAATGTTCGACACGAAGTAAGCAGAACGTCCGTAGTCCTTCTGATGTCACTGTCAACAGGAAGTTAGTAGAAAAAATAAACGTAAAGTTAATAGAAAGTCAACAGTTGAGCCAGACTGAAGAAAATCATTAGAAAAGTTTCAACACAAAATCAACAAACTTTCTGTTGACCATGTCAGCAGAAGGTCGCAGTCAAAAGAAAGTAATCAAAGTAAACAAGATGTCAACATGTTATCGATAAAAAGAAAAATGAATTCTTATTAGGGGATGGGCAAATCCAGGGTGCCTGAAGGCCTTTTTTCAATGACGTTAGGGGCGGTGGCTTTCTTCTGTGACGTACACGTTCTTGCGGTGGTTCGCCCTTCTGATTTAGGCGGTTCAGAGAGGAGGGAGGAAAGGGGAGGGGCTTGAGGCTTGGGTCAACAGCGGCCAGTGCTTCACGCATACCCGGACGCCGCCTCGAAGATGAGTTGCCGCTCTCGGAGAGTTACTTGCTTTTACGGCCCTATATCGGTGTGACGCTTTTAGCGCTCGGCGCGGTGTTGGGATGTTTTTGCCGCCAAAACTTGTTTCCCACCAATACCCGTCAGTCAGCCAGCCATTGTAACGGCACCGCCGCCGTCATTGGCACTGTTCCTCCCCCCCCCCCCCCCCCCTTCCCCCCTTCTCCAAAGGGGTTGGTATTAGCTCTGAAAACCTGAAGTGGCGCCACCTGACGGCTCCTCGTCGTGGCGTAGGAACAAGTACCACTTGACCGCTTCGATTTGCGCTTTGTTGGTAGCTTGGGGGTTGTGGTATATCGTTCCCAATTCACGTTTAATTGGCTGTTTTGAACGAGAGTTTGGGGTTGCTTATGAGTTTTCGTCGTGCTTCTCGACAAATTTAAACTCGAGCAGCACACAAGAGTGACGTCACGGCCTACGGAAGAGGATGCATTGACACAGCGTCGTGTTATCGTACTCACCACGACCAATTCGGTCGTGATCGTGGATTCGAGGGCTTGTCAAAAAACAGGTCAAATCTGGGATGGCATCGTTCCCTAGGCGAGTTTTTTCTTCTTTTCTTTTCTTTTTTTCAGCCTGTCGAAAACAAACAAAGCGAACAGAAAGCAATCGCAACGACTGTTGAGCAGGCGTCTGACTTGGCATTCCGATCGCCATTTTTTTTTTCGCAGTTTGCTGGCGCGCGGCTTTGATGCTGCTGTGGGTCCTGAAAGCTAATCGAGCCTTGAAATATCACGCACGCGCGGCATCACCACTGCACTATCTTCCGTGGTAACTTTTCGGTCTCAATACTGACGTGAGTCCCAAAATGATCCAAAAACCAAAACTCCTCATGAATAAAAAAAAAAAAATACACCGACTTTACATAACAATAATAACATTTTAATTAGGCGTCTCGTCTCCCATACAGGAAATATCATTAGTGAAGCCAAGAAGCAAGAATGAGAGAAACGTCAACAAGAGTTTCTATAACAAGGAGTTCCGCAAACACCTCGGGAAAGGGGCCGCGGATGGAGTTGCAAGCCGATTATAATCACTTCGGATGCACCGTGACATGCAACGTTTACGGCCAGTCTCCCCAATATACGAAGTGTCACAATCTAGAGCGCTCAATTTATACACAACACTTCCCTCGTATCAGAGAAATGCCACTCCGCCGACATTTCTCGGATCCGGATCGAGATATGGACAGAGAGCTGGTTCAAAACGACGAATGGAACACGTCCGCCTCGATCCCCAATCGCCCAGTGAATTAGGAGGCGGATTCGATCGGACACTAGTCTGGACAGCCCTCGGCACGCACGCGTGACTTCCTTTCTTGCCGGGCGTCGGGCCTCAGAATAATTCGTAATGGCCGCTCGCGAATCGCTGCCCAGTTTACTGCTGCTGCTGCTTGGTAAGAGTCCGTCGTCAAGCTGCTGGAGCAGCTCCTCCAGCAGCAGCGGCTCGAGAAGCCGCGACGACGAGGATTGCTTGTATGTCCCGCGTGAATTCGACTGCCTCTCCCGGGACCCCGTGGAAGGGGCCAAAAATCGAGACGCATACTTGGATACCATTCACGAGTATTCTGGTGAAGAGGCAAGATGGGCTACGCTGATGCAGATCGCTTATCGACATGCGCCTTTCACAATATGATTAACTTAACACAAAATGATTACCATGTTAATCACAACATGATTAACTTAACACATCATGATTACCATGTTAATCACAGCATGATTAAATGATTAACTCGTGCGTTGAACACGTTCTGTTAGCGCCGCGATTGCGAACACATGTTCTTCTAGATCTGGGGCCGCCGAAAGGGGATTCCCGGGCCGGTGAGTGACGGGAAGGCATTCCCCGATGTTAAAGGGATGCTGAACCGAAATCTGGATTTTACAAAACACGCGGCGAAAGCGTGCAACGGGATACTACAAACACCAAAACATCACTCATACAGCGATATCTCGAGCAAATGACCGTATTTTTCAAAAAACAAAAATGCATCTCCACGTGGTGAATGATGTTGATTGGGGCGAAGCTCCGGTGGTGCTTGTCTGCGTAGACGCTGAGCCGCAGCATGCGGAGCCTTTCGTTCGTTTTCATCCATGTGACGCTGCGGTCAAATGATCGAATGCGTATATAACCACGTTCCATACCACACATTCTCTTTCTGACATGGATGAAAACCAACGAAAGGCTCGGCATGCTGCGGCTCACCATCTACGCAGACAAGCACCGCCAGAGCTTCGCCCCAATCAACATCATTCACCACGTGAGATGCGTTTTTTTTTTTGCACTACACGAGCACGTGAGCGCGTGAGCTCACGAGCAGGAGCACGTGCACCCGACGGCGGACGGACATGCGGACATAACTAGCCCCTAAGGAGCCTCGCCCTTAAAAAAGAGGCGCATTTGGCAGGAATGTTGACGTCATGTTTCTCCGAGACGGAGAGGGAACGGCCTCGCGTCTTCTCCGCCTCGCGGCCTTGAGGGAGCGAAGTAAAGAGATGAGGGAACTAGGTATCTTGACGTCACGCACCTCGTCGGCCTGGATCAATCTCGACTTCTTTTTCCAAAAATACGGCCGTCCATTTGAGATAGTAGTGTTGTAGGGATTGCAGCGTTCCGCCCACATCTCCAGCATTGTTTTTTTGAAATTCAAATTTCGGTTCACCATCCCTTTAAAGGAATGGTCATGTTCCACTGGGGATCCGAAGGCGAATCGACTCCTTTCGGATTGCGTGCTCTATCTCTGATCTGGTTTACTGATCCGGGCGCGCTCCAAAACGACCAGTGGAATTCACCATCAGTCGGTCATACTCGGTTGCAAGTGTGTAAATGGACCTTAAGCCAGCAGTCAAGCGCTTCTCGGACAAGAAGGCCCGCTTACGTAGAGCTGTTTAGTATGTGCTTTAAAAAAAAGTGTGTAGACCTCAATGCTCGATGCCTTGAGGTCTACCCACTATTTTTTTTTCAATCAGCCAATAAGCTCGGCATCGTTCTGACGTCACTGCCACACCTGCGCAAGAAGCAGACGACTTGCTCACCGCATTGCACCCACAATCACTGAGAGCTAATATCAGTGATTGTGTAAAGTCATTATATCCCGTGGATACAGTCCCTGTATCCATGCATTGAGTAAAGTCCATGGATCCCGTGGGAAATTAACGCCATTTTCTTCCCTCCCTGCTAACTGGTTAGAAACAGATGCGAACGTGCAGACGACTAGAACTTCGCGAGGCAATCGGCTGGAACGGTCTCTGCTGCCTTGGCAATCACCATGTCGGTCTTTTGGTATCTTAGAAGATTCGAAAGGGTAGTTTCGAGCCAGCCGCGCGACGTTCACTCTGGAGAGGCATCACACTGAACGGGTTCCTCGTCACTATAAGCGTCTTTGGCACTGTGTATGCAATCAGCGTACCGATCATACTGGTGAAGGCCGAGCGGGTTGAACATGAATACATAAAATTCAAAGGATAAAACACAGAGGCAAGCACTTGAAAGAAAGTGGTTGTCCTGTGCTTGTCCTCTGTGTTTTATTCTTTCAATTTTATGCGATCATACATATCTTCGTGGATCTCTTACAACGACGTTGCTTTTCTCGCGTGTTTCAGGAGAAATTTAGTTTTCAGTGGCGCAAGGCGCCGAAGTCACACATTGTGGCGGTGCGCAGATGTGAAATTGTTTCGCCGGTGATAACAAATTCTCAATATACAAAAAACAAATTGTACAAGTAAATTGTACAGTAGTGGTGAGAGATAAAAGAAAGCACAGAACGTGTTAACCACGACTTCTTTTGTGCCAAAAAAGAAAAGTCTTTATTAGAAAACCTGTCGCCGTGATTTTGGATTGGCTCACCAAGGATGGAGGGGTCGAGGGTAAACCACGTACTCATGCCTTGGATAAAAATGGTGACCGTGCTTGGCCCGCTACTGTTTCTTATTTACATTAATGACCTAGTACGGAACACCTATTCTTCCATCTGCCTGTTTGCTGACGATTGCGTAATATATAGAAAAATAACTGACATATCTAACACATTACTTCTACAATCAAACCTTAACCAGATATAATTATGGTGTAACCAGTGGCTAATGGAGCTAAACACTGACAAATGTCAATATATGAGAATATCACGTGGTTCATCTCTGCCTCACACTTATCACCTTAACAGTAAGCCTCTCGCATCAGTGTCAAGTTACAAATATCTTGGTGTTCATATAACGTCTAACCTTTCTTGAAAACTTCATGTCCAATACGTGATTAGCAATGCTATGTTAGGTTACCTTAAACGAAATTTATTTCTCCCTCCGTCCTCCCTAAAACTAGCCATGTACAAAACTCTAACCGCCCAAAATTAGAATATGCTGCTGCCTGTGTGAGACCCCGCACACTCTTCACTAATTTCCATTAATGAATCTGTCCAAAACCGTTCAGCCCGTTTTATCATGTCGAACTATCCCGGCACCGCCAGCGTTTCTACCACAAAAACCTCTTTAGGCCTGTCATCACTAACGCATCGCCGTAAAATCTTTCGTTTGTGTTTTTTCCATAAATTATGTCATCAAAATTCTGACCTTCGTCGTAGACTAATTATCCCACCATTCTGCTTCTCTGCTCGCATTGATCATAGTCATGAAGTCGGTATGCCAAATATTAGAACTTCGTTGTTTCAATATTCTATTATTCCCCAAACATCATTGGATCGGAACCACCTTCGCGCCTCAATAGCTAACATTACTGATATTGTTTTGTTTAAGTCGGTTCTAACAAACATGTGCACATTGCTATTATAATCTTGATGTACACTCCCCTCTTCAATGTATTATTATCTAGAGGATTTGCAATAAATTTGAAATAAATAAATAAATAAACCTAGGTATTTAGAAGCCCCGAAGATTCTGTGCCTCTCATCGGTGATTCGGTTGCCGCTCTAAGGCACTCGGGTGCCTTCGTTTTAAACCTTGCGCATTTAGACCTCTTTATTCTGTTTCACATCTCGACCGCTAGGCCGCCACACAGATTTCGCTGCACTGCGAGGATAGGCGGCCGCTCCCCGCTTCTCTCGTTCGCTTCTCATCCGCGGGGTGGCGTCACCTGCTCCGGAGTTACGATTAAGTTTATACAGAGAACCCGGGATGTCCTCCAGCCTGTCGCGACGCCGGCAAAAGTGGATATAACCGGCAAGTTAAATATACACACCAAAGGCAACAAGAAAAATAAAATAAAAAATGAGTATAAATACAAACCCATGCACGCACTCACCGTAGCAGGGCATGCATATTGGAAAGATGATATCCTCGCAAAGTCGGTGAAAAAACAATAGAAAAAATAAAAAAAATAAAGACGGGATATGTGATCTGGGTGACGCGAAACTGCGCAAACATCGTTGCGTCGAGAGATATTAATGTTGTCACAAGACACACTAACGCGCGACCGTCAATGGAAGGACAACATTAATCAAGAAAATAGTAGTTATACATTGTAGCCTAATTAATAAAGCTTGATCGAAAAGGATATGTACCGACCCGTTTGCCCGGCCCCTGAAATGTAAACATTCATTTTAAATAATGACGCATTTGTTTACTCCTCTTACGCGGGATCTAATTATTTAGAAATAGATCTCCAAGACTGCGTAAAGGCAATAAGTTCCGAATATGGGCAGATCCAATCAACAGTCAAGAGTTTTTTTTTTGTTTTTTTGATTACGTGATTGGAACTAGCCCTGAGGATACGTTTATACGGCCTTCCCTGCTCTTGCTCAAAAAGTTCTCGACCACTACTCGCAAGTTCGAATTAATGAAAGCAATGCAAATACGCTGAATCGCAACAACAATAAAGAAAAAAGTCGCTGTTTGTGCATAAATTTGGAACTGGCTGGGTGGCTGTACGCGAGCTCTTTTTTTTTTTTTCTAAGAAGTAAGCCTACGTTGACATAATGTTGCACAGGATGTTTAATTTCAATTTGAACATATTTTCAAGGATAGGTGTAAACGTTAGACGAGTGCCGCCTTTCAGACTCGGCGGACAAAAGATTTGGATATAATCGTAATTGAAAGTTGATTTGGTAACTGAGTAGTAGTAATTAGCTTGTTAATGAGTGGTTTCGGGGGTCATGTTACAATCTCAGTATTAACGGCAATTACAGTCAACTCAAAAAGCACAGATTTGGTCAATCATTGGCCAATGACGGGCAATGTTCCTGTGGCCAGTGACCAGACAATGACCAGCTATTGGCCAATGACTGGCCTTTCTTTTGCCATTGGCCAATGGCCACTGGCCATCATTCATCAGCCAAACATTGGCCGATGAATGGCCACTCTTTGGCCATTGGCCAATGGCCACTGGCCATCATTCATCAGCCAAACATTGGCCGATGAATGGCCACTCTTTGGCCATTGGCCAAAAGAACATCGCTACCCATTGGCCAATGACCGTCCTTTCTTTTGCCATTGGCCACTGACCATCTCTTATCGGCCAAACATTGGCCGATGAATGGCTACTCTTTGGCCAGTGGCCAAAAGAGCATCGCCAGCCATTGGCCAATGCTTGGCGAAAATCCGTGCTGCTTGGGAAAGGCTAGTCAACTTTTAAAATATTGAAAAAATGTAATTATTTTTTTAGAGAGTAGTTGATGAATTTTCACGGGTTTTAGACAAATTTAAAGAATTGTGCGCATTGAGGGCGCCGCAAAGAAACTGCCCAGAATTTCGCTTAAAAGAGTTTCGTCGTCATTTGTAAAAAAAAAAAAAATAATAAAAAAAAATAAATCTGTTAACATTACATGTTTCTAAATGTTTTCATTTGGGCTGACGTCTAATAGTAATTGCCGCCAATACTGCATTTGCAACGTAACCTCAAAAATTAGTAATTAAAAAGTTAATTAGCGGTTACAAGTTAATTAGCTTACTTACCACGATGATTATCCCCTCATCTAATGTCCGCTAAGCCTGATAAATACATGGTGAAGACGGCACTCGTCCTACTCTCATTCCAGTTAGAAAATATGTTCGAATTGAAATGAAGCACCCTGTGTATGTCCACTGCAAATAATGAGTGCACTAGAAATAATTATATGTACAAATTCTTATTTTTTCCCCTTTGTGGCAAAGGTTTTTGTAATATTATTTTTGTTTGGAGACGTTGCTTTTCAAAAGCCTGGAGTTGACATGTTTTTTTTTAAGGTCTCATAACCGAGCGAAGATAATATTTTGCCTATATTATTGTACTCTGATAAATGTATATCTTCATAGAAGTTACTATTAAAGTAATATCTGCCGTTTCTGATTGGTGTGCGATGCAAATATTTTCCATCTCTTTTGGCGCAACGAGGTAAACCCGAAAAATAACGTCAAGAAAGCGCGCGCAGCTTGGATAAATACGTTTCAGGTGCCCAACGTTTTAGAACGAGTAATTTCTTTAGACTTACCGTCCCCCGACAAATAGTGGCGACAGCAATCCATTCTTCACGTACATATTTCGTTCTCTTTCCACTCGGGAATACACCAGCTCCGCTTAATTTGAAGCCAATCAAACGAACCTTTGTCAAATCGTAACTATGCCAGTTCCAGTGCTCATGAATTGCTGCTCTCATGTGTTTCAATCGTTACTTGTTGTTGAAGGCGACGAGAATCATGAGGATGGTGACCAAAAAGACGATGCGATTCAACATCCGGGTACCCAAAATAATGCGCATCGTGTGACCAAGTTAACCGGTCGCAAAGGGTGCCCTGCTTTTATTTTTATCCTCTCTTACCCTCATTTGTTTTTTCTTTATTTTTTTTTTGTCGCTCGAAAAGATCCTTAAACCCTGGGGAATTGAAGACCTCCCTAAAGTGTGCAATTACAAGCGACTGTAGTCTCTAGTATTCCGAGAGAAAGAGCAAAAAAAAAAAAACATTAGAAGATTCCAAGATTGCGTTCATGAACTGCGGAAAAGGGAATGAGCTTACCCAGCCTCGTGATGACTGTTGCGTGTTGTGGCGGGGAAAATGAAAGGGAGTAATCCTAGGGAAAGTAGGCGAATAAGAAAGCCCTAACGAGAGGGAAAAAAAGGGAACGAAAAAATAAATGTAGGCGCAATTTCCTGGGCTCCCGAGATAGGGAATGGTGTAAACGGAAAGCGGGAAGAACTCGTGGGAATAGAATGAGAAAAATCCTCGAAGACACGTTCTGCAGGACACCAAAAAGAGAACAAAAGGTATAGTGAAGTGCTCGTCCGAAGAGCTAGAAGAAACTTGTTAGAGGAGCTTGAAATCGGCGTCAAGGTTTTGTTCACAGACTCGGGGAAATTAAAAAAGAAAAGGTAAGAGCAAATACGGATGACTAAAATCAAATAAGGAAAAAAAAGCGAATAGCGAATGTACTTAGTCGCAAATAAATTTTGAAAGTTATTTGGAAAGCCTAGAGAGTACTTCACCGTAGGACAAGTAGAAACGATGGAAAGTACAGAGTAAAGTATTGGAAGACGCACAAAACACCTGAGGAAGTTTCGGGAATCTATACTCTTTTTACCCCAAGAAACAGTTTCGAGCATTGGTCATTAGCCGCGGGAAGAAGTTCTTACAAGTTTTGGTTGTCGAAGGAAGAAGCGATGATTTTGGCGTTTGTTGGGTATACGTCTTGATAAGACAACATATCTTCTCTGAAATGCACATAGACACACATTATCTACATAAAGGGGGAAATAACTTATAAGTAATGCTCCACGAGGAGACGAACCTTTTTACTGCGGCTCTTAAGATGAAACGAACATAGCTAGGGCAGTGCACCAATAAACGAGTAGAAAAAAAAAGAAATAGGAAAAAAAAAAGTATTTGACTGCATGCTCGGCCATTCCGCTATACGTGCTTAACTGCGGTAGCGATATAATGAGTGGTGTGTTTAGTTCGGCTGTTGCCTAGGACAGGATGACCCTTAGTCTTGCGGGGCCTGGGGTGCGTAGTGCTTTTGGTTCAGGTAATGCCTAGGGCAGAGTTATGTTTGGAAACAAACTACATCACACCAATCGTCTTCTTGCAACGATGCTGTGTGCGCTTCCCTTCAGTACCACCCGGATACAAAGTCTTTGCGCTGAATTGCCTGAATCTTCTGCTGGTTAAATAGTAGGGTTGTGCTTTCTTTGTCCAACACACTTATTGATTATTTAATCTTGACCCGCACCCGCACGCCCTTCGTCCATCAAACCCGCGAGAAGGTAAGCGGGCTTTCCTGCCCTTTCCACTCCTCGTTCCGAGCGCTCTTTCTACACCACTTGTTTCTGCTCCTCTCTTTCTTGCTCTTTCTGCCGCTTCTGCTCCTCCACTTTGTGCGTGCTGGGTTCGTAGCTTAGTCAGCAGCGCACTTGGCTTCCACGCCGGTGACTGGGGTTTGATCCTTGGCGCCGTTTGCCGTTTTATTCAAGATCGTTTGGTGGGTACGGAGTGACCCACCTACACATTTTGTGCATACGCGGCTCCTGCGGTTGGTTGGCTCCAAGAGCTAAAGCTTTCAAATGGGGCACAGGGTTCAGGTGCACGAAAACTGACGTGCAACTGATGTAGAAACTGTGGGAATTATATTAGACAAGCTGATACAGAACAAAAATTTAGGGTACCTAGGAAAACGCACAAGGATACAAGTGGGGAAGCGAGGGCTAGTAGAGAAGAATCAGGCAGGCGGATTAAGAAATGAGAAACTTGCAACATACCCGTTCGAAGAGATCGTGAAATTATCATAGAAGCTGAGGGGTAGCGAATTTGCAGACGGCCTTGGCAACATATCGAACCTTCAGACAAGCGGTAACAAAGGCAGCGGGACCAACATAAAGCTATAGACAGACTGAGGTAAACTAGCTAAACACATCAAGACAAATACAAAAAGTGCAAAGGAATGAGGCTGACGGATGGTGTGATTGATGTAACGAAAAAAACGATAAAGATATACCGAAAGCACAGGGAATTTGAGATGCAAGGGATAAAAAAACGATGATCAGTACCAAGCAAAACTTGAGACAGGCGGCTATCTGAATTCATGAGAAAAAGTGGGAAGTGATTGAGGAAAATTAGGAAAGCGAACCCAGGAACAAATAGGAAATACGAGGGAAAACTAAGAACCAGAAACGAGGCGTCCAACCTTCTCTAGTCTCTCAGACGACCGTCCTTTCTTTCTACCATTTTTACGAGGGGATAAAGAAACGAGAGAATGTGATAAAACCTAGAAAAGAATTAGAAACAAAAAACGCAATCTTCCAACGGCGAACGAAAGAGTGAGCCGGCGTTTGGGCAATTCCATCCATTCCGCAGTCTCGGCGTTCCTATACTCCGACCCGCAGCAGAAGGCGGCCATTTGGACGTAGACGTGTACTTTACTTCGTCTCTTCTGCTTGCGATGTTGAGTACTCTGTCCTACCGTAACATGGCAAAAGGCGAAGGCAACGGTCCCAGTGAACCAGTCGGTCCATCGGATGGTGACACGCGACTCTGCACTCTCTCTCGCTAGTTGCGCGCAGTGCTATGAAAGCCGCGGGCGCGAGAGGGAAGCGAGCGGCTTTTGTACAAATTTAGCGTGACTGACTAATCTTAGACGGGCACAAAAGCGACGCCGGGGACGCACAAAAGAGGCGCTGAGTGAGCAGCAAGTTCCCTTCTTGCCCTCTTATTCAACCGCTTCGGTTACGCTCCCGCCTCCGTGGGGGCGGTCTCGTGCCTCACCTCCGTCTCTCTGGTTAGCTCGAAAGGGCCGTTGCTTTCGATATTTGCCAAGTTACGGTGAAACAAAGTGTAGCACCCGATTGCCCCAAGACAGCTCGGGGTTGACATGAGGCCGAGAAAGGGTGGGCGTTCTCAGACTAACTAAAATAACTAAGCGAAGGCCCGTTGCGATGCGGCCGGACAACGACGCGAACGAACGAAAGACTGTCCGAGCTCGAAGGAACGGAAACAGCCGAGGGGACAAGGCTCACTTCATTCGGGCTTGGCACCAGGAGCCAGAGACGTGTCCACGAGGTCGGCAATTTATTCTGTGCACGAGAGAATATATTCCCTTGTGTCAGTGTCTTTTTGCGCTTCGTCCCCCCCCCCCCCCCCCCCCCCCCCCCGCCCCCCCTCCCTGTCTTCTCATGGGCCTTCAACTCTAGTTGGTTGTGTTGTTGACGGTAGAGCGGAGCTCTGATTGCAATTTGGGACAAGCGACACACTGTATCCGCGTTGTTGTTTATTTTTGTGTGCATTAGTTACATGGCCTTTCTTAGACAGTTCAGGCAGCTTCTGCGAAGAAGGATATTGCCGCTCTTCTCTTAGGCTTACACACTTCACCTACCCCTATAAGCGCATCTATGGATTTTGTGTTTTTCTGTCACCGACCTCTCGCGCAGTCTGTAATGAAAGCTTCTCCACCCTGTTTACCGACGTTTTTCTATGGCTTTCTCGGTAACTCCTGCGAATGTCTCATCACGTATGTTTTCTAGTTTATTTTTTGGTTGCTATCGGTGGTTGCTTTTTGTGCGCTTTGTCGTGGATAACTTCGTGCAAGATGGTAATTAAGGGTCTTAAGACGAAAGCGTTTTCTCCAATTTTAGATGGCTTCTTAGTTTACGTGCTCTCAAGTGCGCTTTGTTGAGGGTGGTGACATCAAACGATGCACTGCTTTTTTCCATTTTTGTCTTGTTTTATCCCGAAGCAAATGAAAGGGCGTCCTCTAGGCGTTGATTATTCCAAGGTGGCATTTTCCTACCGGCGAATTTTTCGTATTTTTTCAATGAGAGCGTGTGCCGCCTGCATTGCGTACCCGATTGATGGAGAGAATGCATCATCTCGTCGTAAGTAGTCGTAAGAGGTCATGATGAATCGAGTCACGCTCAAACGCACGGTACCAACCTCAACTGTCAGTTAGTGTGCTCTTTAGCAATGATGAACTCAGCTAATTCGTTCGACTTTAATTCCAGTGACGTTTGTCCAACCGTGTCATCCATAGTACGAGAAAAACCAACGCTATAATAGTGTGTTGCGAGTTAAGAATAGTTGGGCAAGTCCCTCCTTCAAAACTTTCGACTCCTTTCCACATTGGCAGAGCGAACGCTGAAGGAGTAGTGGCAGTAGAGGAGGAAACAAGCAGTCGTAGTGAGCAGAGAGGTTTCTGCAAACTATAGAGCATGACGTCATTTCCTGTACTTTCTCGTTTCGCCCTTGTTTGTTTCCCCACGCCACACATTCTTATCACGCGTCCGTCACAATGTCACCGCGTGAATCGAAATGAAGAACGTGAGCGGTATTCGTAAACCCGGAAATGACGTCCAAACGTTCGAAGCACGTGACCCCGAGCTCGAGATAATGTTTCTGTCTAGATTCTGTCAACATCCGGGTCAGAGTTATTGCTTTTCATAAGCTACGTGAGTCGCCTAAATAAAATATGAGTAGACTGCTTCCACATCTTATGCGGATTATAATAAGTACCCTTTCGAGGGCATACGTTTTAGATGGGTATTTTGTGGTCCTATCGCACTCCTTAATCTAGGGACTCATAATTCCTAGCGAATAAATCCTTACTACGGATTATCTTGGGCAGTGGTCGTCAACCACTAATGCTTCGAGAAACCCTTCTGGATCAACAGAAGTGATGGGGGACCTAATTAAGCGGGAGGGAGGAGAGGGCAATGGACGATTACGATAACAAAAGTGTTAAGGAAGAAAACTAAATGCATTCAAGCCAACTTTAAGGCTCTTAAACGGATAATAATCAACCCTCCTCACTCAGTACATATCTTTGGGACTATCTTGCTTTGTGGGTCAGCCAGCATCAATTAAACATAAAAGTTTTATTGCTCGACTTGGCAGACGTTCTAAAAAAACTTGTGGACCCCAAGAGATCCGTCAAAGCTCTAAAGGGTCTGCCAACCCCCTTTGGAAAAGCACTGATCTGGGCATGAACACTCAAAAATTAGCTTGTTTTTCTTTAGACTGGGAGTTTTTGTTAACTTAAAGTAGTAAACTTTGTTAGCGCTATCTGAGACAAATATAGTGTCTTCATTACTGTGTTAAACAGCGAGAGATGGCGCCACCGCAAGATCGGCGGTGCCGCGGTTTGGACACGAGCGCGGAGCGCGCGATAAAATAAACGAGTCTTTCGAATCGCCATGCTGGCTCATACGTGTTGCTTCTTACAATGTGGTAGCGGTTGGACTCTAACCCACGTCTTCAAAGAGACCGGTGAGCCGACACACAAGGACACTGTTACCAGCGCGATCGGAACATCACCTGCGCACTGTTATGCCACCAAGGCTGTCAGACATCGTTTCACAAAAGTAAGGCGGCTACAAAAGGAGAATTACAATAAAAACTCACAGGTATTATACTGTACGCTAGAGGTTCAGCTGGCGCTACTGTCTATGCGACTTCTGTAACGCAAATTGAAGCCGGCATGCAACCAGTCTACTTTTGCGGTGCTCCTGTGCAATCCCATGGGAAAACGCGCGCGCATTCTGTCTCTTCGCCGGAAAAAAAAAAACACGGAACACTCTGGTTACTTGGGTTGTACCGAATAGTAGGTGCGTTGATTAACATTTTAAAAGTGTAATTGTTTTAGTTGCCGTATTCTCTTTATCAGTGAACGATGTTTAACTTCGCTACCTTTCAGTCCCAAGCATGAGTTCCGCAGCAGGTGTGTAAAAACAAGCGACGATTCAGAACAAAATGACAATTAAAAGGAATATAGAGTGTGTTTAAGGTTCGCCAGAGTTCCGACGACGCTTATATATTGCAAGTATGCCAGTCGTGTCACTATATAAGAATGACCCTGTCGTCTTTATGAGCGGATAAAAACATTTAAAACGTAAAAAAAAAAAAAAAAAAAAATTAAGTACGTGGGCTATGAAAGGTGTCCCTGTGTATTATTTTCTCTGCCGGACATCTTTTATCGGGCACTTGTTCTCAAAAATTTCGTGCGTGTGGGTGATGTTTTGAACGTGGAACAAGCATCTTCGCACACAATAGAAAAAATAAAGCAGCACTTACTTATTTAAAGTCAGAATATATATTACATGGCCTTAAATTAATTTTGATCGTGCATGCGCCGGTCTAGTGCACTGATCTAGTGTTACAGCATAGTTCTTGCCGTCTCTCTTGGTTTTCAGATGTCCTTCGTTCGTTTGGCAAGTATATCCCTTATGCTGAAAAGCGCCGACGTCGTGTTTGCGCTAACAGTGTCGGACAGTGCACATAAATATATGTACGAAGACGTTTTAGCACCGTTTTTAATACGTCGAATGTAAAAGAAAAACGCCGTAAATGACAAAATATTTCGTCTGCCCGACTGAGAAATGTTACAAACTACCTAGGACGTACGAATTATTCGAGATATTTACTCTTACGATCGAGCGCAGGGAGAAAATGCACTGAATTTTTCCCATAGAAATGCATTACCGGAAGTCAATTTTCGACTGGTTGCTGTCTGCTTCAATTTGCGTCAGCACACCAGCACCAGTTGAACCTACAGCGTACATTATAAAAACTCTATGTAGAAATTCAAGAACACTGCCAGATATTGACACGGGTTCTACAATCACCACGTACAACAACCAGCGGCGCACCTGGTCACCTACCATAGTCGTGGAACATTCAGCGCCGAGGTCCTACAACATTTTAACCCCAGAAGGTCAAGTTCGCCAAAGAACCCGTGAACACCTACGGCAGGCGACAGATTCTCGACGACAACTGACCTCCACGGGAAAGAGACAACCGGCACGAAACAGAGTCCTAGTGACTTTAGCCAGAGTAAGCCTCAGTCGTGTCTGGAGCCGCCAAGAGGAACAAGGAGAGGAATGCCATCACAGCGATTTCCCAACCATGTTGATGGTGACGCTCCACGCTGACTTTGTCTGAGAAATGGCGCCACCGCAAGATCGGCGGGCCCGCGGTATGTACACGAGCACGGAGAGCGCGTTATAGAAAACGAGCCTTTCGAATCGCCAGGCTGGCTGATGCGTGTTGCTTCCTACAATTACCAGCCAGCTGTCTTTTGGTGTCTTGATAGAGCATTGATACTTTATATGTGACGTTGTGATTATGCATATTGTTTATAGCGAAATTGTCATGAAGTTGTAAAAAAAAAAAAAACGCATCATTGCCGTTTTTATATTTAAAAACAAAACTTCAAAGCGAAAAAGAAAATTTGAAAACAGTTTTTTTTTACTGCTTTGGTATGCTTTAAAATGACCAACATCATTATTAGAATTATAAATACTCTCATTTTGCATCTCGATTACAGCAAATAATCAAGTGTCATATTGTAAAACTCCCCGAGGCTGGAGTAGAAGTATAATAAAAATTTTAATGTTAACGATGATGGAGTCTTTATTCTTGGCACGTTTTATGACATGATAAGCTTCCATCAGTTGGTCTGTGATCCTATTATAATAAAGTAATTATCTTGTGCGAACATTTAGACAGCGGTAAGTTTATCATCCCCAAAGGGCACCTGGTGTCTCAGCTGTAGATGAGAAATTTAGCTAGTGACACACGACTCCTAGCTTGATTTCTTTAATGTGCACAACTCAGTAGTGATATTCGACTGCACAGCCGGTACGATGTTCATCCGGATTGAAGCGGGCAGGGGTGGGGATCTGACTGATTATTCTATTGTGTCACTGAAATCGGTTCTCCCGAACTAAGAAACTTGCCGAGGCGCAGTTAACTCCTGTAGTTGTTTCTCACTAATTACGCATACACATTTTACACATCGTTGGAAAGAGTTGGGTATGTTTATAACACGATGAACTATTCAATTTACTTAAAAACAATTTGCGTATTAAACATGTCCGACAAGTATCCAGGCATCGCTTCCTCCTGCAGCAGAAGTTCAAAGCAGGCCCCGAAGAACAAATTGACACTATATTTTTTTATCAAAGGTGACAACAATGCAGGAAAATAATTCACAAGATATATAACTTCCAAAAAAATATGACAGTTTTATTGAGTGGAGCGGTAATTTGTAACAAACTTGCTATGTCTTCTGATCAATCTTTAGAGGCCAGTTCACGCACTTGCGACTTCTTAGAACTGTGTGCCTTGAAGCCTTTTAAAATCTCTTACGACAAGAGAATACACTGGCGCCACCTATAGGTGAGCCGTGGAAGACTTGGCGGTCTCATATATTTTATCCTTTTTGCGCATCATTCTTTCATTCTTGACTCAGAAAACGTTTGTCCATGTTGTAAACGACCGCTTCTCATAGTACATACATTTGAGCTCGCAAATGCCGCAAAATTCGCGCTCCAGTAAATTGCAGATGGAAAGCATGCACTTCTATTCGAAAGGGTATTTTTATGACATATGTTATATCCCTCCTTCCCCTGGCGGCGAAGCTGCGGCATAACAAAACTGCTAACCAGCTTGATCAAATTACTCACCAGTTTGACCAAACTGGTGAGCAGAGTCGAACCGGTTCGTCGATCCGCCATGCGGTGTAAACAGGTCCGCACACTGCTACGCTCAAACAGGAAAACGCTTTGACTAAACCTTTCAGCTGTTTGACCAAACCGGTGAGCACTGTGGCGAAACCGGTGGGCAGTTTAGTTATACCGTCAAGCGAAGGTTTCAACCAGTTAACCGGTATGATTGTTAAAATTTTGGCCATCAAATTGTACACATTTTAAACCGTTTCTTTTAAGCGAGATGCTTTGTAAACACTGACATCTTAAGAAACCCAGGCCCGGCTTCCTATGCCAACTCTTCTTGCTTCGTAAATCGTTGTTCGGCGGTCTTATAAGCTAATGACGAAATTTCTTTCGCTGCGAAGCATAAATAAAATGATCAGGACCCGATAGGCTCCACGTTTTTTTTAAAGTTGTCCGTGACTATAGAAGAGTATAAACTTAAGCGACATGACGATGCGTGGAGAAATATTAAAGTGCAAAAAAGACGATCAGACTTCTGCGGTACTCACCACAACCATAGGGAAAAAGAACAGCTTAACGTTTTGCTAATTGGATTATGGAACAAAAATCTAACTGGATTTCAGGTTTCCAGCAAGAAATCCAGTTAAATATTCTGTTCCATAATCCAGTTAGCGAAAATTTATATTGTCATTTACAGTTACGTTAAGCAATAAAATTACTTGTAATCAATTACTTTTTGAGTAATTTTGCACTCATTTAAATACATTTACTAGAAAGTAATTCCGAAAGTAATCTGGTTAGTTTTGGAGGTACTCAAATTACTTGTAACCACCACCATTCTCCTCCACACCCGCCTTCCTAATGGCGGCCTTTGCTTGCACAAGTTTCGTACCAAACCGTAGTAAAATATATTATTTGTGTAAGACGTTTCTTGACGCAATAAGCGCATAGGATCATATGAGACCATATAAGGACGATATACGAACCTATAAAAATGTTATGAGATTATGTGTGTAGTTCTCAGAAACTTCTTGCATGTTTCTTATAAGGTTCTTAATGTTCTCATATGTCCATATTTGATCATATACGCTGATTGGACAGAGAAATTTCTTATAAAAAAATAAGACTTTTCACTATACTTTGTTTCACCTCAGGTCCGAGCGCGACCGATGTTGTGAGCCGAAGGGCCAATGAAACAACGTATAAAGTGCAACGTCATTGCGTGCTCTCTGCGCTTGACAGGACTAACCGGCGGAGGAGCACGCACAGAGAGACGGCGAATACCAGCTGGTCCTATCAACTGGAGAGTGCACGCCATGACGTTGTGCCTCTTTCGCTGTTTGATTTGACCTTCGGCTCATAATATCGGCCGCGCTCGGATCTAAGCTGAAACGAGGTATCGTGAGGGAATACTTGAAACAAGTCGCTGGCAGGTGAATGATATACTAAAATTCGTGGGTTAAAAAGATAAGTAGCGTACACTTCGTTCTCAAACCCGCTCTCAAACCTAGACAAAAAAATTGAAGTTTTGAAAACTTCGAACTAATCAAAGAAGTTGCGGTTACTGTTTTTTTTAAGTAACGTCCTGTTACGGGTTTCTTAAGTAATACAGTAATCTATTTTAATGCCTTTTACCCAAAAGCAATTTTGATTGTAATCAAATTTTTTTGCGAGTAACGGGTACAAGACTCAAACAAGTCAAAATTGGTGCCATGACAAGTCAAAGAAACGGACACAATTGGCGCTGCATGGATTACGACTGAACAATTTTAGGGCAGTTGCAGGACAGCGCCAGTTGTGCATATATGTTTATTTGTCAATAGTTTTGCGTGGTTTTTGTTTCGCCACATGAACTATATTCTGCAGAAGGAAGTTATTACCGACTTGGATTACAAAAGTTTTTTTTCTTCAAACGTGTACTCTTATAAAGTTCACATTTACTACAGCACAACTATAGCCGATTACGGAGTAGGAATAACAACGCACAGTACATGAGGTAGGAGCAAAAAGCCCCAAAAACGCATTAATATTAAAATTACTGGGAACAATCGAGAGGGGTCCCTGGAAGTAGTGATCGCTGTAAAATCACGAAAATGAACGCGATAAAAACAAATGAGGAGAATACAAATATTTACGTACATGTTTGCGGGCGATTTACACTGAAAGCCTGTCTGCCTTTATACGCTTTTAGTCCATCCCTTTCATTTTTTAAAAACCTCGCGGAACCCTGCGGAATGTTTTACTGCGGAGTCCCGCCACCATGTTGTGCAAGCCAACTATAAATTGCATGGCTCAGCGATGCTTATATGTTCGCTGGTTCTTTAAATTAGAGAAGATACTCTTTCGTGAAAAATGTACCAACTTAGCTGTTTTGATTTGCGTTGCTGTCATCCTGGACTGAGATGCTGCTTCTGAAAATGTTTAACAAAAAATAGACCAGCTTACGAGAATCTCGCGTAACATCTGCGCCAGATCAAAATTTTCACGGAGCAAGAGTGACGTTGAGGTGATGGAGTTGGGTGCTGCAACGGTTGAACGTGATTTTTTTTTTTAATGATGGATTGGAAACTTTTGTCCGTCGACCGTGATACCTTGAAATTTGAAAAAGATGGAAAAAAAATTGCTGCCATGAAATGTTTTTTTTTTTGTTCACTCAAGTTCTATCCCCAACGTACCGGATTGTTGTGAATACTTCAGCCTTCGAGGCATGTGAAGGTCATTGCCTGATTGAGAGTTTGCCGGACGCGAGTTCGATGCCCTTTGTCTTATAACCCAAAATATATTTGCTAGGTTTGAGCTCGTTGTGTTGCGTGCTACGATAACGGAGTGGCAGGAACAATGTACGATGTATCGGGCGGAGTGGTGACATAAAAATTGGTACCAAAAGCTATATATTTCAAAAAAGAGAATGTGTTGGTAGCTTGAAAAAGCTTTCCCTTGACATCATTCTCGATTGACGGTGTAATCAAAGCTTCCGACGTTTCAGTATTTTAGCGTGACCCAATAGCAGAATTTAATTGGCCAAAATAGGATTTTTGCCTTGCAATGTAGGGCCATGAAAATCTCCCCAGAAAAGTCAGGTATAACACAACTTAATATTCGTTGCCAAGGGTCTGGGTATTTTGGCCCTAAATCGTAAATGAGTGGCAAAGTTAGGCTTTGTTGACAAGTGGTTCGGTTGTCACCTGGCTTCTTTGGGCCTCAGTTCCAGAGGATAGGACAGAATTAGACTTCATAATTTTTGGTTCTATTTTCACTACGCAACTATGAGCTCAAATCACCAGAAAGTATCAAATGCGTGTTTTACTGCTAATCGTGCAGTTGCAACCTTGCATATTTGGCTTATGTCTGTACCTTTTGGCGACTTTGTGGCAAACTAAAAAAAATCCATAGAAAAGCCAGTGAAAAGTAGTTCGGCACGTAAAACACCTTAGACCAAAACCTTATTAGGCCCTTAGCCCCAGGGATAGACAAACTTCGGTGCCGTTAGCCGTTTCTCTGACTTGATGCCACGGGTGAGAAACGCTCAGATGCATTGAGTGAATACTGGACAACATTAATATTGTAGGAAAATATAGGTCACTTAGAGACAAGGTATTCTAAGACAACGAGACTGGAAAAGACACCTTCGGTTTATAAGTTGATGTTACGGCTATAGTGCATAACCTTTTAACGAAGACATTTTCGTGAAGGCTTTCGAGACTAAGCTGTCGGCTAAAGGAAACGGCCTTTCTGACGGTTCAACTAGCACTCAGTTTGGCACCAATATAAACAGTATGTCATACTGCAATATACAGAGCACGAGACAGTACAAACGAGCGATCGCTGTTTTTGTTTTTCCGTGTTTCTCTTAGAACTTGAAGGCCCTCTTCAAGATCGTATGTGGCGGAATTTGTAAATCCTTGAGTACCAACTGGCGCGCTAAATGCTAAATCAAAATCCTGTTAGAAAAAATTGGGAAGAACCGCCAATGTCGTCTCGAAGCGAAACATGTCGATCAGAATAAAATCATTTATTTCTTAAAGTTCTACACTACTAAATAAGACAACACCCAACTCACGGTGGAAGAAGACAGCGGTATCTGAAGTTACCGCCTTGCCAGGAAACAAGTGTATCCGAGGTTCACTTGCATTTCTAAAAATAACTCCGTGAATATGGCGCAACATGACAGGAGCTCCCGGAGCACTTATTAACGCAGATGTTCTTAGGGCCGCAAGGCGCGCGACCGCTCACCCTGCAGCCCCAGCCCGACAGCGCTGGAAGATGGGCGAAGCCAATGTGAATTTTCAACCCCCTTTCTGGCCTGGTTCCGACACCTCTCTCCCCTTACACCGTGGCCGAACCTACTCACTGAAGAAAAAAAGGGACTGCCGAATAATTCATTTGACGCAGGTTCCTAGTAGCGCTTTAAAGGATGAAATGATTTTTAGCGAAACCTCCCAATCCCACATTGTGGTTCGTCTGTGCCTGAAACCGCGCCTTTGCCGCTAAATTTAGTGGGGAAATTGATGTCACGTGACCTATATACCAATTCAGTTTCCCCGTTAAATTTAGCGGAAAAATTGATGCCATGTGACCTGACGTCACGAGTCCAACAGACCTATTTAATTTCCCCGCTATATTTATTGAGAAAATTGACTCACGTGTCGTATACACCAATTTAATTTCCCCGCTAAATTTGGCTAGAAAACGGACGTCACGTGACCTCACGTCCCGAGACCTAAATCTATAAATCAATTCCCAGCCTTCGCCAGATTTCGCGAGAAAAGTTTGCGGAGGACCTATTACACTTATTTAGTTTACCATTAAATTTAGCGGGGAAATTTACGTCGTCTGACTTATACACCAATTCAGTTTCCAAGCTAAATTTAGCGGGAAAATCGATGTTACGTGACTTGACGTCACGTAACCGATGGACCCTTTTCAAATATCCGTGAGCATGTATGACACACGAGGGTCGCGTCAGCGTTCCGCGAGGACTCCGATCCAATCACACGCTACGTGTCCAAGCAACGGCGGCCGCCAATGTTGCTCGATGAACTTTTGAAAAGGGTCTACTCTTACACCAATTTCATTTATCGCTAAATTTAGAGGAAAAACTGACCTGACGTGTCCATTGCGCCAAGTCGGTTTTCCTGTTCCCATTTAGCGGGGAACTTTCACAAAATTGTGTAGGTTCTTCGCTCCACGAAATGATTGCTTAATACCGTCCTAAAAATTATAAATCATCGCGCATCAAATACTGCATTTCATACGTTATAGAACTCTAAATATAGAGGTCGCTGTCAATCTTTTTTAACAACATTAGTTCGGTTGATTTAAAGGGTACTAATGGTTTTTGAGTACATCTTTTTCATGATGAACACTAGCTTTTCCTCTCTTAGGCGTCATAGAAAACCCGACATTAAAATCATGCGTGGCCTTTTCAACGACCAAACATCCCGCCCGCCCTTTTCTGTTTTGGATATCTAAGACAAAAGGGCATGTAGCAATCATTTATCACTTTTTTTCTAAGTCAGCATGATTAAACATTTTCATTTATATATATATATATATATATATATATATATATAAAACCTAGGGCGCGTAGGCTGCTTTATTGCCATAAAAAGACGAACTATGTATACCTTGTTGAACCGTTTATTGCGCAGGTGTCCCTAAAAGTTCAGCATTTTCATGACACGGTTCTCCCTTTTCTCATTTGCTCTGAAGCTCGTTACCGAACTTCTAGCATTGGTCGGTGCGATCGGCGTCATCTTGATGTCCCTTATTATGATCTGTGTAATCGCGTGCTGCTGGTGTCCGCCATTATAAAAAGAAAGACACCAACTCAAGAATAAAAAAAGGCTGAGGTACCCTATGCGGCTCGTCCGCATCTTGCACAGTGGTTGCAACAATGTCAGAAAGCCGAGCTCTTATCACTGATCGAAAAAAAAATGTGAGTGTAGATCGCAAGGCATCCGAGGTTCACCCACTATCCTTTCGATCAAAGCCAATCAGAGCTTGTCGTAGTTCTGACGTCACGACAACTTCTGCGCAAGACGCAGACGGCCTGTTCTCCACATACAGCGAGCAAGTGTTCAAAATTGCGTTTGTGGCACACCAGAAGGCAAGGAGGGGCACACAACTCAAAGAACAACATATAGAACGCGCAGGGAACAGCGATGACGATTCAGTCAAGCGTGCGCCGTCGTTGGTGGAGGTCGGGGGAGAAACCAATGCGAGCGGGCGCATTTGGAGATGTAAACGAAGTCGCGATGTTTGTAAGGAGCAGACGAACTTGCGCGCCGTATCAACTCTGACGTCACAACACTGCGGTGGCGCTGCTGTCGGCAGTGCGCATGCGCAAAGCCCTCACTTCAAGAGAATGCCGCCGGACGACATTCTCTTGTGACAAGGGGCTTAGCCAAGGGGGGAGGGGGCTTATTGGCGTCTGCCCTCCCCCCACCCCCCCCCCCCCGAAATCCAGCCGACTCTATAATATACACATGCATTTTAACCCCTCTCCCCCTCACTGCACCCCAAGTCATGGGCATCCCTGCCAGCCCCCCCCCCCCCCCCCCCCTTCCCGCCGAAATGAATTCTTGGCTACACCACTCCTTGTCACCGTGACACAAAATATTGACGTGAGAAGTTTTCCAGCTGTATCTACGAGATCGTTTATCTCACGGCGGTGAACCTGCTAAGCCTAACCGACAAACGACAAGTCGCGGAGCTCGCCGCTGTTTTACCGGGTTTTGTGGACTCCTCACAAAATTTTCAGGTTCGGTAAAAGTGCGTTCAAGGGTTTGTGTTTTAAAATAAAGGGAAAGCCCACTATCATTGCACTGAGATTTGTGTCACATGGCGATACGTGCTTTGGACGAGTTGTGGCTTCTTCCTGCGGTACTGCGCTTTCGTAAAAATTCCCACGTATTTTCAATGGCAAGTCTCACCGCTCACATCGGGTTTAAAAAAAAAAAAGATCTTGTTCGGCGAATGACGACGAACGAGTAGAAAACTTGTCTTTAGCGCGCTGCTGCCGGCCTCTGCAACGCTAGCAAAACAAAACTTTCCTGCATGCAAGATGGCCGTACGGTGGCCGCACTCGCGCTGCAGCGAACGAGCGGGGATGCGCGATCCAGCAATTTTCGTAGAGACCAGTGGTGAGAGCAAAGCGGCAACCGACCGAATTCAGCATGTTTCACCAGACGATGGACGAGAGCGGACGGGCCATCCGAGCCCATCCAGAGCTGAGAACGTATCACGTGATCCTGCACCGTCGCTGAACATCTATCTACTACGACTAGCGGTCGCGACACGACTAAACGCGGATTACGCCGGATCATCGCAGAACGGCTGACAGCCCCCGTATGACTAAACGTGGATTACGCCGGAGCGTCGCAATACGACTGACACGCCCCCTACGACTAAAAAGTGTATTATGCTGGAGCGTCGTAGGACGGCCGAGAGCTCCCGTACGACTAAAAGCTGATTACGACGTCCCTCGGGCTCTCCCAAGTGCCACGTGACACATGGACGGCTTTACACATACTGACAGCTTAAGGAACGCGGGGCGCGGCAGATCCCGAGCATCTTACTGTCGCTCCTCAGTCAATTGGATGGCTGCACTAATTAATAACGACACTGAAGAACCAATCAAGAAGTGAGAAGGGCAAACATAAGAAGTCACACCCTGATTTTTTTTTAATCTATCAGTGACTTTCGGATTGACTTTGACGGCTTCTAGTGTCTAGTTTGGTCCATCGTATTTTGAAACGAATACTTATTCCAGTTTAAATTCGACCGCAGCGGGCACTACGCTTGGAAGAAGTGGATCATGCAACGCCCAAAAGTGTATCGTCACAGCAGCTCATTGTCTTTATGGGTTTCTTATCATTGACTAAACCAGTCACACACAGTCAATGCGTTGGGATCCAGTTTTTTTTTTTTCTGCAAATGATTGATTTTGTTGGTGGTACAGAACCCAAAAAGACAACGAGAGCCGTGACTATGCACTTTTGGCGCAGCTCGGTTGACTCCACGGGATAATAGTGCCGGCAGTTTTCGAGCATAAAGTAAAGCGAAGTATGGATATTACCGATGCCAAATTTGTGCAGTTTCTCCGTATGGCATTACCGATGCCGACGTTGTGTAGTTTTTCAGAAAGCCGTAAAATACCACGCGTGCCTTCTGTCGTTCTGAAATTTGTTGATTTATTGTTTTCCGATTATACTTAGCAGGATTCTTATTCAAATCACGCTCTTAAACTCAATATTTAAAATGATATTTACGGGAAAATAATTAACAACCAAATTATCATGAACTTTAATACTTTTCCTAAATAGGCCCTTGGTCTAGGACCAATACGACACAAGGCTTTTTTTGGTGCGATGAGTAGTTTTTGCACTATCGAATATGTACTCCTTTCGTGAAACACCCTGTGTATGCTGCCTGCCCTCAAGAATAAACAAACAAAGAGAAATAGAGGTAACGAAAAGGATTACCGATTTCCCCGTTGGTTGCTTCCTGTCGGCTGTTGCGTGAATCGAACACCGCTCTGACCGTTATTAGTCCCGCACGTCACGTGGACGTGTGTCCCGCACGAGACGTGCGCGCGCACACACGTCGACCGATGACGTGCAAGATTTCTCTTGCGTGTCCGTAGCAAGAAATGAAACGCAGTGCGACGCGCGGCCATTTGTGTGTGTGTGTGTGTATGGGGGGAGGGGGGGGGGGCAGTCCCGGAGGATCACGCAATATCTGTTATTCTTGTCGACATATAGAGAGGCGCAGAGATTAGGCTAACGCGACTCAGCTCGGAGCGAAAGCTTGCGCTGCAGAACCTCCTGGGTTCGATCTCCACTGAATGTGTTTCGTACCGGCACGCGTTCATGTAATCACTACTGGGTGGTGCGCGTTTAAAACCCTAGGCTAGCGGTTGTACTGCACTGGCTAATTTTCTCGTCTACAGCTAAGAGACAATTGTCACCCGTTGAGGCGTTCTAGCACCAAGGCTGTCTTAACGACAAGCGATGTCGATAATGCATTTAATTTAAAAGTGCAAGCAAGTTTGTCCAGCTCGCTTGCACCTTTGAATGAATTGCATTATCATCATAACCGTAAAATGCAGGCCGTTCACAGTTGTTGGTGTTAGATTGGTGGCAGCTGTTAAAACCCGCTTGCTCTACTGACCTCTAACTAATGGTTAGCTCAGTTTTTAGAGTGATTCATTGAAAATGGAAAGGTACTTGGTTCGGTACCAGGACCACGCGGATCTTTTAAATCGCGCACCAGTCACCTAGTTGTGTTGGGAGATTTGTGCTTGTCCTTTGTACCCCATGTTCCCTTTCTCCAGGGATTATTATCGTTACAAGCAACACAATTGTTTTCCTGTAGGATTAACTTGCACAGACAGAGGATTCTGTCGAAGGGCGCTACGACATTGCTTGTTATTTTTTCAGCAGAGGAGCGGGTAACGTATATTGACCTCTTTTTTACCGTGCACGCAAAAATATTTCAAAAGCCGGGAATCATGATGATCAAAGAAACTGCGCCGACTTTGCATGACAAGATAAACAATTTAATCAAACGTTTCATTTCCCATGCGGGAAACATCATCAGTGAAACCTTCAAGCAGGAATGAGCGAAAAAAACCTCACAGTCCTATTTAAGAAAGTCCGCGAACCGAACGAAGTTACTCTTTCTGGGGAACGTGTGAAGCACCCCAAACTTTGGGCGCACCGCGATCCGAACTGTATTGCATCAGAATTCAGATCTGGCAAATAAATAGGCAAGGACAGGATTCCACAGGGTAGAACAGTGTTTAGTAAAAAATGTGTTGCCTGTTTGTTTAGACAGCTGAAAGTTAGTCAGTCCCTGCGGGAAACTGCTGTCTCCACTGTAGATGAAAAAGATTACGACTGCCACACTAGAGTCTTTAACCCGCATCACGCAGTAGCGACATGCGACCGCACGCCGGTACGATTCTCATTCTGTTCGAAACGGAGCAGGGGTTTTCGAGCTGGTGTCTTTTAACACACGCTGGGTCAACGTTCCCCCAGTACTCAATCACTTATTGTTGATTACGCAAATTCTCTTAGGATGTCCCTAGGAAGTGCACCTTCGAAAGCCTGAAGACAGGCAGAAACCAGCCAGTTATTTCCCCCTTCTTTTTGGGTTGACTTTTGTGAACTTACGCAAGCCCAAGCAAGCCAGGATTCTCACGTGATGAAAACGGACATCTATCTGTATTTGTTTCGTGGCTATCACGTTTGCCCCGATAACGCATACCCGTTTCTTTCTGTGCATGCCATGCGTTTATAAAACAAAAAAATGCACAAGCTAATCGTTTAGATCCAACGTCCAATAGATGGCGGGGCGGTAGTCCCAAGATGGCGGAAGGGACGGGGATAGATTTCCCTAAATTTTCCGCGCGCCTACGCGTGAACGCTGGTCAGTGTGCCAAAATTAATTAATTTGGCTACAAATACAAAGCCGTCAATGCAGGAACATAATACAGGTGACGGATATGTTGACGTGCGTTAAGAAAATGATCATGCTGATTTTTACAAGTTAGGAAGCGGAACACACCAATTTTATATTAGCGCACTCGCTTTTTCCGTTAAAACTGCACAATGAACGAACACGCCGTCTCCGCCGCAGTCCCCCGTCTTCGCCGCAGTCCCCGCTCCTCTGGTTCTTCGTCCTTCCGCGAGAGGGCTAGCGCCGGGCTTCAGTTGCGAAAAATCGGACACAAGTATAGTATGCACTAATTATATGCCGTCAAATACACTCTAAGAAAATCCTGCGCGTCTACTTACCCACAAAACATTCAAAGATCTAATATCTGCTATCTACGAAATCAGCTCAGCAAATGATGAAGCGGAACATTCGTTTACACCTAAAAATGGATGCACTGCACCTGGTAGATCAGCCCCCTTTCCGTCTCTGAGGGGATCGGCTCTTTTGGCTTCGAGATAACGTTGGCCATTGTTCTGTAGGGTTCGTATACAGTTCGTACCCCCAACGGCCTAAGCTCGCGTCCCAATGCCTCCGAATCCTGAGCTGTGGTATTACGCAATGCAAAACGTCATGCTCGTATCGCGTAATTCCACAGTGCAGACTTAATTTTGAGGCCAAAACAGATGTTCCGCCTCATCATTCGCTAAGCTGATCTCGTAGGTCGCAGAGATTGGCTTTTAAAGTGTTTTGCCGGTAAGTAGACGCGCAGGCATTTCTTAGAGTGTACTAGCCGCGGTATTGAATCAATCCTCAGATCACCCATGAAAGGCAGTGGCCACGGCGAGTCATGCGATGTCAACGCGACATCCGTCCTAGTGGCAGACTATCTGCGGGTCCTGGAGTGGAGCAGCACTGGTCGGAGGACGTCGACTTCTGAGCGTGAAAATTACAAAGTGAAACTGTACAATACGTCAAATTTTTATTTTTGTATAGTTGTCAGCTCGGCTTCACCTAGAGAGAGGTATAATATTATTCCAAGTGAGTTTAAAGTTCTCTCTGCATAAAGAAATATTTATGACGAAGAAAACACTTAGAGGACCAAATCATCACTAGGCGAAAATACGAACGCGTAGTTGGATCAGATCTACCTAAACCTTGTAGCGCGAGACTGATCATTTTCATGGAGTTCCGCCTCCATTATAATGAGATGGCTTCTCTAATTGAAACTCGAAAAACGGAAGAAAAGAGGAAAATATGCGAGGCCGAAAAATCCACCCGCGATATTCCGTAGAAAGAGCTACAGGTCTACATAAGAAAAAAATGTAGGACTTTTGCGTGTTGTTCTGAGCGAAATCCTATTCGGGATATGTGGAAAGGAATGTTTAAAAAAGAGTTTCATAATTACTTTTTTTATGGACGGAGGTGATCCACCTTCAGCGTGAATAAAGTTGGACTTAGTGTTTTTTTTTATATTTGCGAGGGTTTCATGCATTATTAATTTGTAGGACTATGTTTATGCTACTCGTTATTAGAGTTTCCCACCTGTTAGACAAATGGTTGGTGAAATACCGCAGATTGTTTTTTTTAACTATTGTTAAAAAAAATTAACCCCAAGAGACCGATACTTTGCAATCAGATACTATTTTAGGGTCTCGCGCTTTCAACATACCTTGCATGAGAAGCTATTGGAAGCATGAAAAATAACTCGGCAGAGACACTTAAGACTGCTTACGTGTGGGAATTCGCCTGTGGGAAGGCGAAATCATGACCACGCACTAGGAAAAGCTTTAGGCAGCCGAAACCGTGGAGCCGCCGTGGAGTCGGGAAAGAGTGCTCGCCGCACACCCCAGAGGCCCGGCTTTGATGCCCACCGAGACTGAAATGTACCATATTTTCTTTTCAAAGCAATTAGCTTCCTCTGTTTGAAAGAACGTCCATGAAGGTTTTTTTTTTTTTTTTTTCAGCCAATGGGATATTAGGTGCCGTTTCACAGCTACAGACAACGTCCAGCCAACGGGAATTTAGTTGCCGTCTTTGCCGGCTTCACAAGCGTCGGTCAATGAGCAGTGAATGCTTTCGCATTAAACATTTCCATTATAATTTTACGGTAATGGATTGAAGGCTGATCGTGACTCTCAAGAATGATCTAAATCATTACCAGATCTTTCCAAAAGTACTGGTAATATTACTGGACATTTTTAATGCGAAAGCATTAACTGCCTCAGTGTGGTATGGTGGTATGGTATATTACACCAAAACAACACGGACAGAAACGAAGAAGACTGGACAAGACGCGGCGTAACTTTCAACTGAATTCTTTATTTCAATGATATATTTTTAATAATATAAAATCAGGCACACTTGGTAAAACACAAAGATATGGTCTAACCCCCCCCCCCCCCCTCCCTCCTCAAATACCGGCGTCATTGGTTCTTTAGATAGTAGAATTTTTTATTCAAAGAGGAGCGCTCACACAAGAGTTGCCGTGGCGGGACCTAATCAGGAAGGCTTCGTGTATTCCTCCGGCCGTTTTTGTTTTGTAAATGGCCCACTACTCATTAAGCGACACCGGTGACGCCGGTGAAAACGGCGACTAAATTTCCATTGGCTGGGCGCTGTCTGTAGCAGCGAAGCGAAACCTAAATTCCCACTGGGTGGGAAGGAAGTTTCAGTGAGGTTCTTGTAAAAAAAGTAAATTAATGTCTTCGAAAATAAATTCTCGTAACTTTCGGTCTGGGCGGTAATTGAACGCGGGCCTGCGGGGTGCGAGATGGAGCACGATTCACCGACACCACGGCAGTTTTTTTTTTATTTTTTTATCTAGAAACCGACGCCATGGCGGCTCCATGGTTTCGGTTCACTAAAGCTGCGCCCAGTGCGTGCGTCGTGCTTTCGCATTCTCACACGTACGCAGTCTCATTTGTCTCTGCTGAAATGTTTTTGTTCATTCTTGGTGCCAAAAAGGTAATCGTATAATATTACTACTGCTCTTAGTTACACGCCATTTGTTTCAATTATCAACTATTTAATAACCTATCTGAAGACATTAAGTTACTGTTATTCTGTTACTGCTCAAGTATGACTGGAAGTAACATTACCTGAAAAGTTGGTCGCGTCTGTTTATTGCAAAACCCGACATTGTCAAAGTAGGAATCTTCGAGATGAGGCGCTGAATTCTGTCTTTAGCTTTGTGTTTTAAGTGCATTTGAAACAACAACACATTTTCTTGTCAACTTTGTAATTTAAATTGTTATTTATTCCGGAAGAACGTATTAATAAATATAATTGTAGTTGCTGCCATATATTAACTCGTTAAGGAGATCGTGTAGGAGAAAAGCCGGTGACGGCGTCGTTGTGACGGGAACATCTTGGTTAATTGATAGGTCATGACGTCACAGTCACATGACCTCGCGCGGAAATTTCAAACCCACAAGGTGCACTTGAAACGTGACGTCACGCGTGGAATGAGAGTGAATAAAGCATGACATGTAATGCGAATTATAAGTCTCCACATTTTTCAATCGATGAAGTGGTTATTTTGCCTTAAAGAAAAATTGGAAGAACTTGAGGGTGGATTCGAACCTACGACCCTTTGGTTCCGTGCTAGATACGCAACTGACTAGACCACGCAATGTACGCTTGCACAACGAATGGTAAGACGACGCGAACGGGGCCCGATAAGGCTATCCCGTTCCACTGTTGCGAAGCTTAAACGCCATCCAAGTTTTTTTGTTTTTTTTCTGTGCACGTTTGAATCATAATTCAAAACAATGATTTTAAATTCTGTAATGCTTGAGTTTTTAACTCAAGCTTTGAAAAGTAGCTCCTTTTTTATTACTTTGTATTATTTAACGTGTGCAGCTGCGTTGCTGTGTCATTGGATCAGCCAATGCGTGCCTTACTGAGAACCAATAAGAACCGACCGTACTTGGTTGTTTGTTTTGCCATATTTTACGCGTTCTGAAGGGCCAAAAAACGCCCATATTATGCCACCTATTGCATGAGATGTATACTGTGTTGTCGCTATGCTGGAGCGGACAGTACTACTTTATGTGGCAATGATAGATATGAAATTAGACGATCTTGTTTTCGCATTGAAGAATATTTGTGGCCGATTCCAGATGAAAATTTGTACACCCATTGTTTGCTTCCGATCGATATTCACAACACCGTGCGGGCGCGCACACACACACACAAGCACAAAGACGCACACGTTTGCACACAGACATAGAGAACCACGAACAATCAGACGTGTTGAGGTATAAAGAGTAGTCCCTCCACGAAAGCGCCAACCTCACGCCAGTGGCGTCACTCAGCGGCACCCAGAAAAGTGTCCCTGCCGCAACACCCCCCCCCCCACACACACACACACACCTCCCACCACTGGCTCACGTCACTCTGTTAGTTCACCAGGTTTGCAACTTAAACTCTAACAAGTGCTTCAAAGACTACTAATATATATTGTTAGGTGAGAGATAGCAATATTTTCATCGCGTACACAATAACTGTTTCTTGTATTTAGAGTGTAGAACGTTTCAACGAGCTTCCAGTTTGTAAATGACAAGAAAAGAAACCGTTGTTTGGAGTTCCCTTACCACACAGTGGACGTTCGAAATATTGATAAATGAAAAAAAAAAATGCTAATAAATAAGAACTTGAATAGCAACTCGATACTCAACTTCTAGAGAAAAGGAGATTTTAAAAATAGGTAAAAGTAAACAAAAATAAATATAAACAACAATCGTAAGTTTCGCACGCTGCTGCACGATGTACTCCAAACTACGAGCTATACCTTACCCCAAGTACAAATTTGTGAATGAAAAAAAAAAAAAATTTTTTTTTTTAAACAATGCGTAAGCATTGTTTTAGCCTCTTTAATCGGCAAAAAAAAAAAAAAAAAGAAATAGCAGGCATACCCGAATTTGTGGATGGTGTGGTCACTCCTCTTCGAGGAGCAACCGCCTCCGGAGGTGGTGGAGGAGGATGAAGCCCTGTCGATCAACAGGTGTCCTCTCAGACTTCGTCCATGCAGCAACGTCTCGCAAAGTGCAACTGCAGCTCCGCCGCCGAAGCGTTCCGAAAGATGACACAGACTCTGGCAGCCAAAGATTTCCGTTGCCACCGAGTCGTAATTCCGTGTTGGGTCAGTCGTGGAAGACCCGTGTCGGAGACCGGTCTGAACGGACGGAGCGGCGGTGCGCGTCGTTCCAAGGCGCGAACCCGACCAGCGCGCCGAGCCAAGTACCCTTTCCTGACGAGCGAAGTGAAATCAAAAAGGCAGTTCAAGACGCTGGCGAATAACGACGACCGTCAAGCCGTTTCCCGGGACCAATCAGGGCCGTCGGACGGCCGGCAGGCAGCGCCATCTCTCAAGAGGCGATCGCAACTCTGTCCAGGGAAGGCGAAAATAGCTTTCGGTTTCGAACCAGGCGCGCGCGCCCATACGAGAGCGAAACTTCGATTACCTACAGTCACTATCCCATTTGACTGGAGCACGGGAGACAGTTTTATTAAGGTAAAAGTTTATAGAATATTAATAGTGACGCGTGTTAGTGCGAACAGAAAGTATATATAAAGCTTGAACAGATGTCAGACGCAAAAAGAGACAAATAATTCGAAAGTAGCCCCGAAGCATATACATTCGCACATCGAAAACAATTCTTCGAATTCGTCGACGGTAGGCTTAACATTTGCTCAAAATAATTATATGGTTGCGACGGTACTTTCGGAATCGTACTTACCTGGAACAAATGGAAAGGCTGCATATGCCGCCTTTTTGTTTCCCTCTGTGTTCGTGCATTGTTTTGCGCTAATGTCAAGTCACCTGCCTTCTCTGCGTTATACTACGTCTATGCTCTACCTTAGATTCACATATTCACATATATGGTCCTAGATGCTATAATGTTAAAATTTATTTGATTAAAAAAATTAACTTTCGTGCTTAAGTTCGTTTTCGCGTTTACGCTCTTCACCGCAGCTCACCACGAACAGGACAACGGCTCGTGCACCACGTAGAGTACCATCGAACGCAAGTACATTTAGCAATACTAGAAATTTTAATGGCAGTATTTCAAACGTTAATTCATAACTATAACAGCACACACAAAAAAAGCAACATGACTGTGTGTTTGCGCTAACTAACAGTGCCGCGGCTTAGTTAAGCAACGGTGCTCGACACTGCGACAAGCGCAGTTACACTGGGTTTGGTTAAGTTTGATTACACCGTTCAAGTGATGGGCTCTGATCAGGATAACGTTCCGTGAGACTATTTTTACAGTACATAAAATCGTCGATGATCTGTTAAAAAACGCTAGGCTAGGTTGGGCGTAAGTGCTCCTTTAAACAGTGCCAAAAGCGTAAAAGAAGAAAAAAAGAGAAGATACTTTTTATCGCACTATCTTTGGATGTATACGCTGGTGTGTGGTAAGTAAAATAAAGTAATATAACGTGAAGTTCGTTCAATGGCAATTTCGAGGTCCTTTTTTGGATCACGCGTGCTGAGTGTTGGTGACAAAAAGTGGAACAGATGACCAACATAAATTCGTGGCAGTGGTTCCAAAAAACGTCATAAAAAACGCACACACACACGCAAAAGAAAAAAGAAACACAAAGGAACGGTTGAAAGGACAACACGCACGGATTATGCAAATGACGGATCGGAGATTTCTCTATACACAGAACTGTCCCTGGAGCTCCTCGTGCTTTCAACGGATCTAACTTAATGGGCATATAGTTAAGAAAAAAACAAAAACAAAAAAAAGCTTGCAGGGATGGGCAAAAAAAATCATTGCAAACACGTATCTAAGTATAAATGTGACATACGTCAACAAAATTGTATGCAATTACAAATTCGATTACACTTTAAAAAAAAAAAGCATTTCAATATGAGCGACAAATAAAGCGAGGGTATTTCATCATCTTCAAATAATTTTACAAAAAGATTTTGTTCTGAGAGACGCAGATCTAAGTCCTAAATTTAACCGACGTAAATAAAAATAAAAACAAAAACGTACAAATACAAAGAGTGGAGTCTCTAGATACCAGGAATCGAGTGCTTTAAAATAATGTTGCCGCTCTGAAAGCAAAGTTAGTTTCTCATTAGTGGATAGGGAAGTACAACATCGGGAAAAGCAGTATATTTAGGGTGAAACAAACTTCAAAGGATGAGTTTATGCATCAAAAGCTTTTCAGACAACATGTCCTTAATGAGACGTGTTTAGAAAATAAATCGCAAAACCGAAAAATCAAGAATTGAATTAATCCCGTTCATTACTTTTTTTTACTTTTTTTCTATTTTTTGTTTCGATTCTTGTTAGTCGCAAAGCTCAGCAGGTTTCATGCTGTTTGCATTTGACTCTTACCTGAAAGAGTACCCACTATCGCATTTCACCACCGAGGGATTCGCTGGAAGTTGTACTTGGGCAGGATTTAAAACATTTGAAATACATTTGAAAATTTCAAATACAAAAGTTTTGGTATTTAAACACAGTTGACATATGCATTCCCCAATATGTAAAAAAAATACAACATACTCAAAGTATTTTAAGTACGTATTTGAAATCCTTGTATTTAAAATGAGAAACAAACCCTAGCATAGTAAGTAATTAGAATATCTCACGAAACAACGAATCCAGTGAGTAATATTTCGACGCCGTCACCTGCACGCTGTTCAATGCATAAATATCGTACTCGAGGCATGGGTTCCTTCGTAAGCTCAAATTTTTAATTCCCTTCTCTCTTATTCGCTCTGTTATGCTCATGATATACTTTTCTCCCTTTCCTCCTAATTTGTTTTTCAACTTTCTGCTTTCGTCCTTTTCCCTTTTTCTTCTCTTTTTTTATTTTTATTTCTTTTTCCGTCCTTTTGTTTCTTGCTTTCTTTTTATCCTTTCCCTATTTATTCTCCTCGAAATGTCTCCCTAATCCAGACGGGCATAAACAAATACGTTGTTGCCATTGGCGAGGAGACGGAACACGGTACTCCCTGGCCCGGTCCGTTTCCCACTAAGCTACGGTGTTTACCTAGAGGCCACTGCATATTTTATCGAACATGTCTCGTTGGAGTGCGTGACGTAGATTGGTTCCGTGTACCGTGCAAGCTCTCGGATGTGTTGACTTGGTGCTTCGCTGATTGACCAGAAGATCCAGCCGAGCGCCGACGAAACGTTGGGGAGTGCGTCGTCCGCGTGCGGTGCGTCAGAAACGCGTATGAGTTATTCGTGTTGTTACTGTCCCCATTAACTTAGTTCTCGGTTTAGCCGTTGGGGGGCGCGACGGTTGGATTTCTACCCCACACTAGTCTGTTTCCATTTGCGAGGGAGCATCTCGTCTGCACGAACTCTCTTGCTCTAGGAACAGCTACCAATGCTTTGATCCCAGGCTTCTAGCATCCAGTAATGTGAAACGAAACATAATTGAAAGATTCGTCTGTGTCCGTCTTTCGTCACGCTATGTGTTTTTGTTCTTCCGTCTTTTATACAACCATCAGCAAAAGGCTATCCCTTGATTCCTATTATAAAACCTTGATGCAAGCTCACTGTTGAGGGACAAAGGCAATCGAATATCAATCTTCACGTTCGCCCACACATAAAAGAAGTACCCTTCAAAGTTAAGATATTCTAACGATATTTGATACCTCCCGAATATTTATAAAACGAAACATGACGATCTGCCCCAAAGCGATGTTTTTTACGTTCCCGTAAACGAATAAAAAAAAAAGAAAAAAAAAAATCTTTTGACTAGCTTTATCTAAAATGAAATCGATTTTTATGTGGGAGACTCTACTGATAAAAAAATCCATAGACTGAACATTCAGCAGGGTAGGTGATCTGCGAAACGTACAGTTCAACTTTCGAGAGAGAAAAAATAAAACATTTTGAAACTTCAGAAATCAATTTGTCACTGTCAGTTTAAACTAAGCTCGATGCATCTCCGCTTGCACTAACCAAGTGTGGGTGCAAATCGGTCTACTCCTCGGGGCAATCAACAAACACTGAGGAAAGTTAAAGCTTTCAGGCAAGCTGGGGCGTGCGCATACATAGCTAACACACGAGAACAAAGAGACTCGAAAGGGGCACATATACGGAGAAGGTATACGCACACCGTGCAGTGTTGTACATGTCAGTGAAAATAAGTCACGAAATAGAGTTACTCGCTAGTTCGACAAAACATTGACCCGCTACTCAGATTCTTTGCTGTTCTGCAAAACTTACGAAATAAATACCCTTACCGTTACTTCCAAAAAACTAAAAAACGTTATTGTTCTGTGACTCCAGAATTTTGTATTTGGAAGTGATAAGCCGACGTTACGAACTTCGACAGCAATTCAGCTCACTTAAGGAGGAATTTTGCATTACTTTTATCCTTCGTTTATCAAATTCGTAGATTAGCAACGCTTTCTCGACGGTACGTTGACTTTTTGAAGGGACGGAAAGACAAGACTAATTGTCGTCAAAATTCGTACTTCACAGCGCATAAACGTCTCAGAATAGCAAGCACTCACTCAATCACAGACACATAAACATACACACAGCGCTGTGTGTATGTTTTTGTGTCTGTGATTAAGTGAGTACTTGCTACTGTGAGACGTTTATGCGCTGTGAAGTACAATTTATGAGAAACCAACTAATTACCTCAAGCTGGGGTGTAGTCAAAAGTAATGAGTAAGGAGTACTAACGTGATTTGGTGGACAATGCGGTAAAAACAGTGAGGAAATTACTTCACTCGTTAGTGGCTTCGGAATCTCAGGAGTACGTTAGTATACGCTTTTGAAAAAAAGTAGCGCGTAACCAGTATAAGGTCGGTACTTCTGACGCGTTACTTCCGACACTGCGCACACCTGTCGTCGCAAAATTAACTCTGCAAAAATCAGTTTCTGTTTTTTTTTTTTTTAAGGGAGACGTTCGGCTTTGGGTTTAGTTAGGCCCAGTGTTGCCGCATATAAAGTGAACAACCAGAAGTGAGGCCTAGCTCCGGTACTTTTTTTGGCGGTTTAGGCCCGAAGATGCCAGACGACTGCCAAACTTCCAGCAGCAAAGCCTTGGGCACTTGTTGGCGAATCAGGGCCAAGACAATCATACTCTGGTACCTCCAAAACAAAAAGTCACGTAAGATTCTACCTTTGATCCTTCGGGTTTTGTAAGACCCTAAATTCCCAGTGAAAAAACAAACAAAAAACATATGGCTCGAAGAATTGTGCTACCTGGGTATGCCAATGAATATGACGCTTCAAAAAATCCTTTTTGCTCAAGTTAGAAAAGAAACAAGAAACACAGATAGAAAAAGCCGTTATAGATTTACACATTTTCTGACCCCGCTCTTATATATGTTTTTTTATTCAGACATTATATGGGCTTGAGGCATTCAGACTTTTTAGCAGGGTCTGCACCTTTAATGTATATACTCCTGTGATCTTAGTTCGAAAAAAAAAATCGTCTATATTTCATCGTCTAGCAAGCTAAATTTCCCTTTTAAAATTATTAATTTTATGTATATGGGGATAATTTTTTGTTTAAAACTTTTATGGTGGTTCATGACAATCAGCTAAGCACCCATCGATCACAAGATTTTTTTTTATAAAAAACACCGAATTAGAACACGGTGTGTCTTGTTTCTGAAAGGCAAGTGAAACCGTTTACTTTTGCGGCCCCTATTTTTCGCGAATTAATCACAGAGGACATAATCGCGGCCACCAAATTTCGCGAATCCCAGACGCCTGCACTGAAACACTCAAAAACGGAAATGCTGGCGTGCCCTTAAATTTCGCGATATTTTGAATTCGCGAAATATGCGGAATTAAGGGCTCGCGAAGATTAAGGGTTTTACAGTAGTAAAGAAAACATTTATAGTAAACTGGTTTCACAAAACAAAAAAGAAAACACAAAAGAAAACACCGCAGTCCATCTGCAAATTCGTTTTACATGACTATTTTTTTATGATTTGAGAATTTTTATGAGAAGAAACAAACCTGAAAAAAATATTCAGATGAACGTTGTAGCTGCAGTTTCGTGCACCGGAAAGCTTTTTGGGCGTTACGGTATAGCAATGTAGACAAACATGGGACTTTTGTAGGCTTTACAGCTTGTTAAAATAGCCGTAAAATATAAGCAGTGAGAGAGTGCAGGCGATCTGGTAATTAATCGACATCTTGTAAACCCTGAAATGGGAAACGATAAAAAAAAGATTTTTAGATTTTGTTGCGTTCGTCCGTTTTTTTATCGTTCCCCATCTCAGGGTTTACAAGATGTCGTAAAATATACAGTCATGCAGTTCGTGCAGACAATATATATACGTCCGAGCGACATAACACAGGAGGCTAATTTTCAGAATATGTTTTAATAATAAACTAAAATCCACAAATTAATTTTTTAATTCGTGAAAATAGACACATGATCCTAATTGGAAACTTTCTGAGCGTGATCGAAAAACCAATGTACACCGTTTCATACTTAATGTGCAAAGCTGCCAGATCTACTAACGCGAGCGCGTAACGTCATCTGTTTTTTTTTTTATATTTTGTTTTACCTTGTTTTTACGTTCTTCCTCCCTTGTCTTTGCGCAAATTTTTAACAAGATGCATAGCCAACTAGCCCACCAGATGATTTTAATACAGCTTCATCTATAATTTCTTTGGCGCGAGAACGCGTGATCAACGAGATCAACCCCTATACTCGCGCCAATAGCTTTGACAGCCTTTTACACCATAAGTATGAAACTAAATATAGATCAATAAATGGTTAAAATATATTTTCAACGCGTGGGAATAGCGGTGTTGCGCTAAAATTACTAATCGTTAGACAGACTCAAAGCTGACGGTGAGAAAATCCAGAGGAAAAGCTCGCGGTGGTGTTACCGTCCGCGTTTTCCCCACCGTCAGCTTTGAGCCTTTGATACAAGGATTACATTTTGCTCACCACCGCACCTTTCCACGCGCCTTACATTTTTCTCAGATTTGCTGATTCAATGGTTTTCGATGACGCTCAGAAAGTTTCTAATTAAAACTGGGGCTGGGCACTTAATCGATTAACCTACCGATTTATCGATTAATGCTTTCATCACGATTTTTTTTATCTGTTAATCGTTTAAATTGTGACTAAAAAAACGTAAAAATTTAACGCTTTCATTAAGCAGACGTCGATGAGTAGGTAAAATTTAGGAAACGTTTTGACCCCAAGTAAAACAGAGAGCCGAGGAAGTCTAAACAAAGTGTACAAGGTTGCTTTTAAGTCGCTTTTAAAAGTATTGCGAGTGTCCGTTGAGTACATCAGAAACTGTTGTGAACAATCCAGGCAGTTCGCAATTGGCAGAGAATGTCAACGAAGCTTTGCTTCTGCGGCTGAAGCAATAATTTTGTCAGTGTGGGTGTCTCGAATCTTCACAACTACACTTCAATGTTGATTTAAAATCTGAAATTCAACACGCCGTTTATCACATATTCGGCAAAGGCGAAATTTGTTACTTTTGTCTCTTTAAAAATATTACGCGTGGGATTGAACGAAACAACATTTTCGATTAAAGGGTGGCAATTAATCGGACTGCAATGTTTACTCGACGCCCAACCCTAATCGAAACCGTGTGTTTATTCTAATTAAGTGAAAAGTTAATTAACCGATACTAGTTACTATTCTACTGCACGTGACAAATTATACCCTTATATTGTGTCTTTCTGGCCGTATACGTCACCTGTATACACGGCATTGGAATGGTTTTCACGGCTTTTCGTAAACAAATATATATATATAAAACTCCTTGTAGATAGAAACCTTTATAGACTTAGAGACAGGGGTGGCCAAACCGCGGCTCGCGAGCCACATGCGGCTCTTTGCTGGTCCAAGTCGGCTCGTGGTTCTCTCATAAGAATTCCGCGAGCCCCCCCCCCCCCCCCCCCCCCTTTCTGCAGTTCCCGAGGAAAAACGAAGGGTTTCAGAATAAAGCCACGGCTCGCGGTTTGGCAGCCTTGTACCCCGATACTGAACAGTCGTACAGGCTGTGCGCTCATACGCACAGTCAGACCCTGAACAAAATTTATGTTTGCCCCCCCCCCCCCCCCTTTTCCGTGGCTCTTAGAAGTTTTGTGATTTCGATTGCAGCTCTTAGGTCGGGTCAGCCTGGCCACCCCTGTCTTAGACCATACCTAGAGTTTGACAAGATTTTATGGCGATAGTGTAATAACAATCGTTATCTAAACTTTTGTTGATTGTAATGGTTTCCTACGGGTAGGATTTCAGAATAAATCACTTTAACAAAGGCGATAGAAGCGTTCGATTTTATATATGCTATCTGAGTTCGCATAGCTATAAAGCCCGTCTCTTTCATTCCAATTCGGCGAGCCCATCGTAAAACTAGCGTAAATAAAAAGAACAAAGACAACGGTCTGCGTTAAACTTGCGTCATACTGTATTATTCTTTTTTATGTGGGGCATATTGGCTTAAATGTATGCAGTTTTTGCAACCAGCTCAGGGTTTCTTCATTGATTCTCTATGGTTCTTGGACAACGTATCACGAAATATCTTTACAAAAAAAAATTATGTCCATACGCATGAAATGCAAACATTTCGGAACAAAAAAGAAAAAAAAAAAAGAAACAGAACTGGAGCGTAAAAAAATATAAATATTAAACCGAAAAAGCTAAATAATATGGAGACTGTCAAGTATTATAGTGGCCAGTGTCTACTTGCGGATCAGCCAGGCAGAATTGAATGATGAGTACATTTCTGGAATGGCTTTGGAAGCTTGCGATCTTCTTGCAATTTTTATTTCGTTTAAACCTTATAAAAATATACTCAAGAAAAGACCTCCTATGAAACAAATTTTTGTTTTCTTTGCTTTATGGTCGGCTACATTACTTATTAAGCTTTTATTTCGCTTAATGAGATTACTTCCTTTAAGAGTGGCTGTAGCAATGTTTCTCCCGGTTTTTTTTTTTTTAAATCTCCCGTCAAGGGTTGAGTACTCAAGTCTTGCTGCCGTTCACTCTTAACGTCGCTCGGTAATTGTATGCGCGACAATGCCTTGGTTGCGCCAGTTCTTGCGCATGCATGCGAGATTAAAGGCGCGGGAGTCGCATTTGTCTTCCACGAAACACGCGACCGTTTTCTGGAGCTCGCTTGTTTCTAAAGCGGCGTTTTTATTCCCTTCATTGCACATTAATCCTTCGGAGAACGCTCACAATGAGTGCGGACATAAAAAGGCCACACGCAAAAAATGTCGCGTATACTCGAGAAGGACAATTAAGGGAGTGTAAATGAGGCGCCTCGCCAGATTCAATTATAACTGGTGAAATTTGTTTAACTGGAGTGACGCGAATTCAGTGCTTATATGGTCGAGAAGACCGGGAAAAATTGCACGCCCTGAAAGATACAATTCTCGAAATGGCAAACCCCCGTCTTTTTACACTGTTCTCTCTTCTCTCTCGCGCTATTTCTTATATATATATATATATATATATATATATTTTTTTTTTTTTTTTTTTGGTAGGTGATGCAAGGCAACCATTGCCTTTCATTTTAAGACTCTTTCATACTATATTTTTTACTTCGTGGAAGAAAAAGAGAGATGAGATGTGTGTATTTTCAACACACTTGGTACGTTTTTCTGGGGCACGATGTTTGGTGTTGAGCTTTTTCGGCGATAGTTCCGCTGAACTCTAATCGGTACGTAGCGCTTCAAGAAAGAATCCGAGGAATGTGGATAGATTAGGAGCAGTATTTTAGAGTTTTAAGGGGAAAAAGCATTATACAAAATTAGCAGCGAATTTTTCTGTCATATGTCGCATATGTCGTTGTTACTGTTTTATGCTCTCGTGTTACGTACCCTCCCCCCCCCCCCCTTATGTAATGCCCTCAACGAGGGCCTTTAAGGTAACTTGAATAATAATAGTAATGCATGAAATGAATGATAGGGAATCGGGCGTGTCACTTGACTTATATTTTCCTGCTAAATGTAGCGCGGAAACTGAATGGTTGTATAAGCCACGGGACATCCAGTCGCATGACGTCGATTCCCCCAGCCAAATTTAGCGGGGAAAGTGAATCGATATTTTGGCAACAAGACGTGAATTTTCCCTCTAAATATAGCGGAGAAACTGAGCAGACGGTTAGGTCGCGTGCCGTCGGTTTTTCCAAGGTGTATAGGTCCACGTGGCGCCACTTTCTCCGCTCAATTTAGCGGGAAATGCAGGGACGGACGGACGGACGGAGACAATTTCCGGAGGGGGGGGGGGGGGGGGGGGGGGAGGGGGGGGGGAGCAAGGGTGGGTAGGGCTAAAAAGCTTTTCAAGCTTTAACAAAAATAATACATTGCCGACAGACCTGATTATTGGTGCCTAAATGTTTTCCGGTGATCTGCGAAAAAAATGTTTCTTGCGGTTTTAGATGTGTTTTTGATTAGTGAATGAACAAAATCGGATATTTGAGATAAAACACTCTATTTATACTCGGCTTCACTCGAAGTCCAATCGCAACGCCAAATGTACATCGTCACGACACTCGTAATATTTGTAGGTATGGCCATAGCCTCCTCTATACTCACAAAGCCTGTCAGTTCAACGACAGAGCCATAGAGTGCCCAGTCGCAGATTTGGAGCGCGAGGATCTGGTAGCACAGAGCATCCAAGAGCCATTTCTCGGGGAACCTGGACGTCAGCGCACAACTTTTGCAGCAGAGAGGACCAGAAACACACTTGTTCGCTCGGGAGGAGTGTGTTTCGGCGTCTCGCCGCAGCGGGGCGCCAATAACGTGGCTCTCCTCTCATCCGTTGTCTGCAACTCCAACTTCTGCATTTGAGCGGCCGCTTCTCGAGGCAATCTGCCAGGCTGTGCCAGTATATAAGAGGCCATGGTCTGGCATATCACCGACTAAATATATCCCTTATAAAAAAAAAAGGAAAAAAAAAACTTAGAGGATTTTAGCGCATTTACCGCGCGTGGTTGCTTTCGTCGACGATCGCAAGCGCGCAAAGCCGACGAGCCTCTTCACGCTGTCCTTTTAACGCTGCTTGATTGCAGTTCGCAGCTATACGTGCGGTCGGACTTAAAGAGACAAATCTACCGCAAGTGTTTGCACAGTACGCACCCAATGTTCGAGTGCTATCGACGCTATACGAGCCAATGGAACCAATAAAAGCTACTCGGGAAGCGACAGAGCGCGCCGTCTCTTTGGTGTTACTCTTTCCGCGTTATCATCGCGATTCAAGAAGCACATGTATATGACGCCACTCGCGGCTCTCGCCGAAAAGGGGAGGCGCCTTCAGATTGCGTTTAGATCTACGTGGAGCGCAAGTTCGTCTGCTTTTTTTTTTGTGCAAAGGTTGCGACGACGTCAGGACGCCGTTCTGCGATTGACTCTGATTGAAGGATAGGGGGTAGACCTCAGAGAAAGCTGCCTTGAGGGCTACCCACTATCCATCCAATCAGAGCCATTCAGAGCTCGGCGTTCTGACGTCATGAGAACCTCTTTCAAAAGAAGCAGTTGGACTTTCGCTCCGCACAGCCCCGAACCAGGACTATAGTCCATTTCCACGCCGATGTAGGGGACGCTCCAGCTAAGTTGAACATTGAGTCCCTGAATACTTCATTTTTACGAGTAACGACAGCCGATACAAATGACGAAGCACGTTCCGTTGGAACAAAAGAGCGTCATTCGGTGCCGTCTTCTGCTGTGCGTTGCCATTCGCTTCCTAAATCCTTCACCGTCACGCAGTCGGCGTCTTCAAATGATGTATCTACTTGTGGGAAGCTCTTATCTCGGAACTTTAAGTGTCCCATGTTGAACGAGAAGCAGAGGCATAAGAGGCCCGCGAACGGCGAAAGGCGCGGTGATGCTACGAAAGTGGGAAGACTTCTGAGGAAGAAACTCTCCATGATACATATAATGTCAAAGAAAGAAGTGCTGATATAATGTGGAAGAAGGTGTCTGAATCCCCTGAATCGTGCGGCCCGTCCATCCGGTTCTTGCTAATTTTATCAGCTCTTGATTTGGGTGCCATTTATGCGCGTTCAAGAGAAGCGTCAGGCGCGCCCAACATAAGCGGGACGCTTCGTCGGTTTGAATGGCACCATCTAAATTTATTTCTTGCGTTCTGGTTGCCGTCAACTGATCCAGTCAAGCACGAAGAATGCGCTTTCAGATTGCGTTTGTGTTTGTGTTGCAACTAGATTTTGGCACCTCTCGCACCACACATGAAATGGCGTAGGGTGCGACATGCTGACACTTCAGTAAACATGCTTGTTACATTAGATCTGCAGTTTCTTTAGATGTACCTCTCGCTTTGCTCACATGTTTCGATATAATCAGCTTATTGAATCTATTATATCGCTGAACGGTAAGTGCTTCGTACAAAGGTAACTGCCAGAGAGTAGTCTCTTCGAGGTAAACATTAAGCTAAAATATTTTGAGCGACGGGCTCACAGTAGTACCAGTGAAATCTTTAAGCACCCAAATTCACGCAGTCCTCAGGCACTCACGTATAACGACTCAGTACCATTCAGGATAATTCGCACGCGCTAAGTTTTCAATAATAACTCCCCATACCTTTTAACCGAAATCAAGCTGTGATTTTCAACGGATGTACGCTTACAAAGGCCGCACGCCGGGGGTATGAGAATAACAGGATATTTAATATGCTTTATCTGACACTCGCGTCGATGAATCGCTGTAACGGTAAACACATTTCCGGAGGAATTACAACTTAGCGATTATGGTTCTAATGGCAAAGCCAGCCTGAGCTGAATGGCCTCTTTAAATGATTCTAATGGCAACTATTCAAGGGTTGTTATATTTTTGGCCTGATCAAAATTTCAGTTTTGTGGACGATAAAACTTACTGAAAGGCGAAGCAATGAACGCATTGTTCCTTAGCTTCATTCAGACAATATTTTTCGTTTAATAAAGGCTATTTCTTTTTGATAGCGACGTGCTGTTCCCAAAACGGGGACTATTCTTATATTCTTAAGTTGTTTCCTTGTGATATGTGACTGTTAGGGAAAAGCAGGACACCGGTTAAAAGTGGAAGTCTGCTTTTGCGAATAATATTACGACCAGAAATGTGAAGAAAAAAAAACAATGATCGGATTAGAGGTTGTCAGGCTGTCGCATTCAGACACGCTAATTAGTTGCAGTGGGGTGAAAGAAGCTGCATACGACAAAGACGAAATTTCCTTTAGCAGAAACAAAATCCGGAAAAACAACACGAACTATAAAAATAAGCGCTGACCCACAGCACACGTGTATGCGTATTCAATCAGCCCGTCTTTTATTAAAATAATGCATGCAAAAATACGTTGAAATTTTATAGAGAGCTGGTTCCGTAATGTCCATAGGTTGAGCATCATTTCATAAGTTTGGTAAAATGTGGACATTGAGCAGTTGTCGATGCTCAGTTGTGTAGATGTACTTGATAGGTCTATCATTTTCAGGTAATTTTAAATTTTGAGAACGGATGTGTATATTTTGTAGTTGTAACGCGGACGCGAAAAAATTGTGAAACCCGGTATACACGAACTCGACTCTGTTACGTCACGGCGCGGTGGTGGCGCGTCGGGCGCACTTCCGGTCTGGGGCTGTGGGCGGATGTCCCCATTTGAGACGTGTATTCGTGCGTTGTTTTCAAAGGAACCAGACCAAAACCTGTATTCATCTCAAAACGCCACGACTGGGGCTGTACCGAAAAATTCGAGAAAGGTTTGAAGGTCAGTTTTCATGTGCTCGGTTCGTCCGAGAACGCGGATATCTGCCGTGAAAAGGGAAAATCAAACGCCGTCGGACCACGATTGCTTGGGCGGGAAGCATTTTGGGTTGAATTCACGGATACTTGTGGTCATCAGTTTCATTTGTTTTGTTCCAACGTAAACGCCAGAAAACCATCGAGTTGTACGGGCCACCTGCGGACTACGTTTGGTGCGTCTTCAAGTTCAAACGGCCGCCTGATCGTTCGAACTGTTGTCTGCTCTTTCAAACGTTTCTGCTTGTCGTTTGCTCTTTTAGACGACACCGGCCCGTAGACCAAATGTTGACCCGGTACTTGCGATAAGAAATAAGTGCAGGCCTCAAAAGACTTAAGTTTTAAGGTTGGTAAGCAGCATAGTAGATGCTAGGAGATGTTGATCATTGTTACCAGGGGCCATCACCGACTTGTTGTACCTGATTCACTTGGTCCGTCCGATTCTGCTTGCGATTTTCAGTATCGAAGTCGACCATCTCAGCTACGGTTCACGCTCTTCCAGCCCGAGTAACGTCGCGACTGAAATTTTGCGAGCGACATCTTATCATGCGAATCGGCCTTTAGCGTCCATTCTGCGGCGTCCACGTGGAATGAATCGCCGCATGTCACATCATTCACGCGAAGTTTTGCGGTGTAACGAGCCTTGGGAATTTCGCTGAGGCCACTGAAGTAGTGAGACATTGCCAGGAAGACGTAGAATCAACAATTCGAACGCGAAAAGAGCAGGGCGACTCACACCGACGCCGAAAACCCCGCATTTCAATAGTTGGTTTATGGGCGACGGCGAGCATCTCGCCCACACTCCATCGCGCATGCGCGGCGCCAGTGGCGTCCACTAGGGGCGCTCCGATTTGTTTGTAAACATGCGTTGGTGCATAAATTAACAGCTCCCCACAAAACGCTGAGCCTCCGTGACACCACTACGTTATCGGTGGTGATATAGCACGATATTTTATAACATGACGTTGCCTGTATAAAGAGATAAAACGAATACAAATATGTATGTGTGAACTCACGTCCAGCTCGGCTATAATAATCGCCAAACGAAGAAATTACAGTCTGGGCGCCTATAGCATGTTTAGTTAAGCCAAAATCTAAGCTGGAAGGCCAGAATTACTTCCTTTTTTGAAACATGATTTTTTTTTTCGTTCAGGCACTTAAATACCAGAGGCGAATACAATGCTATTCTCTTTTTTTTTTTTTGATGAATATTCTGGGCTGGTGAACTTCGGCTCATAGAGAGTGTGTTATTTTTGTTCCAACTCTTTATCCAAATAACATTATTTTCTAAAACTGTCGTATTCTATCACGATCGCCAGCGTCACCCTTTCATGTAGTTTCAGCTTTCTGCCAAACTTAGTTTATTTAGGCGTGCCAAAACAAGTGGCCTCATTTTTTTTTCACTGGAACCTGGAAGTTTCGAGTCCGTGAGTGCTGACCACTGTTTGAGTATTCACATATCTTTCAAGAACACGCTGCATGTGCAGCCGGCGCCAAAACAGTTCAGCACAAAGGACGGAGTCGGCGAAAGAGCAACTCGTGGCGCTGTTCCTCGTCATGCCCTTACAAAAAATATCAATGAGTTTGAATTGAGTTTCTAATGTATTCTTTTAGAGTACACCAGAAACTGAATTATATCTTACTGATAACGTTTGTACGGGTAACAGCTGGTACTGCTGCTCATACGTGCAGCGGATAATTCCGGTAACGGGTTATTCGAGAACGATTACGTTAACTTCCTCCGCAAGTTTCAGTATGCTACACTTATTCAATAGTTTCGTATGGACAAAAGTCTAGGTCCACCTCGAACGTCCCTTGTGTGCATGAGGGCACATTAGGCTACGATAAAAGCTGGTTCGAATACTTGCGACTGCTTAGGACTAGAGAGGGAAAACAAAACGGTTTTTACGATCTTTGCGACTACGGCTGCGCTGTCGGAAGCAGTCGCAAAAGGCTAAAAAACGGATTTCGAAGGCCCGTTCACACACTTCCGTTGGACTACGACCGGTGGCGCAGCAATGCTGCCGGCTGTAAGCCGTCGCAAACGTCGTCAAAAGCGTTGCGATCGACACAACCAGCCTTTAAGCCGCTTACGACCGCCATCCCTGCTGCTGCGCTGCCTGTCGTAAGCACTCGCAAGAGGCCCAAGAACACCTTGTGTCGGATTCCGTCGCAAGTGTGTAAATCGACTTTCAGTCGGTAGTATAGTAAAGCGCAAGTGCGTGAACGGGCATTTACAATATCCGGTCGTAAGCAATCGCAGGTGTGTGAGCTAGGCTTAAAATGTCGCACCTATCGCTTGCACCGCACTGTGGATTGATGCCGGTGCATTAATATATTTTTGTGTTCAGAAAATATATTTGTAGGTAGAAACGCACGTCTCACATCTTTCAATTACTCTGACAGTGCTTAGCCGCTGAGATAATGAGGCCATACAAATTTAGTCCTCCACCCACTGTTTTACAACTGCCATATCAATCCATGCTCTTTGTGTGTACACCGAAATAAATCCGGAAATAAAATAAGATATGGCATCCTTAAAACGCAGCAATTTCCTACCGTTAAGCCTTGTAAATACCAGCAATTGTGTTTTCAATTGAGCATTGTTATATAAAACCTTTTCCAAATTCAAAATGGCGACTTTGAACACTGGCATCAAAGAAATGGCGGCCTTCGTGAGGCTGGTGAAGAAAGAACTTGAGGGTACGACCATGCGGAAGATACAAGAAAAATGTACGTTCGAAACGTCAGTACAACACGACGCACATATGCCAATGTAAAGGCTGGGCAAGCGCGTTTATTTCGGAGTGTGGTCCCACTAATCTTCATGCAAACGTTGATTCTAAAGTCTTTTGATGGCGCGAATTTATTGAAGGCGTTTATTGAACGCCGCTTTGTACCTACTGGTCAGTTCTTGTTTTTTGCATTGAAGCTAAAAAAAATTTAAAAAGAATTATGAACTTATCCTAGAACCAATTTTTATCTGCCATTGACGTGTGAAAGTGACGATGGCCGAGGGAAAACAGCTTCGTAACAGCCATTAGTTCGTCGGAAGTGAGAGTGCTTTTGTTAGCTACCAAATAACACTGCATTTTGAAAAAAAGAAAAAAAAGAAGGCCTATTTTGGAATATTTGGATAATTCTCCGAGCCTTGTCATATTAGGTGAGCGACCAGAGGCAACTTCTTAGTTTGTGAAAAATTCTGGACATAAGCAGGGCCTTCCCTTTTCATCGAATATCAATTGTAAAGTGCAAGCAACACACTATGTTTTTGTGGTTTCATATGTGACTTCGAGCTTCTTCGTGCCTCAAATGGTATCTTTGCAGATAGTTATAAATGTTTCAAAAACACGGGTAACAAGACACGCTTCACGCGAACATTCTTTAAAATGAATCATGGGTAGTAAAACGCTCGGAATTTCGTGACTCGCAGTTTTAGCTATAGCATGAACAAGGCGTTTCGAAGTGAAAAATTCGACAACTACTATCGTATATTTTAACCACGTGATATAAGCCTCTGGTGGAAATGTGCCACCTAAACAAATCAATGAAAATATTAATAACTAAATTTCGGATAATTAGTTCGCTAATTATACCGTCGCACGCGTTTAGTAACGTCCTCAGTGGTCGGTAACGTTATTTCGAAGGAATAATTGCTTTATTTCTAGTAACTTTGGGTTTTTGACTTCTTTGTCTCTGTCCTCTTCCGAATTAAAATGTCAGTGGAGAGTATAAGCGCTCGTCCTGTGCAGTCTTGCACTTGTCTTTCCCGCTTTCTGTTTTCGTAACCTTTTTTTTTTTTTTTTTAAATTCTCTCTAAATCAAAAACGCTTTGTCTTACGTTATGTAGTACTTTCACAATCTTTACGAAACAACAATAATAACCACTACAAGAACAACGACAACCACTACAAGGACAACAACAACATAGCATAATAGTCCTTGTTTTTTCCTGGTGTCACGTTCGTACTTGATGCACAACAGATGTTTTCCGGGTAACACTCAACATTCTGTTCTTCAGCACCAACCATGCTGATTACGAGCACCTTGTCAAAATAACCCTTTCCTTCGATTCGGTTCAGCCCTCTCCCCTTCTCTAATCCTTTGCTTCCTTACCGACGATTGCACTGAGCTTGTATCAACAAACAAACGCGGGGGAAAACACGGCGGAATTTTCGTACCAGCCTGTTAGTTGGGTCGGGCTTCGGGGTCTGCCCGGTGAATGTCGTGAGGCCTGGATCCCCGATTGCTACGGCATATTCATACGCGCGAACGTGCTCGGAGAAATATAACAAGGAATGTTACACTGCTAAATTTAGGGGATAAATATTTCCGCTATTTTTAGCGGGAAGATGCAGGCATTCACCGGTATTCAAGAGCGCAAAAAAAGGCAGGTATACGAAGGAGGCACGAAAGAGACGATTGAGATCATGAACCAACTAGCTCGATTCAAAGTTTTCATTCAGCACATTTCTTCTACTCTGTGCACTTTCCTATATTTCGACGTGTCGAGCAAGATCCAGCTATAACCTGTGTTGAAAGGATTGCAATTTCTACGAGCTAGTCCCGTATTCTCGCGTAGCGCCCGTCCAGGTCGTTTGTTTTTTCTTCGTCCCCGTCTTTTTACAGCGGAGCTGTTAAGGGATAGGCTCTTCAGGATTGTGTCAACCTGCAACAAAAAATGACACCGAACTCTGGACAGCTACCGCCATCTATGAGCGAAGGCGGCAACGAGACAATTGGTTGCCGCCGTCGCTCATAGATGCTGGCGGATGCTGTTGGAGGAAGAACAACGGGAGTGGAACGAGCAGCGATGTGCGCAGCAGCGCGAACGGCTCCGCAACCGCCGCGAGGCCGCTATCGCCTCAAGTTCCACTGCGTCGAGCGCTTGAGATTCGCTTGCGAAAGAAGAGCAGATTGCTCGCCTAAAAAGCCACCGTCGAGAACAGAAGCTACAGCTCCGCTGCTCTTCCTTCTTCACCAGAGTGGAAAGGCTGAAAGTTTTTTTGTTTTTAAGCTTTTCGATTGTGTTGAATTAAGGAACCAACTAGCATAATCCAGAGTCTAAATTTAGGAAAGCACGAATGCACTCTCACTGAGCTCTTCTTTAGGGGGCTGAATGGTGCCTAGCTGCTCTCCGAGACTTGCGCAGGGGAAACCACTGTTGGAAAAGAAGAGAACCAGGAGCGAGGCGAGAAAGAAAAGGACGAGGATGGAGCATGGCCAGCGGACAACCGAAAGCGGCTAGCTTATACAGGGTGATTCAAGGAGCGCCAGGCTCTTTAAATCAACCGCAACATTTGGTTTCTTAACCTATCGCGCTACGCCTTTGTGCAGCGTTGCCCACAGGTGGTGCATTTTTTTTTTGTAAAATTTGCAAAGAGTAAACTTATCTGAGGAAAAAGTAAAGAAAGAAAAAGGCTTAGCTCCTATGGAAATGCAGCGAAGCCACCGGTCTTCAAACAACACGGCGCCGTTTCGCACGGGAGACAAGAGGTGGAGCAACAAACGCCGCCAACGAACGAGCATACGGCGTCGAGAGCCGGCGTTTTTAGCAGACTATCTTTTCGACTCAAAAGCGGCGCGCGTTCCGCAGGCGGCGACAGTCGCAGAAACAAAAACAGGCGCGGTAACAACAAGCAAGTGCAGTTCCTTGTCTGCTAAAGACGCCGGTTCTGAGCGTCGTATGCTCGTTCGTTGGCGGCAGTTGGCGTCGCGACCGCTTGCGCCATCTCTTGTCTCCCGTGCGAAACGCCGCCGTGTTGTTTGAAGACCGGTGGCTTCGCGGCATTTCCATAGGAGCTAAACCTTTTTCTTTCTTTCCTTTTTCCTCGGGTAATTTCGCTCTGCAAATTTTACAAAAAACAAAAATGCACCATCCGTGGGCAACGCTGCACAAAGTCGTAGCGTGATAGGTTAAGAAACCGATTTTCGCGGTCGATATAAAGAGGCTGGCGTCTCCATGAATCACCCTGTATATTTCTTGTAAATAGCTGTAAATAAATTTGTTTGCGCTAATTAATGATAGCATCTTCATTTTTCGCAAAAGCCACCTCATGTTCGATGCTTGGGCTCCCTAGTGCTTGTCCAGCGTTTGTCCTAGTGCCAGTGTTCTAGTGCTTGGGCCTCCTGTGCATTCAGTTGTGTTTGGATTTATGCCTTCTTGTGTCTTTGAGCGCTTTTAAATATTCCCGCTTTGACATATATATCGATAACAAAGCCTTTGATCGTGGGACATATACACACTTGATCAACTAGAGTTTAAAAAAAATGCACATCCAATGGCTTGCCAGGAAGCTTCTCGTGTCTGCATGGGCTGTTGCCGCGCAACAGGCATGCTCCCTTGGGATGTCGAGCAAACATCCACACTCTAAAAAAAGCCCGTGCGTCTGCTTTCCGGCACAACACTCGGAGAGCCAATAACCGCAACTTACGGAGGCAGGTCAGCGAATGACGATTCCAATACATATGTTTAGACGAAAAAACGCAATCTGAGTTGTGACATTAAGCAATGCAAGCGTGACGTTTTGCATTGCTAAATGTCACAACTCAGACTACGTTTTTTGGTCTAAACATATGTTTAGGCATTGTCATTCGCTGAGCTGCCTCCGTAAGTAGCGGTGATTGGCTCTCCAAGTGTTGTGCGGGAAAGCGGACGCACGGGCATTTTTTGTTTTGGTTTCAACAGCATTCAGGCAGCTGCAGCTACCTGAATGCTGTTGAAACCAGCATTCGGAAGATTTGAAATGCCTGTCAAGCGCTCGCTCCCGGGACAAGCCGCTTACTTCCGACGACTTCATACCTGTTTTCTCTATGCGCCGTCCAGCCGCGTAGTAGAGAACAGTGTGTACTTTATGCACAGCTGAGCATGTAGTGCCTCCGCCATCGCTGCAGTTCGCAAAAATAACGGGCGACGTTTTGCGTAGTTGAAACCTTTGTTTTTGTTGAATATCAGGTTCTGCTAACGGTGCACGCATTTGATTCAACACCCATTTAACCCTTTTTGATATATTCCGGCACGCTAATGAACACTTTGGCTTTAGATGTCTGATAGAGGCATGGTCTGGTTTGGGGGATGAATAAAGGTATCTGACGTCGCGTGAAGGCACGCAATACGGGAGGTGTTGTTATTCTTGTAATTTTTTTCTTCTACACATACGATGCAGCTATACCCTTGCAAGCAGCCACACCTCGAAAGCTAGTCTGACCACCGAGGATAAAATATGGATTGCTTGGACGCCAATCTGGCAACCGTTGGCACGCCTTAGAAATTCATGAATTCCACACGACGAAGAATGTTCGCGGGACTAGGGCTTACAAATACACCGGTTAAAAGATAACTGAACCATACAGAACATTTGAGCTGCTTCCTTGAAATTTAAAGTTTAAAAGTTAGGGAAAGCCCGCTTTTTGAAGGACACTTTTTTCGCAATCGATGGGTTCACCGGCAAGTTTAGGAGAACATTTTCTCGAGTAACCAACATGTTCTCCGGAAAGCTTAAAAGAGTTTCTAGCCAATTATATTTAGCGCGCCTGCTAACAGTGCTTCTGCCTCATTCTCCTAATAAGACACAGTTTATAAGTAAAACGATTAGAATGGCAAATTTACTCTCCGCTTAACTGTGATAATGAGTCGGTGTCCAAAAGTTGTTACAAAGGGGAATGTAACGTCCTGAGCATACCTCGGGGCCCATAGTCAAGCATGAATGTGCTGAGCGCTAGGAATATGTGCTTTTCGTTTCTCTGCGAGAGAAAAAAGTTTTGAATATTTTTGAACACCGTTTGAAAGATGAATGTAATAGAACGCATGCAAGCTGCTGAAGTAAGTCCTTAGTAAGTAACTTGAGACTGGGGAGTAGAGAAAAAAGAGAACGGACAATCCCACACAATGTCTCAAATCTTCCTCTGATTGAAACGTTTTGAGTAGTTGCAAGACTTGTTCATTTCATCAACCTTGGATTTATTATTATGGAGACTGAACATATTCAAACCTTTCGCACAATACATCACGCACCTGCTTAGTTTTTTAGAAGGTAAATATTTAATAATTTCGCTCACAAACTTCCTAAAATGTAATTAACGGGGCAACTTTTACCGAATTCAGTCATAAGTGTTTTGAAAAGGGGCTTTGAGCCGCCGCCATTTTGTGGTGGTGTGTGCCCATCGCGCCATCGCCCGATCTTTAAAGCGTGTTTCCCATGCAGCGATTTTGGACCTAGAGAGGCGCGATTTCTGCCGTCGCGGCGCCCGTGCCGCTCAATCGCTGCGGCTGGCCAGAGCGCCGCGACGGCAGAAATCGCGCCACTCTAGGGCCAAAACCGCTGCATGTGAAACACGCTTAAGCCTTGCCTAGGACGGACGCTGTTGCCAGGCTGTTGCCCAATGCAGAGCGCGTTCCCACTCAATTTGGCCAAATTGTTTATCAAAACACTGTTGTCTACAACTGTACTTAACATCGTTGAATGGACTTGTCGGTCCCCGTCTTTGCTTAGTAAACTTACGTTCAATTTTCTTTAGGCATGAGGTAAAAAGCGCACCGAGAAAAGCAACAAAACGCGCAGATCAACAAACACAAATGAAAAACAACAACGAGGACTTCGGCAGTTGTTTTCTCTAGACATTGGTCGTCTTCGATTTCTCAATCGAATTCGTAGCGAGTATGGCGGGGAGGTAATCAAATAGTCAGTGCCCGACTTTCGTACCCCGTTTCTTCCCTACGATTGATCTCACCGATCTCAACGGACGTTAAGAGCCAATCGGAGCCAATCCAATGGCGAGCGCGTATCACGTGACCTTGAGAAAGGCGCAGCGGCGCGCGAGGTGTGCAGCCGTCACGTGAGGCACTCTCAACGCTGAATCGACTAGGATGGTTAGTATACCGTCCCCTCCAGTCCATCGTAACGCCAAACCCAGTATAAAACCCCGTCTTCCCCGAGAACTTCCACTTTCTGTCGTTCCTCTCCGTCCTCAAGGAGCTCGGCGTAATGTTTTCCAAGCCTGGTGAAGTGGTGCTCAGTCTTTAGCCCGCAGGGCCATCCTAGCCAATTCAGCGCTGCGATCGGACCACGTGACTACGCGTGTATCTCGTGTCGCTGCACCCTTCCTTGAGGTCAGGTGATACTCGCGCGGCAGGTGATTGGCTTCGATGGCACGTAGCGCCCTGTGGGCTCCATCGAGAGGTGAAAAGGAGTACAGAGTCGTTCGGACGTTGTACGCGTTTGTTGCTCCTTGTTACGCGGCGCTTACCGAATCCTCACTCTGTCAAGACAAGGAACACAATCCGATTTGGGCCACCACCGGCCTCTTTTCGAGCCTCCTCTAACAAGTCATCGTCCTCGGATGTAGACACTGCAAACTCTACACGAAGGCACGCGGGAAACACTTTCCCGATCGTTGGGTTGACGGTGACGTTGCCTAAAATTTCGCGGTGTTTTACGACGCGCGTTCGATGGAAGAAGGTGGTCGTTTGGGGCCAGTTGATTCCTTGCTAAGGAAAACAACGCCGACATAACACGTAGACTAAGACGGGAGGGACAAGACTAACAAGTCATCCAATGAGGTTGTGACGAAAGAGATTGTGGGACGTATGGTAGTGACAAGACGCTGGCTGCTGCTACTCACATTACGCAAGGGAAACAAAAATTTTGACCGCAGCAGGAACTGCGACTGTGGCAGTTATGGTGAGGATCACGCCACATTTCATCTTGCCATACCTGTGGGGCTGGCCAGCTAAGGCAACGACGCCTGGACAGAAGGCCGTGACGGCGAAAGGTTTACGTCACCTACTGAGGGCCGCGAGACATGTGGGGCATGAGTGCTGCGTGAACGTTCGGCTACGGCTCGTGCTCTGACCGATTGAACGCGAGTTCGTGTCGGACGTCGTGTTCAGTGTGTGCCCTTCGCTGACCCTATGTAGGCGCATGTCAAAGAAAATTCTCCAATACGCTTTTCAATGTACGGACGGTTGCAATGTTCAAATATGACGTAGTTGGTTTGAGCGACAAGAACTGCAAAGTTTTAGCATAAATATAAACAAAAAGTGTAGCCAAAAAAATCCAGTAAAGCTATTGACACAAACAAATTGAATTCTAGCGTCTTTCAGTCGGCAAATCAAACGATTTACTATTTTTCCCCTACTCAGCTACGTCAAAGTTCAACATGGCGGCCGCCATGGACAAAACTCTCTGTACTGTATCACACAAAAGTTGTCTCCTCTACCAATCAAGAGCTGTCACGCATTCAAACCCATGCACGCGCAAAAAAATGACCAAAGGAAGTTTATATATGTATATATATATATATATATATATTGTCAGGAAAATAAAGAGGAGAAACGGTTGGGTACGGGGTAACGTGCGAGCAGCAAGATAGGTTGCACTGTGGGCTTACGAACGGTTCGCGATATCTGTCGCTCCCTCGCTGTCTGATAAATCATCCCCCATTTCTCACCCTTGCAAGCGGTGGAGGTGCTCTAATTCCCCAACCTCCCGCTCCCTTCCGACTCTCCCACCACATAGGTTTGGAACTCCGTAATGGTCGCAAGATCACTACTATGGCTGAAGAGGCCCGAACCGGCGTCATCGTCTGCGCACCGTCTGCGCTCCAGTCACCACACCTCCAACTGTCAAGAACCGGCAGGGGGACCCGCAACTTTTTGCTGGCACACCAGATTCCGATGTTCACGACTGACTGAACACCTACGAACGGGCAAGTCTCCACAACCGTTGGGATGACTCTTTCATGCTCGCGAACGTTCTTTTCTTTACCAAAGACACCACTCTGAAATGGTTTGAGAATCATGAAGAAGAAATTAACTCGTGGGAGGCCTTCAAGGCCACTTTTGCAAACGCCTTCGGCAAGCCAGAACAGCGTAAGCAGCAAGCAAGGGACAAGTTCGCTAGCCGCTATCAGGCAAACACCGAGTCCTCCACTTCTTAGATTGAGGATTTACTTCGGCTATGCTCCCGCGCTGATCCTGAAATATCAGAAGAGGACCGCATTCGACACCTTTTTAAAGGACTTTCGCAGGAACTGTTCACCATCGTTGCGCCAAAACCCACACCAACAGTACAGCATCTCATTGACGAACGCAAAAAGTATGAAGAGCTGCAGAGTGCCCAAATCGTCTTCTCGAGGTGTGCCTTGCCACCGCCTCCAGTGCCGATATAGCAACATTGATCAGGACTATCATCCGCGATCAACTACGTCCTGACCTCTCTCATTTCACACCAGCCGCTGCTGTTGCCCAAGAAATACCTCAGGTGAAATATATGCAGCAAGTTGTCCAACAACAAATCCGCGCTGCATTAAATCACCTTGCCCTACCAACTGCCGCTTGCCCGCCAGTGCCATCGGCGCCTCCACTCGTTTGCTCAACACCCCAAGACTCATACCCCCGCTATTACAGGCCCGTGGTTCAACAGACGCCCCAATCTTCCCAGCCTTATGGGCCACGTCGTCGAACTGAAATCTGGCGAACCGAAGATAACCACCCCATTTGTTACCATTGCCACACACCGGGCCATATCGCACGCTACTACCGCCAACTAGTAGACACTACACTGTACCGACCCTTCACGACGGGCACTTCCCGCACCTTCCGGGACGAGGCGCACCCTTCTGACGATCGACCCAACCCGCGTCCTTCTTCGCCGATCACCAATCACCGTGGCCGATCACCATCCCCCTACCCTCGCCGCCCGCGCTCTGTGTCGCCCCTTAACGCCGTTGCCTAATTCACAGAGATGTCAAACTAAAGCCAGCAATCTGTGTGAACACCGGGGTTCAGACTGCACTCTCCAATCTTCACGAAAATCCTCCTTCTGACAGCCCAACGACTATTCAAGTTAAGATTGACGGAAAGACGTTTAAAGCCGTAGTGGATAAAGGAGCCGCCAAATCATGTATTGCTGAAGATATTCGGTCGTCGTTTACGAAGAGTGCTCACGCCTGCTGACGGACGCTTGTACGGATGGGTAACGGGGAACTGATCCGACCCCTCGGCTACTCAACCCTTTCAGTGCTTCTTGGGGGTAGCCGATGCACAGTCCTCTTCATAGTGTTGTCGAGCTGTGTCGCTGACATATTCCTGGAGTGTGACTTTCTGACAGCAACCGATGCTTTTATTGACTACGAAGTCGCAAGCTTCATCTAAACACTTACAACAAAGATGCCACTTCTTCACATTCGTCTCCGGTTGTCCTTCGTGTCGAAGATGACGTATCCTTGCCTCCGTTGACCGCAGTGCTTGTCGAGCTTGAGCCTGAGGCGCTCTTTAGCGGTTTCTGCGGCCTTGTCGAGCCCATTCTCACCAGGTTTTAAAAAAAAAGCCGCTCTTGTACCCTACTCAATTGCCGTACAAACCCTTCAGCGAAAGTGCTAATGCTACCTCGGGGATCTCGTGTCGCCACCATTCAAGCGTATGACGAGCATACACTTGCCGCCTTATCTCCAGGAGCTCTCAACACCTCTTTGCGGGCACCTTCTGCGACTGCTTCAAGCTGCAAGACTGTTCATATGATCGACCCTTCCCTGCTCAACACAGAGCATCAGGCCCTCTCCGCTCTGCGAACCGCGTACAGTCATTTATTTGATTTTAACCAACGTGCCCTCACAAAGATAACGACTGTGAACCACAGCATCAACACCGGTACGGCAACTCCACTGAAAAGTCCAGCTTACAGAATTTCACCAGTGGATCGAGCGCCGAACGATCCAAGAAAACGTCGATGACATGCTCAAGAAAAACGCAATTGAACCTTCCCAGCCCTTGGTCGTCGCCTGTAGTCCTCGTGAGAAAAAAGGATGGTTCATGGCGATTTTGCGTTGAGTAGTGCCGCTTAAACAAAGTAACCAGAAAAGACATCTACCCGTTACCTCGAATTGATGACACCTTCGACACGCTTCAGGGCTCATCCTTTTTCTCTTCCATGAACCTACGCAGCGGCTACTGGCCTCTCTCTGATGACACCGAACCAAAAACAGCATTTATTACTCCTGGTGGCCTTTGCCAAATCAACGTAATGCCATTTGGACTATGTAAGGCCCCTGCAACATTTGTACGGATGACGGACACTTTTCTTAAGAGCCTTACGCGGAATATTTGTTTGTGCTATCTGGACGACGTTGTTGTCTTTTCAACGACGTTTGACGACAATATACGCAAACTGCGCCAAGTTCTCGATTGGTTTCGTGCAGCTAAACTACAGCTAAACTCCAAGAAGTGCAGGTTCGGGGCTTGGCAAATCAAAGTACTTGGCCACTTGGTCAGTTTCGACGGAATTCGGCCCGACCCCGACAAGATTCAAGCCGTCTCCGAATTTCCGGTACCTAAGAACTTGAAAGACGTTCGCGGTTTTCTTGGCCTCTTCACCTGTTTTCGAAAATTTATGCCAGGATTTTCCAACCTCGCCGAACCGCTCAACGAGCTACTTCGAATGGGCCGAGCCTTCCGCTGGGATCCACCTCAAGAACACGCCTTCAAGTCTCTTAAGGGGGCCCTCATCTCTGACCCGATTTTTGGACATTTCTTAGAAGGCGCCGACACAGAATTACGCACCGATGCTAGCGGTCACGGATTAGTTGCTGTCCTGGCGCAAAACGTTGGTAACACAAAGCGAGTGATTGCATACGCAAGCCTAACTTTTACAGAATGCGAACGTAACTATGCAATCACCGAGCGTGAGTGCTTGGCTGTCGTATGGGCCATTACCAAATTTCGTTCATATCTTTATGAAATGAACTTTCGAATCGTCACAGGACACCAAGCCCTTTGCTGGCTTACGAATATTAAGGACCCATCTGGACGCCTTGCACGCTGGTCCCTCAACATTCAAGAGTACGACTTCAGCATCGTCCACAAGTCTGGAAAGCTACTCTTTGTTGCTGACGGCTTGTCTCGCTGTCCACTGCCTAGTGAGCCTTCCGGACAGGAATCCCAGGGCTCTCATTTACTCCCTGCAGCTTTGGACGCAATCGACGTAGTTGACGCTCAACTAACGAACCGACACTTAAAACCTATTATACATTACCTGTTGGAATCCACCACACGTTTCATGCGCCAACTGCAACGACATGGTACCCACTTCACGCTTCATGATGGTGTTCTTTACAGAAAAAACTGCGAACCACATGGGCGTCCGTAGCTTCTTGTTGTACCCCGAATACTCCAAACAGATATCATACAAGCGCATCATGACGACCCTACTGCTGGTCACCTTGGATTCAGCAAGACATACTTCCGCATCCGTGCTCACTATTTTTGGAACGGTATGTACCGCACCATTAACAAATATATTCAAACATGTCGCCTTTGCCAAACAAAGAAAAGCCGTACGACCAGGACACCCGGTCCTTTTCAATCTAATACTCCACCGGACACTCCCTTTAAAAAAACTGGTATCGATTTTTTGGGTCCTTTTCCGCTTTCCGCCAGCAACAACCGATGGGTTATTGTTGCTGTCGACTACCTGACGTGCAACGCTGAGACTACATCTGTACCAAAGGCCACTGCCCAAGAAGTCGCAAATTTCTTTCTCCATAAGGTCCTACTGCGGCATGGAGCATCAAAAGGCATAATCAGTGATCGAGGCACGCCGTTCATCGCCCAGCTTCTTAAGGAGATTTTACGCCTCTTCAGCACAGTTCACAAGTGGACGAGTGCGTTTCACCCACAGACTAACGGACTGACCGAACGCCTTAACAAGATATTATCACAAATGATATCTATGTATGTCGACGACCATCATACCAATTGGGATACCGTCATCCCTTATGTGACTTACGCATACAACACAGCACACCAAGCCACCACGGGCTTCTCCCCTTACTACCCTTTATACGCCAGCGAAAATCTCACAACTCTTCACGCAGTCTTGAACTTTATTAACCACCATCCAGTGAGTGGCTTTGCCGCCGATATCGTCTGCCGCGCCGAAGATGCTCGTCAACTTGCTCGCCTTCACACCTTCAAGTCGCAGCAGCAACAGCAGCTTCGCTAGGCCGAAAGTCACTCTCCCGTCCCTTACGAAATTGGAGACCTAGTTCTCCTATCCACACCGCTGCGTCAACCGGGACTGTCTCAAAAACTTCTCTCTAAGTACATCGGACCCTATGGTGTTGTTCGTCGCCTTTCCCGCACGAATTACGAAGTGTCACCGCTGTCGCCTCCACGGGATCATCGCTCGAAGACCACAGGCATTGTTCACGTCGCCAGTAGGAAGCCCTTCTGCATTCCGGACAAACCCCATTGATCTGACCCATGTCAGCTTTCACCCGACCGGCGGGGAGTGTTAGGAAGATAAAGACGAGGAACGGTTAGGTACGGGGGAACGTGCGAGCAGCAAGAGAGGCTGCGCTGGGCGCTTACGAACGGTTCGCGGTATCTGTCGCTCCCTCGTCGTCTATTAAATCATCCCCCATTTCTCACCCTTGCAAAATATACAGGGTGTTTCAGAAAACGCAGGACAAATCGCTCCTGCAAAAACTACTTATCACAACAAAAAAAGGCTTGTGGCGTTTTGGTCCTGGGCCAGGGGCCCATTTAAGAAAATTATTAAAGTCCCGGATAAATAACTTGCTAATTATTTTTGCGTAATTAACTTTTTTAATATTGTGTTCAAGGGCATGGTTTAAATTAGAAAATTGCTCAGCATCATCGAAAACCACTAAATCAACAAATTGCAGAACGATAGAAGACACGCGAAGCTTTTTACGGCTTTCTGAAAAACCGCACAAATTCGACGGGTTTTTAAGTTTCGGTTTGTTATCGCGGCGCATCTCCGCCCCGACGGCACCGCGCCCCGCGAAGAGATAGTGCAACCAACCTTTGCTGCGCTGTCATCGCGCGACGCAGCAGAGTCTGGTTGCACTATCTCTCCACGCGGCGCGGTGTTGCCGGGGCCGAGATGCGCTCCGATAACAAACCGAAACTTAAAAACCCGTCGAATTTGTGCGGTTTTTCAGAAGGCCGTAAAATGCTTCGCGTGCCTTCTCTCTTCTGCAATTTGTTGATTTAGTGGTTTTCGATGATGCTGAGCAATTTTCTAATTTAAACCATGCCCTTAAACACAATATTAAAAAAAGTTAATTAGGCAAAAATAATTAAGAAGTTAATTATCCCGGACTTTAATAATTTTCTTAAATGCGCCCCTGGCCTAGGACCACAACGCCACAATACTTTTTTCGTTGCGATGAGTAGTTTTCGGAGGAGCGATTTGGCCTGCGTTCTCTGAAACACCCTGCATATAATTCGTTCGCCTACATAAGGGTGACCGGAAATTAAATGACGGAGACGGGTGTTTTGGAAAGACATCTTGGACAGAAGGCCTTAACGATGAATGTTATACGCCATTTATGAGGGCCAACACCGGGGACAGGTTGGACATGTCATGTGCTTCACTTCAGCGTTCTGCTGAAAATGAAGTTCTGTCACTTAGAACACGGGTATCAGCCGAACGCTCACGCGTTACTTCTATCAAATACTCGTACGTGACCATTACTCGGATGGCAGCGTTTGACTGAGTTCGGACTCAAAGTGCAACGGAGTATAGACGGTGATGCATTTCATATGCGGAAAACAAGTTGTCTGCTTTTCGCGCAGGAGTTGCGACGATGTCAGAAACTCAGAACGACGCCGAGATCTGAATGATTTCGATTAAAAGTATAGCGGGTAGCCCCAATGCTAGATTCCTTGAAGTCGTCACACTATTTCTTTTCAATCAGCCAATAACAGCCTCGGCGTTTTGACATCATTGCAATCCGTGCAAAAAAAAATAATAATAAATAACAGACGAACTGGCGCTTCGCATTGGAGAGCCACGCACGACCACTAGAGCCATTTGTCCTGGTACCCTTTAGAGATCACGGCCCACGGCGCGAACCTGTGAACCGCCCTTGTCACGAAGAACACTGGAGTGCGCAGAGCCCTCTCCGCTATTTCCCAGACTACAGCGGAAAGAAAAAAGTTACGCGGCAGTTGCGCGTGACAGTCCTGGTGGAACGTAGCGCGGCAAAAAAAAGCAACAACAAGAACGTAGAAGCCACAAGATAGGCAGCGTCGCGATTCTCTCTAGAAGGCAAATGACGTCCGAGACGTATGTGTCTGTGTGTACAGAAGCAAGCACACTCAAGTCTCAGCTGTCGGCGAATCTAAGACAAACAGTCCAAGACAGACAGAAGTGAAAACACCGCAGGGGTGTCCACGTCTGCTTAGCCAACCGACGCCAATATCCGTGAAGGCGAAATTGCTGCTTCTGTTCGCTTACCGCGTTTCTTTCTTCCTATTATTATTATATTTTTCTTTTTTTTCTGCTTTTATGGTTGTGGCGTCTACGTTCTCCAAAATAAGTTCTGGCTTATTGCCTCGCTGCTCATTTTGTTAAGAGGATTCCCGGTGCCACAACGAGCAACAGACGATATGTATTTCTTTCATATGTCTATATATTTTTTTTTCTTTTTTAGCCGCTTGGTCGATTTTGGTAAGTGGATGGAATTGGGCTCAGCTGTTCCCGAAATTGGAAAGGGGAAAACAAAAAGCAGAGATAGTTTTATTTGAGATTAGCCTAGGCATTCGAGTTTCTCTCGTTGCTCTAGCAGGTGATTCTCCTTGGCGAGGTCTTTTGATCGTACCCTGGAAACTAATATGTTTTGTACCCATTACTAAAAAAAGTAACCGATTAAAATCGTTATTATTCTTGCTGAGAAAGCATTCCGTTATATTGCTCGATTACTCAAGGCGAAAGTTAATGTTCCTCAAACTTGACAACAGTAACCTTTGCTTCTCGAAAGACAATTTTCTGCTGGTTTGAAAGCGGGACTTTCCTACTCTCCATTAAATCAAAGTCACCGAATGGTGAACTAGTTATCTTCTTAATCCACCAATTTTGGTACATCCTCCTCCTGCCGGAGCAGGAAGGTGCAGTACCTTTGATCCTCTTGTTGGAAGAACAAAGGGGATCATCAGAAACGGGAGGGAAAAGAAGCACTAAAACAACCGGAAAGAATAAACACAAATTCGGGACGCAAACAGACGATACAACTCTTTCAATGAAAACGTTGTATCGTCTGTTTGCGTCCCGACTTTGTGTTTATTCTTTCCGGTTGTTTAAGTATTTACCAACACGCTCGTTTTTTAATGTTAAAGAAGCACTCTTTACAAGTAATGTTAGTACTTCCAAAAGTGATCAGATTATGCTTGTGGTTACTCCCTAATGAGCGTAGTAAAATGATGACAAAGTACTTCAAAAAGTGCTCCATTACAAGTATATTCATTAGTTGTAATCAGTATACCGTAGCAGTCTTAGCCTAGCGAAAGCGATTAAAAAAAAAAAAAACGCGTAAAGCCGAAGAAGAAGAAAAAATATCAGAAGCAGAAATGTGTGGCTTGGTGATAGAATAAATTTGACTTATGTCCAATAATATACTATGCGTACGTTCAGGAGTCTAGGACCAAGCGCAAAATTATGATTTTGATGTAGAGTCACTCGTTTTCCCACGCTCATTCTTAGTTTTTTTCTAACATTTAAAAAAGCATGTTTGGAATGAAATTATATGCGCAGACTTTTCGTAAATATATTCAATTTACGTTTTTATTTCATATTTACTTGTTCCGCTCCCTGGTTTTCAGCACTTAAGCGCCCTGCAACTTAAAGTGCTTTCAAAGTTTAGATTTACTTAACCCCAACGCAACTTAAAGTGACCATGCAGGCCATTTCAAAATTTTCTAAAAACGAGGCAGTGGTGGACCATCGCCCCTTGAAACAGAACGTGGACAACGACAAGAAGGGCAGAAGGAGCAACGCAGCCAAAAAACAAGCGGAATCCATGCTGTACGCCCGTCTCGGCTCCGAAACAGTAGACGTCTACACCGACACAGCTCTCAGAGAAGACGGAGGAGACACAGCCAGTGCATGTTTTTTTTCTTAACACACAATCCAAGGCAAACCTTGCATTTCACAAGAAACACTCTACCAAAGAAGCAGAGCTAAGAGCCATATCATTCGGAGTGTAAGACGAGTTCCTGACCCCCCGGAGGGGTCCAAGCACTTACGCCTGTAAATGGACTCGAAAAAGGCCCCAGCCACTTGCCGGAAGCGATACTCCCCCAGGAAAACGGTAAAAAAATAAAAGCTAGAGCAAAGACGCTCAAATCCAGAGGAGTTAAAATCACCATCCTCTGGGTCCCGGGCACGTGGTCCCGGGCCATGCCGGGATCGAGGGGAACGAGAGGGCACACAAAGCCGCGTGAGAGCTCAATTCTCTCCCCCCCCCCCCTCCCCCCCTCTCCCAGCGCGATTCTCGACAGCCCTCCGCCTGTACTTATTCAAGAGGACTCTAATGACGAAGAACATCCCTACTGGGACGAGGAGGCGACCCTTGCCCTCCTCGAGCGACGAAGCAAATACTTTACTAAAGGGAATACATTCCACTCTGCTCATTTGCATTAGACAGAACGCCTACGGTGCCAAATCCAGCCCTGACGGAGGGGAGGTCCGCGTCAGACGAATCTTTTTTTTTTCTTTTTTGGCAAATAAGCTACCATCATCATCAGTCGTAGACATTTCACGACGACGCGCTACGCTACGCCGGCGGTCGGTTCGCCAGTGCAAGCCAGTGTCTCGAGGTGTCAAACAACTCCAAATGTGTTGCGTGGTGTTTTCGTTTGGTACTTTTCCAAAACGATGCACACGATATACCCCGAGTTTCAGCAAAGATTGGTTTAGTTTCGGTTTCTCCAATTTGAGTTTTAGAAACAAAAAACTCCGCAATTATATGTATTTTGCTGTTTTCCGTTCAAGACACAATCTGTTATTTTCTGTATTGCGTATGTTATATCAGTGATGTGCGCCACTAGTGTGGTGCAGTTTTCGAGTTTGTATCCTATAAACCAGAAAACACTATTGTTTTTTTTCTTTTAAGGCGCTACCAGCTGTTGGTCAGCAAAGCATTTTGTCTTTAGTCTTAACTTACTTTGCTCTGGAGAGCCACGACAGCGCGAAAAGGCAGCAGCCCGTACCATGGAGGCCCGCGGTACCGCGTCTGAACATGATATTGTGCTGAGTATATACATGCATGATGACGACGACACGGGTTGTTGGTATTGGGGAGGATGGCAGTTCGATTCGCACAAGTCTAGATTTCGTGGAGGCGGGTTGGGCCTCCACGAAATCTGGACTTGGAGCAGCGAGCCATGGGGATCTGGCACGCCGTTGCATCGGTGCATGATGGATCCCCAGGAACATGATGGTGCTGTTGCTGACGGGGCAACTGGGGTCGAAGCATCAGGCTCCAAGGAGGCAGCACAGTCAAAGTAGAAGCTGCCGCCTCCGAGAAACCGAGCCAGGGCTTAGATTGAGGCACCGCCGTCGCCCGGTGCGTCATCTTCTCAACGTTGTCGTCGTTGTGTTCTTTATTTATACGCATATATATGTATAAATAAGATGAATAAAAAGACACGCAATCGAAGGGCCAGAGGCGCCCACACCAAACACTGCCTTTGCAAAAAAAGAAAAAAAAAAAGAAAGGAAAAGAAGCCAGGCTTAAAATCAAAAACTACCACCATCATCTTCATCATTACCGCCCGATAGCCGAGACTTCCCGACGATAGAGGGCTCTCGCCAAACCCAGAAAGCCTGTGCAAGCCGAGGCTGTTGTATTTTCGAGGAGCGTAATGTATTCCCCCTAGCAAAGTATTTGGACGAAGGGTCCTGCGGAATATGCTACCTGAAGATGATGACCCACTGCCAAACAAGGTATACGGTCGGTGGGCTACAGTGCGTCTTCGGAGACTGAACCGGACCGGCGGTCTCCCCGGCAGTCCGGGCTAAGTTCGAGAGATGTGCGCTCAAGACAGATGCAGAAAGAGAACACGCCGACGACGGATCTTGGAGATGATGCGCAACTGGGCAACAAGCCACAAGTGCCCATATTTTATGGGGCTGTGTGGAGCTTAGCCGGACGCGGGAAAAAGCAATTGGAAAACTGCAACCCAAGCTGCACCCGGGATGACTTCAGGATGGATACCCAAGGGGCGCACCGCGACACCGCAAAGCCATATTGGACTCGCTTCTTGACTCTGCGCCCGGAATGACTTCAGGATGGATACACCCGAGGGGCGCACCACGACACCGCAAAGCCATATTGGTCTCGCTTCTTGACTTTGTCGCGACAGCGAACATCCAGGACTCTATCTGATTACAGACATTTCTGGTACCCCGCTCGCTCTCCACACCCTATACCTCACCCCCTTCTCTGTCCTGTCAGTGGACAATTGATCTTCTTTCATAAAACATATTCAATCAAACAGTCAATAAAAGAAGGTGTTTTTGAACGCAATGGTGAACAGCATACCAATCAATATTTTTTACAGGTCTGTGACTCTTATTTGCGTGCCTGCAAATAAATGTTATTAACCGAAACAAACATTCGGACGCATAGAGCAGTGCCTCCTAGATAAGTTACACTATGCCTGTCAGCTCGGAGCACTGGCAAGCGGAAGGGAGAGGGCAAATAGTATATGTAATTGCCGTGCGGTGGAGCCACCTAGGCGTACAAACCTGCCGTGCAGTGAAGCCAACCATCTATTCCGTAGGAGGTTCAATAATGTCGCCCCAGCAGCACCGACAGCAAGAAATCTAAATGTTTTTGACTGACAGCTCGGGACCAGCTTGCCGTTTTCAACGGAATATTACTTATTTATTTTCCTACCTTTTCACCCGCACACGACCCGGCGCCAACTATTTCTATGCACGCGGTTCAAGTTAATCGCAAAAGCCCTAACTTCCGCCAAAGCAGACGGTCAAGTGGCCAAGCGTTCTCCGCGTTCGCGCTGCAAAAGCGAAGCCTGGCCGCGCTTGTCTCGTAGTTTTGTATTTAGTCTCAGCGAAACTCGTTCGAATCAGGGTGGTCGCATCCAGAACAGTGTTCGGCATGTTGTTAAAAAAACATATATATGATATACCTTCAATAATAAGGTAAATACAACATGCTAGAAAAATAGACAAAACGAACGTCCGCCAGGCGGCGCTACCTAACTGTACGTGCGTTTTGTGAGGTGAAGCATCGGGGCTGGATACCTCTTGGAGAGAAGCTGACAGGCATAGTGCAACTTATACAGGAGGCACTGCATAGAGTTATTACAATAAACGCTAGAGGTTCAGGTGGCGCTAGTGTGCTGTTGCATTTTGAAGCAGACAGCAAGCAGTCTAAATTTGACTTCCGGTAATACATTCCTATGGGAAAACTCAAATGCGTTTTCTCTTCGCGCTCGATTATAAGAGCAAATATTGCTTAGTGTTGTAATAGAATAAAAAGTTTGGAACATTTTACAATCAAATGTACAACAAAGGTGTCAGATAAAGCGTTTTACTTTAGAATTCATGGTGTCGAACGCTGCACTAAAATAACCCAATACACATGCATAATACGTGTTGACGCTGTAGGCTGCTACTATAGGGCACGCATTTACGCATATATAGTCAATGCTATGAAGCAGACAGAATGAATCAGCTTGGAAAAATACCAAAGGATGCCAATTTATGCTAAATAAAACAATCAAAACAGACGACAAGAACGAAGCAGGGAGTTATGGAACGAAGAACACGTACTGGATTAGTAACAAACTGTTCACGAATAATCACTCATAGCTTGTATTGATTGATTGATAGCTTGTATTGACATGTCATACTGCACATCGCAGACCCGGGACTCAATTGGTGCTAATTTAAACACCGTTCAGTAATACAAAGGTTATTAACTATATAAATTACACTTCTATAATGTGAATAAAACTACATAGTACCCATTACGAGTACAGAAACTACGCTGATTTCTATTATTCCGTGGCGAAGAGAAAATATCACAGACGTTTTCTCATAGGAATACACAGGGAGGCTGGAAAAGTATACTGCTTGCTGTCAGCTTCAATTTGCAACCGGAAGTCCCAAAGACACTAGCGGCACCTGAGCTTTGACCCCGTAAGTGATAACGTCACAACATGGCGTCTGGGTCTAAACAAACCGTTGCTAGGGACGTTGCTATGGACTAATGCATGGAGACTCCACATGAGGCTAGATTTTTGCTTACAAGTAAGTAAATATTTTTTTTGTAAGCAACCTAACCTCTTGATACCTAATTATGAAGATGTTCTTGTCGTCTCAGTGTCGTAATGCAACAATGAAAGCCATTTCTGAAGTATTACACTCCGCTTTGCTTGGGTAGCAGACGACACGATAGATTTGCTGGCCTCTGTTGCAGCGGGCGTCTTCATTGAATTGCGTCGGTAAACAAGTGAACAAACAAGTGCATTTCCGTGGCCGTAGAGGCCTCCGCAATGTGCGTTTTTTTCTGTCAAGAACCCAGCTTAGTTCAGATGGGTGAAAATGCCGTAAAATCAAACCACGTCATGCAGATCATTTAGGACGACGACCTGAAGTGCATTACCGGCGTAGTGCAGGCCAGTATGAGAAACAAATCGTACGCCGTCAAGGTAATTCGTTTAGTATTGTTAATATTATTGAGGTCAGGTTATTCAAGAATTCAATGTCTATCGCGATTTTTCATCAACCGTTGCAGCGATGGTTACGACCAGGTACGACGCACCCTCACATAGCGCGAGTCCATATGCAAAATTTGGGATCTCGACCGATCGCCTGAAATGCTTTTCTCACGGGTTCAACGCGATCTTTTAGCAGACGATCATCTCGATCGACGCCCGGGCTTTCGATAAGCCATATTTTGCATCGCACCCCACTATGAATTCTTTTAAGTTACTGAAAATCATTATATTTAGAACAAATGCAATATCAGAATATCGTCCTTATTCACACGATTCAAACGACGGCGCCGGCTTGGCCTGCCGGTGTGTGGCAAACGGCGTACTTCTCGCATTCGTCGTCTGCAGCAGGCATCTTGAGGACCGGAAGTTGCAGTTGTAACTATTTCAGAAACAAGCGATTACCGGCACACTTCTGTCGAAACATATAGGACATTCAAGCTTTCTATATCTGTAATTTTTAGAAGTTTAAATCTTACTCCTGATTTTTGAACGGTCGGGATTTCGTAGCGAAACCTAGCCACATGTATTTGTCCATAACAACGACCCTAGCAGCGGTTTGCTTTTACCCATGACGTCACACTTACGGCGTCATATACGTTCGGACGTGACGTCGAGGAGCACTGCCGGTGTCGGTAGGATTTAGCGGACTCCAGCGCGGGTCCCGCGGTTGGCTCTAGTGCACGGCGGTTTGTGAACTGGAAAAATGGACGGCGACGACGGTTGCGCTCACAGACAAGTTGCTCCCGAGCAGCGACCTCACGCCGACGAAACGGGGAACGCTTCTCAGGACGCAAAACTCTGGATCGGCGCTTTACGAGGACGTTCCAGACAGACTTGCCAAGGGATCCTCAGTCGCTGCCTCAGAGCCTGGTGGGCGACTCTCCCGACTCTCCGCCCGATTGGCCGGCGCCGCCGCCGCAACACCAAGAGCTAGTCCGTCATTCGTTTGAACCAATCGCCTGGCAAGGAGATCGCTGTCGTCATGCTTCGACGTCACGCAGCTCTTTAGTTCACGTTTCTGCCGCCGTCTCGGAGGCGTCTCCGGTATCGTTCCCGGCGCCATTATTACCCTACCTGTTGAATTGACTGCTGCGGCACCCAAGCGTGTGTTCGGACTAGAAGTTGGTGAACAGTGTCTGAGACGTGCTCGACGCCTACCTCAACCGTCAAATAAAACTTCCAAAATTGTCTTCTTGGTCCCTTTAAAAGGCTTCGTACCTTTGCTAGCACTTCGTCGCTCCCCTTACAAAAATTATGCATGAGTTTCAATTGAGTTTCCAATGTATTCTTATAGAGTCAATTGAAGCTCAATATAAACTTAACGTGTATTTTGTTTGATCGTAAGAAAATCAATGTATATATTCTATTAAATATACTCATCAGCGTGTCGCAGGCGCTGCCACAAAAGATATGCTAGAACATTCACGGAATAAGAAATGGAGGGCGTATGTTTTGAAGGCCGGGCTTCCAGAGCACTCTCTATGCCTTCCGCCGTGCTTTTACTGCGGGCGCCCGTGTGGTGCATGAGTCGCCGAATCGTTGTCGAATAAATGAAACTCGAGCTCAAGGCGTCCCAGCTGAAGCTCCTTCCTGCCGCTCTCACCCTGTCAGCAATATAGCGACAGATTCACGAGCACGTCCCTCTCCTACAAATCTTCGTGAAAGACGTGAGGCGCTTCTGGAACCCAGGTCTAAAATCAGACAAACAAAAAAAAGAAAAAAAGATCGGTAAATTGTTTCAATCTTACGCGTGTTTTTTTATGTTAGACACTGCTTTTTTATCTATTGATGCATGAGTGCCACAACTACTATTGTCATGATGTTCGTAAAGTCACAAATAAAATGTGAATGTTGCAGTTTTGTAAATTAGTCAACCATATATAATCGCCACGGTTATCCACGCACTGGCTGCATAGCCGTATAACCAACGGAGTGAAGCCTACGTCATCAGTAATGTATGGTTTTGAAAAGTTGCTTTCTTATTAAAACTAACACCTTATTTAAACAAAATGTTTTATTGGTACAAAAAAAATTAAAAAAAAACGTAACAGGTGTTTTAATGCCGTCTAGGCAGGCGAGTCGTACGGCCAGTCGGACGAAGAGATAGTCGCCACGATAAGTTGGATAGTTCGTGAAACTCCTTTAATTCTATTTTAATTGAATATCTTGATGGGTAACGTTGCTACTTTGGGCATTGGCAACAATTATTACCGGAAGCTGGAACAATCTAAGGATTTTAAAATAATAAGGCAACATATGTGCCTTAAATTAATAATTGACCTGCTCTCGCATTTTTTGCTGCCTGATTCCTCAAATCAACGCAGAAGAAACGCCGCGAGCGTTGTGAACGCCACCTATAGACCCTTTCGCTATTTACAAACATGATTTACAAACATGAACTCCCGCTTGCTTCCCATGCGATTTCTGGTCGCACCGCCTTTCCAATCCTGTTGAGCTTGCTGATGTCACCAGTGCTAGAAAACATAAATGCTACACGGACAACAAAGGTGAAGACTTACCGCGGGTTTTCGGCGGTACAATATTACATCTTGGAGGAGGCAAGTTGGTTTGCAAAAATACTCGAAACATTTTAACAGATTTTGCACTCCTTCGTTCTTTTGGAGTTCACCTGGAGAATTGGTAGTTAATAAACGTTCCATCCACATTTCAAGCAGCGGCGTTAAGGTGGCTTTTGTTCATTCTTTTTATAAACCGGAAGTTCTCTGGGACTTCAAAGACTGGAGGACCACCTGGTAGTGTTTGAGATAAAAGGGTCTATAGACGGTGAGAGGTTAGTTTTTAAGTAGATGCTCCGCCTTCAGGGCACGAGCTTTCTACTTTTGGTAACACTTCGCCGCACGCGAAGTCAAAGCATGGTGGAAGGCAAAGATCGCACGCTGGGTGACAGAGCTTCTACTGGAATCTTAGCCTCTCACTGACTTTGGAGTTATCGAACCCTCACACTATAACTTCGACGCCATCACACAGTGTGGTGGCGTCGATTGCGACTGTGGACTCAATAGACGCTTTACACACGCGCCAGAATGCAGCCGCCATTGCTGACCTTCTCTTGTTTTACCGAGATACCGAGCCACTGAAATTGGTGTGGACGAGCCTCCACAAAGGCCAATGCTGGGGAGAAAGGCAGAATAAAATCTAGGATGGCAATGACCTAGCCTGCTATGGTAATCATGAAGTGAAGTAAACGTAATAAGAAGAAACAAAAACTGAAGGTCAGTTATGGCGGCGCCCATGCACAACTGCTGCAAAGCGTCTATACTACGATTGCTGATTGGTGCTATAAATAGCCCAACCGGGCTACTTATTTTTATAGTTTGTTGGTGGTTGGTTATTTGGCTATTCTTGAGGGGGCTATTTTGCACCCAAAATTCAAGCAATTTTAAAGCACTTGTTTTCTAAGCATTGTGTATTTTTAGCCAGATAGGAAACAAGGATTAATTAAAAAATAAAGTAGAAAAGCAATCTATCCAAATCACAATTGTGAAAATTTAATATGTGGGTCGCGAAGTCAACATCGTTTTTATTGTAAGTTCTACCGCCTGAAATTCTTTTGTTGCGAATTCCAACACGGCAGTGATGCACGCTTGCTCCGCCATTGCTTCTAGAAACTGGTAATACTTGATCAACTTCTTGCATTATTTTGTAAATACAGGCATTATGTCGCCAGTGGGCCAAAGGACTGTTTCGAATACCTTGTATGAAGTGTCACGTTTTGGGCTGTTTGGGTTATTTTTATAGTCATACATGGAGCTATGTTTGGGCTATATCTCACGAAACTTGGGTAGGTTAATCTGTGAGTACCTGGCAACCCTGATTCCGATGAGATCAAGCGTAGATGCAGACTGGACGTGAGGGCTGCGTTTGGCTGGTCTTCGTTACAGTTGGTGTGTCGGGCTCGGGCCCTGCTCTTGGATTGGCGACATCCTTGTATGATGAGACGTTACATGGAGGCAAACAAGGCTGTTCGCAGGGTTTTATCATTCTAGGGGGTGTTAGCCGCGTTCACAGACCGACGTAGAAGAGTGTCGTACACGTTTCTGACACCTTTTCACTAACACGCCAGCGTTCTGGGAACTCGCCGAGCTCATTTAAAAGCATCTCGTCAATGCCATCGCTAAAACTCGAAGGCATCGTTTCACATTGTATCAATACATACGATATTCCCACTCAATCCTTACCATAGCGCCTGATAAGTTTTGAAATGTTTGGTTGTTTCTTTTCACTACGGCTTCACAGTGTATTAGGTGATCTCTTCCTTTATTTTATCTTACAGATCAGTGTGAGTTCTTTTGGCAAAGCAATATATTGTGCAGTGCTTTTTTTTCCACTTATACCAGGCATACATACGCTTCCGCTCCTTCCTAAGATACAGTTGGCCACCTGTGACCTCTGATATTCCTCTTTCGTTGGTTGATTTACGTCTATTGGGCAGGAGATCGAACTATAGGGGGAGCTTTATCGAGGTAGTCGTCCTCACAGCCCGGTGTTTACTAACACAGAATAACAAAGAAATTGAACCTCGCCATGCACGGTCTGGACACGAGCGCTTCACTCTTACCAGTGCTTTGGTTGCACGAGAGCGGCCATTCGAATCGTCACCATCGATATCGCCGATCAAAAACAAACTAGAGAATTCGGTTTGTTGTACCCACAGCTGAAGCGTGCCGCCAGAGGCGTGACTGTTCGAACTCCTCCCCAATACGAAGAACGCATGTTTCTGTAAACTGCATTTTTTTTAAAATAACAAACACGCGCAATTCCTAACAAACCTTAAAAAAAGTTTGAATAATAATTAAAAAAAACAAAAAAACTGTCAACGTTTGAATGTGGGCTTCTCAAAACTTTGTGTGTCAAGTTTTAATTTTATTAGTCGGAGAGATTTTATCCAAACGTCAAATTTTATAGGAGCTCCGTCCGCTACCGCGTGCTCAGCGCAGAAGTGGAAAGGAGTAGAGATGAGAAATCGAAAACGTTTCATCATCGGTAGTGTCCGATGACCTTTGCTTGCATCTAAGCTGTCTCGGAAATGCCACCGATGACGTCACGGCGCCTTGGACAGATAAGAGGCAGCAGAGAGGCTCGCCGCATCCCCTGCGGCAATCGCTGTCCGTATGGCCAAAATAAAACAGCTTACCTTTACTTACTTAAGCGCATAAATCGAATTCAAGGGACAGAAGTTTATCTAGAAGGCAGCTCATATCTCGGATGTTTTTTTAGCGCTTGAGTTCTTTTACATCATCGGAAGGAAGATGATTACAAAGCTTAGAACCGAGTCCTTCGTGATATTTTTTATTTAAACAACCACTTTCTTTTTATGATCAATATTTTCTTGCGTGAGAATTGAAAACCATGTTGCAACCATAGTAAGAAACTAAAAATAGCCGCGAGACGGGCGAAGGACGAGTAGTGCACAAACACAGCTCTCTGTTGAGCACTTGTCTATCGTTCGTCTTCGCAATTTCTTTTTTTTAGTTTCTTAATGTATAATTAACTTGCTCAAATTTCAATAGTATTCCGATTTCAAAAGTCCCTTCTCGATGTTGCGCGCGTCTTGGAACTGCTTTTAATTTAAACTTTCTAACTAAGTAGTGTAGTTGCTAATATAAGGTGTAATGTCGGTTCTTTTAGCAGTGCCTGAGTAGTTGGACCCTTGCGTTGTTGCCAACACATTCACACGGTGCTCCGTTCAAGGGAAGCAATACAACGCAAACGTAGCAATCTGATAACACAAGTAATGCAAAGTTGCAAGCGAGCTGGACAAGAATGATGATAAAAATCCCCGGAGAAGGGGAGCAAGGGGGACAAAGGACAAAATACAAAGACCAAAGAGGGACAAAGCACGAAGGTTCGATATCAGGACCAGGCGGATTTTTTTTTGTCGCGCACCATTCACCTAGCTGTGTTTGGAGATTTGTTCCCCTTCTCCAGGAATTTTATCATCGTAGCAATCTCTTACTTTAGATTAGAAGTGTTTTTTTTTTTCATGAAATAGTGGTAGAACAGTAGTGTATTTAAAGCACGGAGTGCTTTTTAACGAAACCCCAGTTCTACAAGTTTGTCCGTCCGTCCGTTTGTCCGTCCGGCCGTGCACTTTCCGCTAAATGTAGTGGGGAAATTGGCGTCACGTGACATATATGGAGTATTCACTCGCGGCCATAGCTCTGTACGCGGCTGCTGAGCGCGTGCTGACGGCAAGCTTCGGCAGTTATTTCGGCACGTGCATTCCGCACCATCAAGAATGCCGGTTTTAGCAGAGTAATAATAAACACTCCTTTTTAGGATGCGCTCTCAACATCGCTCTCAAATATGGCGTCTAGTGAACACCACCTATACGTCAATTCAGTTTTTAAGCTAAATTTAGCGGGAAAATTCCCGTCTTTTGGCCTAAGCACTATTTAGTTTCTTACTTCATTTAGCGGGGAAATGGATTTCTCGTGACCTGTACATCCATTTCGGTTTTCCCGCTAAATCTAGCGGGAGAAATCGACGTCACGTGGCCCAATGTTACGTGACCAAAAGAACAGTGTAGTATATTGGCTAAATTTAGCGGGCAAAAATACATCAGGTGACATACCAATTCCCTATCACGATTCCTCTCCTCCATTTCCCCTCCCTTTCTGTTCCCATAGCTTCCACTTCCAAGCCAAAAACGGGCCGACTAAGAGCTGCGCTCTGATACATACATATATATATATATATATATATATATATATAGGTGAGGCAGAGTAGCTTGAGAACGATGGACCGGGAAAATGTAAAGTCAGAGATCCGTACTTGAGAAGTTGCTATGCTAGGAGTTTATTGCATGTATTACGACAGTTTCGCCTAGAGGCTCGGCTTCGTCAGGAGATCTCCTAGTATAGCAACTCCGCAACTACGAATCTCTGACTCACCTATATATATATATATATATATATATATATATATATATATATATATATGGGTGTTTTCATCTCAAATCGGGCAGGCTAAAAGGGTCTAATTTTTAATTTTCACGAAAAAAGTATTTGTTTTGGGGGCATTTCTCAAATGAAGGAGGGCGCAAACCGCATGTTCTCCCGATTTTTTGTTCTCGAGTTACGAGCCGTAGAAGCCGCAGTGGCAGAAACTAGTGTTTTTGCCTGCCGTCGCAGGTCGCGTGTTTGACACCCTCTGCTGGCGCTAGTCTTTTTTCTACACCCTTTTAACTTTTTCGCCTCATTTAATAGGTATTATAAAGATATCTTGACGTATTCAAATATTTTTAGGAATTTGATTGTTTTCTAAAATATGTGTAAAACTCGTCACTCCGGTCGCTTTTTGGACAAATTTGACAGGTCATTATTTTGTCTGTACTTAAGGTAAATTTTCTCTCTTTGGCTCTACAGAAAGCCCAAAGCAAGCCCATTATAGATATAATATCATTATGATCTGTCGACTAGCCGCTCCGCTACCTTCACGTAAACGTTGTAAGAAATAACAAATGTTGAAAGTTTGAGGTCGATTTTCTCAAAAACCCCATTTTTGTAATTTTTTTTTAAAATTCTTTTCGACATTTTAATTGACTACAAAAAAAACAATCTAGAATTGTAATATTTTGGTTGTATGTCCTCTATTTGAGCCGCAATCGCGTGAAATGTGTGAACATTTGCTATTTTTCACAATGTTTACGTGAAGGTAGCGGAGCGGCTACTCAGCAGATCAGAATTATATTACTATATCTGTACTAAGCATGTTTGGGGCTTTCTATAGAACCCAAGAAATAAAATGTACCTTAAGTACAGACAAACTAATGACCTGTCAAATTTGACCAAAAATCAACCTGAGTGACGAGTTTGACATTTTCTTTAGAAAACAATCAAACTATTAGAAATATTTGAACACGTGAAGGTATTTCTATAGTACATTATTAAACGAGGAGGAAAAGTTAAAATGGTGTACAAAAAACACTAGCACCAGCAGAGGGTGTCAAACACGCGACCTGCGACGTGAGGCAAAACACTAGTTTCTGCCACTGCGGCTTCTACGCTTCGTAACTCGAGAACAAAAAATCTGGGGAACATGCGGTTTGCGCTTTCATTCATTTGAGAAAAGCCCCTAAAACATATATTTTTTTCGTGAAAATTAAAAACTGGACCTTTTCAGCCTGCCCGATATGGGAGGCTTCATTTCAAATCGGGCAGACTAAAAAAGTCTTATTTTTAATATTCACGAAAAAAATATTTGTTTTGGGGGCATTTCTCAAATGAAGGAGGGCGCAAACTGCATGTTCCCCAGATTTTTTGTTCTTCAGTTACGAAGCGTAGAAGCCGCAGTGGCAGAAACCAGTGTTTTCGCCTGCCGTCGGAGGTCGCGTGTTTGACACTCTCTGCTGGCGCTATTGTTTTCTCTACACCCTTTTATCTTTTACCACTCATTTAATAGGTATTATAAAGACACCTTGATGTATTCAAATGGTTTTAGGAATTTGATTGTTTTCTAAAAAACATGTCAAGCTCGTCACTCCGGTCGCTTTTCGGTCACATTTGACAGGCCATTACTTTGTCTGTACTTAAGGTAAATCTTCTTTCTTTAGCTCTATAGAAAGCCCAAAGCAAGCCCATTATAGATATAACAACATCATTATTATCTGCGGAATAGCCGCTCCGCTACCTTCACGTAAACGTTGTGAAAAATAACAAACATTCACACATTTCACGTGATTGCGGCTCAAACAGAGAACATACAAGCAAAATATTACATTTCTAAACTCTTTTTTCTTATAGTCGACCAATATTTCTAAAAGAATTTAAAAAATAAAAATTTACAAAAATTTGGCTTTTGAGAAAATCGACCTCGAACGTTCAACGTTTGTTATTTCTTACAACGTTTACGTGAAGGACGCGTAGCGGCTAGTCGACAGATCATAATGATATTATTATATCTGTATTGGGCTTGCTTTGGGCTTTCTGTAGAGCCAAAGAAAGAAAATTTACCTTAACTACAGACAAAGTGAGGACCTGTCAAATTCGACCAAAAAGCGACTGGAGTGACGAGTTTGACATGTGTTTTAAGAACCAATCAAATTCCTAAAAATATTTGAATACATCAAGGTATTTTTATAATACCTATTAAATGAGGGGGGAACGTTAAAAGGGTGTAGAGAAAACAATAGCGTCAGCAGAGGGTGATAAACACGCGACCTGCGACGACAGGCAAAAACATTAGTTTCTGCCACTGCGGCTTCTACGGCTCGTACCTCGAGAACAAAAAATCGGAAGAACATGCGGTTTGCGCCGTCCTTCATTTGAAAAATGCCCCCAAAACATTTATTTTTTTCGTGAAAATTAAAAATTAGACCCTTTTAGAATGCCCGATTTGAGATGAAAACACCCATATATATATATAAGCTCGGAAGAAAAAAAACCTTGGTGAAAACAGCAACAACGGACGGTTTATTCTTCAAAATTTCGGCCGGAGTCCGGCCTTCGTAAATACATATACTGTATATGATTAAAGAAAGTTTAAGTAAACAGGCGAGCAGGTTGATGTTACACATATTTGGAAAACCGGAGACGGCGGACGAAGAAGGGGACAAACACAAAGCGCCTGAATTTGGTTTTGTGTTGATCCCCTCCTTCATCCGCCGCCTCCGGGTTTTCAAATATATGTATGGATATAGTTTGACACGTGTTGTAGTGGAGGATCAAGATTCATCAAAATAATTTTATTGGATACACTCACATTTACTAAAAGGGTTATAGTACTTGACACAATACTTAAACAAATTCTCTGGAACAAAGAGAGCACTTTATCAAAGGTAAGGAATAAATCGTTCTTGAGCTAAGCATCTTGAAATCATCGGGCACACTTAATTATCAGTGGAATTCACGCATCTTAAAAATAAAAAAATCACAGCCCGTTATTGGAGACTATTATCCTACATCAACAGTGAGCTCTGCTTAGCAATACAATGATATCACTGGACATATTCTCCAACACAGCTTTCCCCAATGGGCTTCCAGATGCGAACGCTCAACATCCTACATGCTCTGCTTGACTTTTTTAAAGTACCAATCTATTGAATCTAATCATCCAGGCACCGGCCGAGACTAATTTGTCCAGCACCTGAAATTGTAAATAGCTTTTTTTCATGCGTTAGACTAATGGATCGGGTCGTAGGGTCATCTTCTCGCAGCCTTGGCCAAGCCATGTGTGCTAGGGCCTCGGCAGTTTTTTCAACGGGAACCTGTCAAGAAAGAACTGCAGAGAGAGAGAGAGAGATAATAAATGAAAGTTGTGCAGAGGTTGGGAAATAACTGCAGCTATTTGAGGCACTTGTTAGAGAATGCCTTTTTGAATGCAATATGTGAACATATAGTGTTATCGTTAAAACAGCTCTTGAATAATGTCGGGTTAAGTTGCAACAAGATCAAACGAATGGTGTTTATAGCTGCTCTGCTCACTGCTCCCTGGAAGTTTCAGCTAGTGTTTGAGGCTGCTAGAGCTGGGTCGTGTTGCGGTGACTGTACTTACACTGATCGCTTCGCCCCTGGCAAATAAAACTGTTTGATTAATCAGATGTTCTTCGAAAGTGTTTGTCGCGTAAATGAGACAAAAAACAAATCAACCGAATAAAAAAAAATACATTACAGGGCAAACAAAACGTATTGAAACTCGACTGATTGCAACCTTCTTGCAATCAGTCAAGTGTTTAAGTGAGCGAGTATAGCTTGCCAATAATTTTAAATCATCTCGGACACCATTTTGTTTGGAGAAACGATACAGGAATGACAGGGACGTTTTTCTGTTGTCCTGAAAATTTCGCGAGGTATCCCTTAAAAATAGAGCGTGCAAGCGCAACCGAGACACAACAGCGATGGATATCAGCGTGAGCTCCAGGTTTTTGATATGCGCGGCTGCTCTGCACTCGAGCAGCGGCATTAACATATCAAGTCTACCCGTTTGTGTTCGTAACTCAGCATAATATGAAGGCAGCGCACTCAGACTGGAAGCACAACAACGGGGAGGACTTCGGTTTTGTAGCCTTTACCATTGCCTGTTCTCTCAATCTCGAGCGAGACGTGCAACCTGAGGGGGGCCGGGGGGGGGGGGGGGGAGGTGCGGAGAGGATTAAAATGAATACTTATACGACCATTCTACTTGATTTCATCAATGATGTCCTTGACTATGGCGTGCTTGATGAAAGCGCTACGGAACGTTCCAGTCACAGTTCGCCGATAATTGTAGGCGATTTCGACTTCTTCGATGATGTTTAGGGGGCAAGTAGCAACGCCGTTCATGACGATAATTTCCAATTAATGCAGTCAAGGTCATTAAGAGGTCACATGAAGAACTCTGGTGAACTTTTTGTGTGTTCTCTTGATTATACGCGGACCAAACGACTCGGATTTCAATTATCGGTTTGGAAATGGCGGTTCAAACGGCTTACCGTGGTTCGCCGCTTTCAGGACATTTTCGTAGAAGGGCATATACAAAGTAGACAGGTAATTTGTGCCTGCGCAGGGACACATCAAATAAAAATGGCCGAGGCTGCACAGCTACCTTCAAAAAGCACAGTGTGAAACTCAAGTCCGTTTGGGGATGTAGCAGATGTTTAACGATGGTACAGAGCAGTTCTGCTACCTTGCGTCGACCAATAAGGTCGACGCAAGGATCCCTACTTCCCAAACTGATCTCTCGATGCCTTTTTTTTGGGCGCTTTATGGGCATTTTCGCAGCTGCCGTGGCGAGCTCGTCACTATTTTGAACTTCATTGGTCTCAGGCATGATCCTTGATTTTCGTAGTTTCTTACTTATTCTCGATGATGTTTTCGCAGTCTTCAGCGAGTAGAGCATCCTTCTCGCGTTTGGTGAAATTCGGGGCACACCGGTGGATTTTTTATATTGAAATGTGAGCACGAAAAGTACTGTCACTGTGAAAAAAGTTTGCTACCATCCGATATTAAACAAACAATCACAGATATAAAGCGATGTCGTGTTTATTAAAAGCTTTGACTCCTGTTTTTGAAAGGTCAGCGTAAAAAGGTTTCAATTTAGAGATGTTTCGTTCGTTACTCACCAAAAGAAAGACAGCGAAGAGCAGCCGCCGGCGCAAAGTGCCGCGGCAAAAAAGTTTGTTCACATCATATGATTCTTCTCAGCCAATCGTATTCGTCCCTCTGAGCGTTCCCTAGCTTGCTCTGTTTGTCCCTACATTTCGTACGCGAATCCAGCGTTCGACTAGGGGCGCGTCTGTAAACCCGAGTTAATATTGGTGCAACCGGAATTTAAACCCGCGCTTAGCCGAGCTCGGGTTAAGGCGCTAAGCCGACTTAGAAAAAAGCCGGTCTGGGTTAAGGCAAGCGACGTTGGTGTAACCTGTCCTGAAGACGTTTGCTTCAAAGCAAACCTATCGTTCCCGAGGCGTCGTTGTACACGTATTGTTTTTTTCTTACACTGCGGCTTAATGTTTCTGCGCCCTAATCATGCGCTTGCGTACAGCCTTCAAGCTGATGTAGATGCACTCGCAAATGCTTGCATGTCAGCGCTGTTCCGCGGCGCCCGGTCGCTTTCCGTACAACAATATTTCTTTACTAAACCATCTGTTATTTCTACACTACTTTATAGATAATAAATTATGTTCGTATTAATAAAACTTTGTTTTTACGACGGTATATTTTCGCGCGATGCCTTCATATCAGCACCATCCTGAGGCGCACGGCCCGACTCGATCGCCTCCTTCGGTGACGTCACGGGAGGAGCGCTCCGGCCTTGAGTCTAAGTGGTGTGGCCTAGATACCCTCTCTCCCTTTCCCAGTTACCTTCCCTTCCCCTCCTGTTTACGTGACACTTGATTCATCTTGCTCAAAATTGGAGTCGGTGACAAATTCGCCCCGAGCGAGTGCACGATTGACTCTCCTTTACTTTCCTAGCTCCTCATCGCTAACAACATCAAAATTTATAAAAATATAGGGTTTTATTCACTAACGGAACGACTCTTCAATGTCTACCAAAGATTTGAAGCGTTCTTTACTAAATTCTTCAGTTTATGCACTATAGGACTTTAAAGTTAAAGGTAGTTGCCAATATATATATATAAGTCAGAGATCCGTACTTGCGGAGTTGCTATGCTAGGAGTTTATTGCATGTATTTCGACAGTTTCGCCAAGAGGCTCGGCTTCCTCAGGAGATGGCATACTTATTACACTTTCCCGGTCCGTTGTTCTCAAGCTACTCTGCCTCACCTATATATATATATATATTATATGCTGACCGGGCTTAAGAACCGCAAACACAGCCACGAAACTTCCAAGAGCCGCGGGGGGGGGGGGGGGGGGGGGATTTTTGTAAATAGCAATAAACGAAACTCCAACTACTTTCAGTCTATCCGAGTCAAAAGCAGACAAACTATGCGCAAGACTACCAAACCGCAATCTGCCTTTCGATTGGAAGGTGCTCGTGTGATTGGCAGGGAGGCGGGGGAGGGGGCGGGGGAGGTTGGGGAGGGAGCTGCGAGCCGCACTGTAACATGGGAAGAGCAGCATGCGGCTCGCGAGCCGCGGCTTGGCCACCCCTGAGATATAGAACATCTACAGAAAGACAAGTTATTTCAAAGCTGGAAGTATCAGGCGCCTTCAATGTTGTGGACACACGGGCGCTGATTTCAGATGGGAACTGACTTAATCTGCTCGCGTCAGGCGTGATGATCAATTCAGCCTCTGCTGCTCAAGCTGCTCGCTGCCGACGCATTAGGTGTGAAAACGTATGAAAGAAGTCTTTGCTCAATTTTACGGTCAGATTGGTATAGACGTGAGGAAGGCCTTCCCTGGGGCTGAGAATTCTCCAAAGGTGCACTGACGAGCCAGAAGACAAATAAGGGACCCAAACGCAGGCTTAGCCCCAGGGGGTTCAGAGAAAATGGAGCTGTCCACGACCCGTTGACAGGAACAGCCTCTGGATATGAAAGGTGCAGGGTGGCGTGACAAGTCAAATGGCTATCCCGCTGGGACGGGAGCGACGCCTCAAAGCAAGATTGAAAGAGGAAAAACGTGAAAACAAAACTAAAAGCATCGTTTAACAACAAACAAGCAACGTTCCTGGATTGATCGGCTAAAAGCTGAATGACATGAAAAACTAAATTGCTAAACTGCGGACCGCGCTGTCGACGGACGTGTTGAAGACATCACGGTGGGTTGCTCTGCGGTAAGACAGAAGATGTGTTTCACAGCGAACCGTAACTAGGAGCTAGTGTAATTGGCTATCGATTCGGTGCCGTCGTTGTTTCTGTAGCTCCTCGGGTGCACGATCCTGAGAATATCCACGCCCTTATCGCGTTCTCTCTCAATTTTTTTCCCGTGACCAATCTTGTAGAAATTATTCGAAAAAAAGTAATGAATAACAATTACAATAACCCTTGGTTAAAACATATTAAATTCGATTACTCAAATACTTGAGAAGAAGAGTAATTGGCCTTACATGGAAAAGGAACAGTTAGTTTTCCAAATACTTCCGATTTTCAAAGTGAAAAACTTTTTCTGCCAGTTTCAAGATGGGTTTTTCGTATTATACTATCTATTAGGAAGTTGTAGTGGATCCTTTTTCTCCTCCGCTACGGTATCCCCGAAGAAAACGTCGCAGCTGCGCATGCGCGCCCCTAGCCTTCTCTGCATAGTTCAAGGTCTTGTGGCAGATTACGGAGCGCTATTCGGGTGCTTAGCAGGCTGCGGAAACGCTCTACTACAATTCCCTATTATTAATGCGTCTAAGTCGATATCTGCGCAGTCTACGAACTGCGCGAATATACGAGTCTTCTGCGGTAGGGCGTGTGCGGTGCGTTCCGGAGGGTCCCATCGTACCATATCGAATTCCCAAAAAACGGTTCTCTAAAACTCTCCATTGAATTAGATTCAGCTAAGTTTAAGCTACTCATCTTCTTGGTCCACAAATTTTGCCACGCCATCCTCGTGTCCGAGACTTGATTGGAGGATTCCTCGCTAGGAAACGTCTAAAACAAAAGGCGCCATCAGGAAGGGGAGGAAAAAATAGTAGCGGTTTCAAGTGATTTTATTATTTATAAAAGTGATCGAATAACTCTTCTGATTGCCTCTTTATAAACGTATTCAGATGATTACGAGGTCACTTCAAGAAAGTACAGGAAGACCCTTAAGGGGTATTCACACGAGGGAGAAATGCTGGGGATTTCTCCCCGGCACGCGCATCCCACGATGAAAACGTCAGGTTTTGCGATGTGCAAAAGCCTCGCGTTTTCATCTCGTGATGCGCGCGTGCCGGGAAGAAATCCCCGGGATTTCTCCCTCGTGTGAATACCCCTTTAAGCACTGCCTTTAAGGGTGGAACGCGACCTATTCACCCTTTCTCGTTCCCAAGCCGGGCAAGCGTTTCGTGGTGGTCTAGTCGGCAGAATGTATGCCTCGTTCCGGAAGGATCGTGGGTTCGAACTTCGAACCGCCTAAAATTCTTTGAATGTTTTTTTAAGGAAAATAAGTTACTTGATAAGCTGAAATCATTTGAGACATGCGGCGACATTTAAATCGTATCACAGGTCATGAGGAACAAACATGACAGGGCAATGCTGCACAGCACTGTCTTGTCGTGTTTGTAATGACTTTTATTCTACGCGTGACGTCACGTTTCACGTGAGCGTTGTATGTTGTTTGAAATTCCCGCACTTTGACGTCATGGCCCTACCTACCAATCAGGAATTTCTCGTTTAGCCGACGCCGGCGCCGGATATTCTCCCACACGATCTCCTTAACGCTGTCGCATGAAGATTAGTACATTTGGAGTCATTTGATTGTTTGTAGAATTAGTACCGCACAGTCGGTCCGTTCCTCATGCGTACTTCGTCTACGACAAGCCTCTTCAGCGCGCCGTAGCTGGAATTCGCGTTCTTCGAACCTGCTGCAGTATTGGCGAGTTCTAGCTAGATACGGAACGCAAGTTCGTCTTCTCTGATGGTCGTGCGCAAGCGCCGGAAAAACGGGTGGTCAGTTGCTTGTTTCGAGATCGAACCATGTCGCCACCGTGCGACCGAAGTTGAAAGCAGGCTAAAGCGGAGATATCGCCGTGCGCGTATATGCTATGGGCGCACGTTCAGAAACACGAATCTCAACGACACACGCAAGTTTCTTGCTGAGCTAGGCCCCTGTTGTTTCTGTTGTTGTTTCTTCTAACCAAATGTTGTGTTGTGTCGTTTCAGACGCGTGGAAATTCAGCAACGCGATTATGTAGATGTCGTATATTACCGTAATATTAGTGCTGTGGTTTGTGGAACCGCCGGTCCCGTATACTTTTGTAATCTCGCACAATCCATTAATATCAAATATTAAAGGTTTATTGGGTTGATTAAAAACTTAACACGACTGATCGCCACCGTTTAATGAACTAATGAACTGTAAATACGTTAGAAGATTTTTCTCCAGTCATATTGCATGAACGACGTTGAAACTATCATTGTCATATAAGTAGCATTTTGCAGGGCAATTTTAAAGTTCACGTTGTGACGCCTTCCAATATGTGAGCACAAGAAGCATGTTACAGTTAGGTAATTTTTAATGTTTTATTTAAACAATATAATCATTTTCTATGACAATTACAGGCATTCTAACGTGATTTACCGTGCAAGTGTCCTAAAAAATAAAGACGTCATAAATGTTAAAGCAGGCTTTTTTTTAACTTTTGCTTTTGAATTTTTTAACAAAATTTCCACTTAAACGCCAAAAAAATATCGCTATTAAAGCATCATTGGGATGTTCTGAAGGTTAACAGATGAACTGACCAGCCCTGACACGCGTTAGATTAGGACGAAAAGTTATCAGAAACCCTGTGGAGAGTCGCTATCTTTCATCAGCAAAAGAGTGTCGCTGCGCCCGATGTTGTCTGCGTCGTGCTGTGGGTAGTTCGCTAGAGTTACAAAGTCTACTACGTTTATATAGAATAATTATAAGGCAGAAATTTATAATATTATCTTCTTGACATCCGCGGTCCTCTCCGAGGAAATTGACCCGGGTGAACTCACACCACCGAGTACACCATCTAATAACACGCACGCTGCTGCGTTGCTCGTTTGCACTCGTTTATTCCAATCGTTGCAGATATATTAGAACAGTTTGTTTCACTCGTTTTAGTTGTCCTGCCAACGAACAGTTTGCGGATCGTAAACAGAAGAGGCACTCTCTCCTCATCACAAAGAATTAGAATTGCTTCGACTCCGAAAAACTAACCCACGCTATGTCACAGGAAAGGGAAACACTGGCTGTACCGGAACTTTATGCTCATAGAAGCTTGCAATATCACAGCAATTTCCAATACAACACTGAAATTTTTCAATGCGAAATGTTGATCTTACCGCGAAAGCTAAAAGTGGCACAAACAAAAATATGCACAGAACCTGCGATTCCAGAACCCAGAGTACCAGCATTATGTAAGTATCCGGGTTGGAATTCCTTGTTTTATTGAATTACCGCGTTTGTGGGGCGATATATCTTTTCAAAAATACAAATATTTAATATTAATAGTGCGGTTCACCCAGAAACAGGCATCCGTCGCGGTGATTCATGCTTTTCATCGTCTGCCTAGAGCAGACGACACATCCACAGAAGCGATTATGTAAATTTAGGCCGGACGGTTCGATCCTTACTGACATCGACCGCAGCTTTATCTTACATTTACAATGCACAAGAAATATAACGTCAGTTGGACAGAATAAAATATTTCGCTGGTCTTATCAAAACATACTCTTGAGAGAAGTTTGTCAAACTTCTCTTTCCTGTATTTATTATGATTATTTTTTTTTTACACCGGTTGAAACGGGAAGGGAAAAAAGGCAAAAGTTACTTCACGATCGGCGCGAAAGCGACCTTTTGGGGTTCGATTTATGTCGCTCCATTTTATTGAAGGCAAGAGGATCTAAGTTCGTCTGTGAAGGCTGAGGTTAGCGCACATCTTCCTACGACATTTTTGTTTAATAAAAAAAACAACACACTTTCGGAGCAGATAAATTTAAAAAAATGGTAAAATCTAATTTTCAAATTTGTTGAAAAATTAGGTTTGATTAGATCATCAAGAAACATGTTCGGAGTGTAAATAGCTTAAAATATCGGGTTTTAACCGAAAACAGAAAACCCTAAACTGCGAAAAATTGCCGTGTAAAAGAAGACAGGGAAAGCCTTTCTCGACACAAATTATCCATTTTCGAATGTTTCGTTGATTCCATAATTTTTGTTAAAAAAATCTTTTCGGTTGTTGCCTTTTCTGCAAAATGACTGAATATCTGTTGCTAACAGTTTCGTAGAAAAACTGTATCTGTTTTTAGAAATAATAGAGATTTTGTAAAAAAAAAAAAAAAGAAAGCGGGTTTCTGTTTTGGAAGTTTGTGAAAAAACAGTGGTTATCAGTTTTTAGAAATAGTAGATTTTTGTAAAACAAAAACTCAAATTTTTGTTTTGAAAGCACGTGAAAAAAAAAAATCTGCGTTCGTTCACAAAAAAATTACAACCTTTTCTTGCAACTTGGAAAAAAAAGCAATCTCTGTTTTTTCAAGTTTGAGAGAAAACATTTACAGCAAACAGCGTCGTTGGTGTTTAAGCCATTCAAGCCCTAAATGCACAAAAAAGAGGAAAAAATGAGATACAATAAACTGATATAAATACAAAAAACACACATACACAACAGCAACACAACAGCCAAACCAATGACGCACTCTCCTCTAAACGCGTGCCACGTTCACCCGATCGCTATTCGCGTCTCCAGCTCGACGCTCGCCCTTCCGCGGCGGACACGGGAAGCGCTCTAGTGAGGGTCCCCCGATTCTCCTGCTCAGCGGGCATGGCGAAACTGCTCGCGGTCATGGCTCGCGAAATGTCGTTTCCGAATGCAAACAACACTCTTCACTGTCCCAACGTAGTGCTGCAGCCGGTATGGGATGGTACCTTACTGGAGAGTTTTAGTATTGCGCATAGAAGCAAACGCAAGCGGTGTGCGTTTGCGTTAGAGTTGCGTGCCCCACGTTGTGCGTGCGCCTCATCGCCATGCGCCATCCAAGACCGCGATTTCGGGCTCCGCGCACGTTCAGTTTGGGACGCGCAAAGCTAACGCAAACACACAGGGGTTGAGTTCGCTCGTATACGCAAAATTAAAACTCACTACTGTTTCACCGGCTTCCAACGCCAACGAAACGTGCTGCAGTGAGCAGACGTGCAAGCAGGTAGGCGTTCCTTCGAACTGCAAAGGCTGAGATTGGCAAAACGACGGAGCGTAAAAATGCAAGTAACTCAATGTTATGAAAAAACTAGTAATTAAAAAAACCTTTTTTTTTTAACTTTTGGGCATTAGGTCTGGAAGTATATTGGCGGCAACTTCGGACGTTTCGCCGATTGTCGAAAGTCGCGACTTTGATAGCACAATATACTTCCCGAGAGTCGGCGAGGTTACTGACTCTCGGGTTTATCAATATCATACTTCGTGGAGAAGTTGTAAAAAAAAAGGAAATAAAAAAGGAAGGAAATGCAATATACCCTTTATGACATAGTAAAAATAATAAAAAAATGTGTAGTTTTAACGTCTTTTATCTAATATGTCTGGAAAATAATCAATTAACGAATATCTTTCTTTAATTATACTTTTATTGTTTTGCGAGTGCCCCGTGTCCCTCTCGCGGAGCCGCCAGGGTTGGTTTGTCGTCGCCACGGAGCGGTCCCCGTGTCCCCTGTCTTAATTGTTCCTCGAGGACCCCGCTCTGGGTGCGTACCATGCGCTGTGCCTCGCTCGAGCGCAGCGGGGCCCCTCGATGTTTTGTAGCCTTTTTTTTTTTAAAAGAAGCGTCGGTACTGCTCTTGCACCCCGACGAGGCGTTTTTCCTTGAAGCGGTGTCCGGCTGACGGTTGACAGTTAGGGCGAAGGTTTTTAGGAGTTTTCGGGGGTCTATGCACGTGTCCTTTCTTAATTGGGTTTTATATTGTATGTGTTTGTTTTGTACCGCGTGGCTCCCATTGGGTCTAAAAAGAGCGATGTCTGATTGGCTCCTCAGATGGCGGGAAAAGTCTTAGAAAAGTTAATATAGACGTCTAAAGGCGCGGGATTTGCGGTTCAAGGTTCGAGTACGGAAGTTGTCATCGGCAGTTTGAGAACGGCGCGAGATAGGGGCGCGAGTGTGCGACCTGCTGCCTCAGGACGAGAGCTAAGTGCAATATGTGAGCGTGTAAGCCATTTTACATCGTCACTTTGTTGCGTTGTGTGACTTCCTCGACTTTCTTTTGTGAGCGGACTTCGAAAACCTTAGAAATCGACACCAACAAACAAATCACGTGAGATGTTTTTTTGGTTAGATCAGGATAATATAGGGAGTACTTTATGGTGGAGCAGCTTTCCAGTGCTTATCGTCTATCCATCAAGCTGTTCCGCGTTTCTACTTATGCATCATTGTTTTATCAGCCCCGATGACTGGAAGCTTTGTGCATTGGAGTCGCGCTTCATAAAATATTTTTTTTTTTTTTTTATAATTCTTGTTCTCTGCTTACTCTAGTGCCTTCTTATGACGTGACTTGTAAATAAAACAAAATAAAATGGAAATGCCTTCCTGGTGGGGAATTTCCGGGGCATCATTTTTATGTATCATAATCATCCCGAAACCAATATGACAACTTTATTTTAATTACTTAATAGAAGAATGCATAGTTATTAGAAAAAAAATTAACATTCTTTTATTTTCTCTTGGACTTTCTTTTCCTTTTATCTTGCCCCCCTTTACTCTCGTTGGTCCGGCCTCCCGCGAAATGAAATCCTGCGTACGCCACTGCCTGAAAGTGATGAGTTTATTATATGCTTGGCAGGGGGGTTTGATATATTTTTAAATAGCACACAGTTAACGGCAAACAGTGGAATATTCACACTTCCATGAAAGACGTAAACAATATCGTTGATATATATTGAAGCAACAACGGTCTAATAGCGCTGCCCTAAAAAGCAATAGAAAATATATCATTAAAAAATTTACCATTGATGCTTACACTTCACAGCGCACAAGAACAAACACACGTCAAAAGTTCACTCACACAAAGAAAAAACACTCACACTGCGCTGACTCTCAACTCTGGTTTCTATTGTGCTTCATCTTCATCATCTTTTACTCTTGCTTTTGTCCTCAGTGCTCCTGCCCTTCCTTAGTGACATGTTCTTGCCTTTTATAACAGAATCTTGGAGCGAAACCTGGACCACTAAAAAAATAGTGTGTGTATTTTGCTACATTGATGATTACTTGGTGCTCCTTGACATTGACGATAACACCGTCACCCCCTTGGTGACCAGTGTTCTTTCCACTTTCAGAAAATGCCTGGATACGTTAAAATTTACTCACGAATTTCCGGTTGAGCGACCCATAAGATTCTTAGACCTTCACGTGTTCATGACAAACCATCACATCTGCTGGTCCTATGGACCTAGGACAAAAACGCCACTCCTTAGCTATAGTTCAGCACACTCAAAGCTTGTTAAAAAGGGCATTGCAAGACGCTCTTTAAAAAACTCTCTTAAGAAATCATGCAAGCGCACTGTACATACGAGCTTCGAAATGCAAATCTCTCGGTTGGTTTCAGCGGGGTACCCTTCGTCTTTATTAACATCATTTGCTGAATGCCTACTCAGGGAAGTCAAGCATGAAGGAGCTATGACACGCAGTCCAAGATACGGCACCACAAGATGTGTTATTGTGCCCTACCTTCACGACTTTCCCCACAAGCTGAAGACGACATCCAATCGAGTCAGTATTGACTTCGTCTTTTCTGCTCCGCATAAACATTCCAGCTTATGTAAGAAGGTAGATGGGCCTTCTATTCGACCAGCGTGTTGCACCGATAGCCACCAAACTAAGTTTGTTCCTTACACAAAGGGAGTGATTTATTCCTTGCCCCTTTCTTGTGGAAAGTTCTACACGGGACAGGCAGGACGATGTCTCAACGACCGACTTCGCGAACACAATAACAGCGCCATCAGGGCCGACTCAGGTCATTTACGCATCCATTGCCAAGATTGCGGGTGTTCTCCACTTCTCGCTAACTGCACCGTATTGGACAGGAGCGTGGGCAGGGGTAATGAACTTACGCGAGAGATCGTAGAAACCGTGAACATCATTACGCTAGATAGCTTCTGTGTTAGCACCCCTTCGATAACTTTGTAAAAAAAAAGAGTTAAGGCTGGTTTACACATACCCGTTTTCTTACGTTACGTTACGTTACGAAAGGTCACCGCGAAATGTGTGCTTCGTATTAAGCATGGCCACCAATTCAAGAAGATAGCCTAACACACGACATTCTAAACACGAATGTTTCGGTGAGGACGAGCTAGGACGTTGAGATACCGTGGCCACTAAGGACAAAATGCTCGTCGTAACGTAACGTAAGGAGTTGAGCTCGGCTTAACTTTTCGCAGAGCACCCTTTCCTTACGTTACGTCTAAGTCACCGACACATTCGTGTCTCGAATGTTGCGTACCAGGTATACCTCCTTGAATTGGTAGCCACGCTTAATAGGACGCACATATATCCCTGTGACTTTTCGTAACGTAACGTAAGAAAACGGGTCTGGGTGAACCAGCCTTTAGACTATTTAGGAAACGTTACCTAGTTATATCATTCGTAGATTAAATTAGTGCTTTATTCATGAGAGTAAAATAATTTGAAGATGAAGCATAATACAAGCCAGAGTTGAGAGTCAGCGCAGTGTGAGTGTTCTTTTGTTCTGCGAGTGAACTTTTGAGGTGCGTTTGTTAATGTGCGCTGAAAAGTGTAAGCGTGAACGACCAACTCGCCCAAGCTGAAGTATTTACCATTGATGTCAACGAATTATTTTCGTCCATGTAACTTAGATTTAATCCAGTGCACAACAGGTGCAGCAAGATCAATATTTTCTAATTTACGAATTAGTTTTCTATGTGGAACCCTACCGAATGTTTTACTAAAATCTAGATTGATAACCTCGTTTGTCCTGACCTAAGAAGGTTAGCGGCAATCATATGAATAAATGAAACAAGCTGAGTGCTAGAGGAAAGCACCTTTCAAAACCATGTTGGAAGAAAGTCAAGATATTGCTTTCCTCCGAGAAAGAATAAATAAAAATCGAAGCATTATTCTCCGTATGTTTACAAAATGTGCATGCGAGGGAAATGGACCTATAGTTAGCGATAGCGCGTCTCCCTTTTTGAACACAGGAACAACACGTGCCGAGAGCAAGTCATTCAAAATTAATGTGCAAACTAAGACCTATGTTAAAGAATCAAACAATACTAGTATGGATCGAGGTGCTTCTTTCTGATAAAAAGCAGTTTGTAAGTATTGACGATCGCTACTCGGACCTCTTTGCCGTTCAATCTGGGGTACCACAAGGCTCGGTTCTCGAACCCCTACTCTTTTTAATTTTTATAAATGATCTGATAAAGAACATACCTGTGCAAGCTAGGCTCTCTGCAGATTATTGTATTTTGCACACCAATGTCATAACTGCGTCCGACCACATAAATCTAAGAGCGTCTTTGGATAAAAGTCAGAAATGGTGCAGGAAATGGCATATGCCTCTTAATATAGGAAAAACGGTTTGCATGCCCATCACACACAAGCTAAAACTAATAATATACCGTTACTGTCTTGATTGTGTACTTTCGGACAGTGTTGATAGTTTCAAATACCTTGGCGTTACTACTACCAGTGATCTTAGATGGAGCGTGCACGTAAAAAATATCGTTAAAAAGGCCAATACAAGACAGGCCATCTTATGGCGGTCTTTCAAATTGATAACAAGGGAAACAAGACTGCTTGCTGATAGAATTCTGATACTCCCTTTGTGAGAGTATGCGCTGAAGTATGGGACCCTCACAAGAAAACTCTTATCCTTGATCTCGAACCCGTGCAACGATTAGCCATACTTTTTATTTTAAGATTCACCAACACCAATCTTCGCTCCCTTGAGTCTAGACGAAATAACAATCGCTTGAAGTTTCTTTTCATTATACTTTCTGAGTCACTGCTCATAGACCCATGAACTTACGCAACATTTCATAAGTCGCGTATTACTCGGAACATGAGCTCGCGTTACCGGCATCAATTCTCGTTTAATAAAAATCGTTTCAAATTTTTCTTTTTCCCACGCGCACTGAGAGAATTGAATGTACTACCGGATTATGTTGTTTCACTCCATGGGCCCTAAACTCGTCAAACACAAAGTTGGAGCCGAAAGTTCGCGGAGCGCTCCAATTGGACGTCGGCGGAAAAAGCGCGAAGTCATCATCGTCATAGGCCAATCGGTGCGCTCCGTTAACTTTGGCCCCAACTTTGTGTTTGACGAGTTTAGCAACCCATGAATCTCAGTTGTTTTCATCTTATTCAGACACAACATACCTATTTGTATTTGACAATATATAAACTCGCTAGTGCATTGGATGCCGCTTATTGCTTATATTGTTTGCATTGTGTGTACCGGCGTTTCTGCGTGTGCTTCGATTGCTGTTTTTACAGCGAAGCTGTTGCGTTAGGATCTGGAAATAAATGCGTCCATGGATCTTAACGAAAAACTTCCGTTTAAACGGCGCTCCTTCGTCACAAGCTGGTCGTGGCAAGTATAAATAATGGGGCAACCCGCGTGAGTCAGCTTTCCTCGGCATTATTAGATAGTGAGGTCCTGATTCCTTGTGATTATGTACGGTCACCGACTTATCTCAACTAAGAGTGCTCTGTGACGAGGCTGAATGCAAAATGCGCCGATCTAACATTCTTTTCTTTTGCTTCCACGATGCTGATAAACATACTTGGGCTCAATCGCAAAAAGTTGCCTTAGAGGTCTGTTTCGAAAAATTGGGTTTAGAACTTATAACGTCGTGAACTGAAAGAGCTCACCGCCTTTATTTATGTACGTGTCTTTTTTCAATCAATATAGCAATTCGCTGTAACGTCGGTGTAAAACCTAAAATTGTTACCAACCAATGGTTGCGTTGCTTTGTGTCTTGGCGTAGCCATTTCCTATCGACGTTATCAGGTGCTCTTTGGACTCGCCATGGGTGCCGCATGTTGTTCGCTCTGAAGAGGAGGAGCGTGCCTACAGGGATCGTCGGCGCGCAAAAAAAGCGTCGAGAAGCCAAGCGCGCAGCGGGCCAACGCGGTGCGGCCGATGATGCGGGTCCATCGGCTTCGATTGATCTTCCACTCACCAACGAAAAACGTGCCCGCCTAGAGCATCAGCGGCAACAGAAGCGGGAGTGGGAACGTCGTCGCCGGGCGAAAATGACCGACTGATATCGGGCCGCCGATGCCAACCGGAAACTAGTAGCTTTGGTAGTAAGATAACAGCTTCGCTGGTCGTCCATTTTCATGTGAAGTGGATGGGCTTAACCAATTTTAGAGCGCAGCTCTTAGGCGCCCGTTTCCGGCGCGAGCGGCGTCGCCGTCGGCGTCGGCATAACCGCGCCGTGTAACTGCGCGGTGCATTATGGGACGCGTGACGTTACTGATGACGTCATCCGCATCGTCATCGTTACTGATGGCGTCATCAGTGACGTCACTGATGACGTCATCGGCATCCGCATCGTCATCGTCACTGATGACGTCATCAGTCGCGTCACTGATGACGTCATCGGCATCCGCATTGACATCGTCATCGTCACTGATGACGTCATCAGTGACGATGACGATACGGGTCCCAATGACGTCACCAGTGACGTTACTGATGACGTCATCAGCGATGATGCGGATGCCGTGACATCGTCAGAGACGTTACTGATGACGTCATCAGTAACGTAACTGATGCCGTCATCGGTATCGTCATCGTCACTGATGACGTTACTGATGACGTCAGTGGCGATGATGACGTCATCAGTGACATCACTGATGACGCCATCGTCACGTGACTTCTAGGGGTCGCGTGACACGTGACCCCGGTGACGTCACGTGCCACGTGACTCCGGTTACGTCACATGACCCCCGTGTGGTGACGTGACCTTCGTGAGGCGACGGCGACGCCGCTCGGAGGGAGCAGTAGCAGACAGGATGAGGACATGAGGAGGAGGGAGGAGGGGTATAACTTCCCCTCAATACCCTCCCCTCCTCCCCCTCAAGAGCTGTGCTCTAATTCGGCATTACAGGAAGTTGTAAACGGCTTTCATTTTTTATTGCTTTTCAAAATCTAGTTGTAATTACCACTCGTAATAAAGTCCTTAACTTAGACTAATAATGTGTCAAATAAATAAATAAATACAAAGATTGGCGGCACACTGGTAGTAAATAATCAAATGTATAAATGAGGCCGATTTTTTTATTCAAGTGATTCGGTAAGGCTCTGGTCATTTTTCCTTTCGAAGTAGCATTCTTCGCGTTCAGTAAATTGATTACAGTATTTTAAAAATACATCACCGTTGCAGCCGCGACTTTGTTCACTTCCCCATTTGAAAAGAACACTCCTTACGTTAAAAAAATGGTCAACGTGCAGCTCTTGATGGAATAATAGTGAATCGGATGAACGTTTTGTAAAAAGCAAAACAAACCCACTTTTTTAAGCAGTGATCTGCGAAATGTCATTCTGTTTTTCACAGTTAATTTCATATAAAACAATTAAATATGCACCTTTTTAGAACATACCGTAGGCCAATGATTGGCCCAAGCAGGAGTGGAAAAATGAAGTACATTCAAAAGAAGGCACTTTGAAACCAATTTAACAGATAAAGGGGTCGAAATATATTTTCCCACACCAAAAGACGTACAGGTCAAAAGGTTTAATTTTTAATAATAACTATAGGAAGTAAGAAATACAGTGCAAACACTTCAAACTTTTAGGCATGGAAATTCGTTCATATGTCAATCATAACAATATTCAAGAATAAAAAGCATCAAAAGCATAGCAGAAAACAGTACTCTAAAACATGCTGCAGTTTTAGTTTTCCTATCTTTTCAATGTTAGAAATACCCAGACTTTACTTGGCGATAAGTCCAGGCTTTATGAAGAGTGTTGCAGCTCAGTAACTGGGACATTAAAAGTTTACACAAAAATCAGTAACACACTTCTGTCATACTCTCAAAAACGCGACTTCGTCGTACGACATGACGGTTCGTTTGAGGTACCTTCACTCGCTGCAGCAGAAGGCTAAAGACTAACCGTCCAACAGGTTCGGACATGTAGATGCATCGCCTTTACAAAAATCCCACCACTGCCCACGCACCAACTCGCAAATAAAAACGAAAGCAAAAAAAAAAGTAGTTTTGTTACGTATCTCAATCAGCCCTAGTATAAAATAGAATGTTATATGCAAGTCACGTGAATTTTCTAGGTCGGTAAATTTGGAAAAACCCCTAAGGTGTCTGGGAGTTGTTTCGCAAACATAAAAATTGCTAAACACTTACGCAACCCTTAAGGTGAAACACTGCGACAGCTGAGATGTGACATCGGAGCCGCTAAGCTCTCATTTCGGAGCAGATGGGATGATTTAACGGTCAAGTTGCGAGCGCGCGCCATAAAGTCCGCATGTACATTTCGTATGAAATTGAGTACCACACCGGACAAATATTCCAGAGTTTTTTTTTTTTAAACAATAAGGGTATATTAAGTAGAGTGCATTTCGTGATCCTGTTAAACAATTTTGTTGGACACAAACTAGGACTGCCTTGTGGCAATTAAGGAACACTTCGAAAATTGCGCGCCCAAGTTTGAAATCCAGGGAACAACGGAACTCCATTTGTATGCATGAACCGTTCTCTGTCGTTGGTGCGGCTGCCTGAATGTCCTACGTAATGGCATTGGCACAAACTAACACCGCCTTGTGGTCACTGAAGAGAAATTCCAATATCGCGCACTCAAGTTTCTACCTGATTTCACGCACATGGTTTCGCCGGCTTAGCACCCACCTGGCTTTATCTTTTTTATCGCCCGAGAACTTTTCTGGCATAAGCAGCGAAAACGCTTTGTTTATGTTTCTACTTGCCGTCATGGTGTCACGTGACGCTTGAATGATATGTGACGTCACAGCGTAGCGTGACGTCATGACGTCACGTGACTCGTGGTGTAAGCCTGACGTCAATACGTCGCGCGGCGTCACTGTGCGACATGACTTGAAAATGCTACGTCATGGTGCCAGCTGGCGCCAGGTAACATGTGACATGATGCGCGGCGTGACGCGTCAGAGTCGTGTCGAGTGGCTTGACGTCAGCGGCGTGACGTCAATGTAGAATCTTTTGGCGGAGTGCCGAAAATGCCCCGCGATGATATGAAGGGTGCGAAAGCTGCAAAGTGTCCCACTAACTCCTACACAGTAAAAAAAAAAAGAAAATAAAAAATAAAAAAAACGAGAGCAACGCTCTAACGAAAGATAAAAGTTTGTCAAGCCGTACAGACGATATTTTCCTACTTAAATTGATCTTATCCTACTTTATAAATCCTGTCCGCTGGAATTTTTCTGAGTTCTTGGTATGCGTGAAGACTGACAAATTATTTTTCGTTTCTCATGTATATAAAATTACTTCGTTTTATTTTATTCGCACCAAGCGTTATATTATATATCAGTTTTATATGAATCGCCTTTACATGTGGCGTCAAAAAAACGAATTTAGGCCTCAACATATTTTTCTACACAACAGACAACAGAAACAACGAAAACACACGTGTCGCAACTGAATGGGTTCAAAGGATCTTGGTAGGCGCAAATTTCGTGCAATTCACGAAGGTGTTCATGTATGAAAATGCGCACATATGAACTCAGTCATATGCGGGCTCTCCGGTGAACATGAGTCGAAAACGCCCGAAGAGAAATCGACTTGGGGTTTCTACGCCGCAAACCCTTTTTGTCCAATCTTATTTCGACGCGAACGGAGGGTTACCCGCTACTATAAATTTACTAAATTACTTTCGGCCTTTGGCTCGTTCAGGTATATCTTCCAGAAAAAGCTTGAAAAATATGTTTTCTGAGTCACCGAGTCGGTCATATTTTTTTGCAATACAGGCACGTGCCTGGAAGCTTTACTCGTTTCTCATCCATCGGTTTCTATCTAAAGTTTCTTCAACTTGCGTTACATATTCCACGCATATTGAGATTTATGAAACCGCGTATATTTATGAGGCTGGGTGTTTACAAAAAAAGTGTAGGATCGAATTTCGTTCGAAAAAGGCAGTGACCTTTCGCGCCACTCATGCTTCTTTTCTTTCAATATTTCTGGCACTCGTTCGAGCTTGGAGTTTAAGGATTTCACCGCAGGAGGCATTATTAGCCTTCTGCAAATATTTTAAACCGCGAAAGCTGCTATCCAATCGAAAAAAGATTGCACTAAGCACCGCCGCGAGTTTGGTGTTTTTTGCTGACGAGAATATTTAAAAAAACAAGGACAGCTAAAATATGCTCTTTTTTATAGCTTTTAAGAAAAGCAGACTTATACGTAGTTCAACTACTCTACTCAAGTTACTGTAGGTAGTTATACTACAGTGTAGTATAACTACTTTTTTGAGCAGTTTCGTAACTTTCAATTGGATTATTATTTGGGTAATGAGAAGTTTACTTTAATTACTTTTCCCAAGTAACTTCTACTCAAATTGCAACTTACTTTGAAATTTAGTGGTAGGTTTGCATATCAACAAACATTACTACACGAAAAAAAGTTAAGATTTTGGAAGATCAGCTAATATTTCCGAAGAGGGGAAAGCATGCGGCGTAGGCAGATGACAGGGAGTGGTTTGGAGGGTCCGGAATTCCCTAAAAGTTTCGAGAGCCCTCTACTGCAACAACCCTGCTGCGAGGCACGGGAAGCAAACAAACGCTTCCCAAAGGAGACCGAGGAACTGCGGAATTAGCGCCGAAGACTGGCGTTTCTTTTGTGTCCCGAAGCTCAAGGATACTTGACACATTTGAAGAAAAGGCTTGTCCCCGCTTCTCTTCAACGTACGAACTCTCGCCCACTACAGGAGGTGTACTATCACGATCAATATGAGTGCAAACACCGCTCCGCGTGGCCCGCGCTACTATCAGTGCCCTCTGGCGAGTGCTCTATGAAGGATCAGTGCACATTGTGGTCAAGACATATCGTTTCTAGCGATCGCCGCACCATTCTGCACTTCCGGGTCGTCTGCTAGCGAAAAACGGTCGGCGAAACTGCGAAACTGTTCACCAATGACGAAGCGCTATTTTCACTAGCAATGTGCGCCAGGAGGAATTACTGACATATTTTTAGCGTTTTTTTTTTTTATTATAAAGTTTTAGTAGATTATTCTCATGACTCCGATAACAATAGCCGATACTTCGCCGACGCCTTTAAGCATGCATCGTATTGTTATCGGTGGTATCAAAACAATCAACTGAGGCTCCCTATTATTTACTTCCCGTACGTTTTGCGAGAGCAAAGGACCCCCAAGGCGCATAGGCAAGGAGTTTGCGCGGTGCGAGCGTGGGTGATACCCTTCATCATAGAAAACAGCGCGATAAAAATGACGAGGACGAAGACACACATTGGGCGTCCTCGTCGTTTTTTTCGCGCCGCTTTTTTTCGCTACCAGACGACCCGGAAGTGCAGAGTGGTGCGGCGGTCGCTAGAGACGACATGTCTCGACCACAAGGTGCATTGATGCTTCAAAGAGAAACCGCCAGGGGGCACTGATAGTACCGCGGGCCACGCGGAGCGGTGTTCGCACTCATATTGATTGTGATAGTACACACTGCGTCCTCACTCAAAAAAGGCAACAAAATGCAGCACCCGCTCTGAAGCTCATCTGGTGCTCCCGTGGTGTGTGCTGTACTTGAAGAAAAGGGCAACACAAAGGTGACCTTTTTACATTGCCTTTCCTCCCGAAACTCATGATATGCAGGTCTTCCAAGGTTCGAAGATCGTTCGAGAAAACTTAGTAAATCCCTAAACGTTTTTACATAAAAGAATAAAATATACAAGCAGTATTGAAAAAAAACTTTATGCACATGCTACTTAAAGTAGTATTTTAAGTAGGTTCAGAAACTTTGTACTTTACTTGAAGTATATTCTCTGAGCGAAAACTTCTATTTCACTATAAAGTAATTTTTTCTGGTGCTTTCCAAGGAGAGTACAACTCCCGACTTCAAAATACATTTTCTAAATTTGAAAAAAAAATGGCGTATCGTCTTGTGAAAACGTGCTATTGTCTTTCGAGACGTCATCTGGTCATTTCTCTCAGTGAAGTAATGGCGACTATAAGCCCGATACAAATAAGTACTTTATAAGTTTATTGCGTTAAATAGTACGTCAGCAAGAGTAAAACAACTACTCTGTGGCGACTTGAATTTATCCAATATTTGCCGCCATTTCCGAAAAAAGCTGATGCGCCAGAGATTACCCCTTAAGCAATGCAAGCCAGAGGAAAAAACAAAAAAACAAAATACATTTTGAAAAACAGCGCGAATACCACACGGACAAGAAGGAGGAACACAGAGGACGAGGCGCTGACTATCAACTGTCTATTCAGAACACATACATAGAAATTCACGCGAGGTCGGCTTCTTCTTTTTTCTCTTCCAGTCAATCGCCATTAAGCACGCAACATATCAAATTAAAACACACGAGTACATTAAAACACACCAGCACAGGTATAAGTCATCGCGTCTTCCTCTTTTCTTCTTTCTTGGATCTTCAATCTTCAATTCTCAGGTCAACCCATGTCCAAAAAAATTACCTCACTGTCCACTAGGTTAGTGGATGGTTGGCTCACGCACCCGGGTTTTCGTTTAGCTATATGATGAGCTTCTACTAGCTCCCTCGGTAGCTGATCTTTGTGTTTAAACAGCACTTTTGTGTCACTAAATTTTGGCTCACATCCACAATCACGGCAGTGGACAGCTAAATGGGAGTACGCGTTACCTTTTAGTGAACTGTGGTGTTTGGTGTGGTGTCAACCCATGTCCAAAAATTTTTTTGGACATGGGTTGACCTGAGAATTGAAGATTGAAGATCCTAGAAAGAAGAAAAGAGGAAGACGCGATGACTTATACCTGTGCTGGTGTGTTTTAATGTACTCGTGTGTTTTAATTTGATATGTTGCGTGCTTAATGGCGATTGACTGGAAGAGAAAAAAGAAGAAGCCGACCTCGCGTGAATTTCTATGTATGTGTTCTGAATAGACAGTTGATAGTCAGCGCCTCGTCCTCTGTGTTCCTCCTTCTTGTCCGTGTGGTATTCGCGCTGTTTTTCAAAATGAATTCATACCAACTCGCCCAACTTTCCATTCTAGTAAACAAAATACACTAGGAGATTGAATGGCATTATGAAAGATCATGTTAAAAAGTACTTTTATACTATTTTGAAAGAACATTGTATTTATTGTACCTTACTTCTTTAAGTACATTCCACCAGGTCTACATCCTTTTTTTCTTGAAGTACATAACCTCTCATTTACTTTCTCCTTTACTTCAAGTACTTTTTATATGTACTTAGCGCAATACTGTAAACAAGCCAACGCTGTCTGAAAAAATCAAGCTCAGGCACTGCTAAATCTCAAAGTAGAAATGCTACATTCGCAGTACACCATTGACCAAAAAACAAAAAAAGGTCAAAACAATTAGGCACGCAAAAGCAGAACAAGCTACTAAAGCATTACTGTGAAAACGCAAGCCGCTTTATATTTGGCTAGCAGATTTTCACTAGCGTATCAAAACCTATGTACTTTCTTAGTACCATAAAATTATATAGTAGTGACTTCAAAAGTAAATCACTACTTTTTTGTGGTAGTTAGTAATTTACTCAGTTACTTTACATTTCACTCATTTCAATACTCAAATTACTTTTCACGCCTACTCAGTAACATAACCTAATTACTTTTTTTTAAGTGATTTGTACATGTCTCAAGAAAAGCGATAATGTTAATAAACAGGCGAGCTGGTTTACGTTACGCATAGTTAAAACCTGAGACGACGGAAATACAGTGACATGACAACAACGCGCCTAAAAGTAGACCGCTGAAGCGAGTGCATATGTCCGCCGGTTGAGGGCGCGGGAAAAGCGTATACAGGGTGTGCGGAGGTAAACAAAAAAGCAAATGTGGCTTTCTTTTCGGGGGGAGTATGTTGCTTCCAGGTGGTTATTGTTTATGCTTGTTTTTGAGCAACCGTAGTGAGCAGCGCGTACTTTAAATGTTTTACCGCTAAGGACCAACTGAGGTATCTCCTGAAATTCATGCACTTACACGAGATCGACACGCTTTTCTGATCCCTAAGATGTAAAGAAAGCAAACGTCAAACCTGCTGAAGGAATTGTGAGCGAAATTTCACGACTACCTATGCGAGCCGCCCGGTACATATACCTGAGAACTGCTTAAAACCTACATGTCCTTAAACGCGTTCAAATGCTTAGCGAAGGCAATGCATCGGCGATAGGCACCTATCTCCCCCATTGCAGGGATGCTCGGCGCCAAAGATAAGCGCCGGGCATCCCTGCAGTGGTCGCCAAGCCGGATCTTGGTTTTAGCAGACAGACATCCGAAAGCTTTTCTTACGCTAGAAAAGCCGGAGGCAGACGCAAGTTTAGCCCTGTTCAATCTGCAGCCAATGGTTGTTTACCTTTTTACACTGCAATTCGCCGGCGTTTTCCTGTGCAATAAAACAAGAAGGGATTAGGCAACGACCGTGATAGTTTGTTACCTCTGTGTTTATTAAAGTCGTACCAGAAATCTGAACTCCACCGCAGGCAATCGCTGTCCGTGCTCCGCCGCTTCGAGGCGGCCGAAATGTATGTGACGGTGCCGAACGAGGACGTCTTCGGTATTTGTGACATTGGCGCCGTGGTACGTATAATTTCGCCCGGCCTGCGTCGCGTGTTATTTCTGCAGCTAAGCAGTGACAGTCGTCACTGGTCGTTGGAAAGATCGGTCGACTGAGGCGTTGGTGGGCTCGTCAAGTTCGAGCAGCGGCCATTTTAAACGGCGGATGGGGAAGCGGTGGGGAGGGGTGTGGGGGAGGTTGCTCCAAAAATGGAAGCTTATCTTCCCCTCGTCGATTCGGAGCGGGTCCCACGGAGCGAAATTTCGCCCCCCTCGCGGATTTTAGAAAGCGCTCCAGATCCACGAGTGGAATTCACCATTCGATACTACCCCGATATTCTCGCCCTCGCCCCGGTCCTTTGACCTTCTACACTCCTCATGCGCCTACGAGATTGTCTCGGACGACGGCGGCCACAGCGAGTTCGTCTGCGACTCGTCGTTGCTGCAGCTGGTCACAAGCGGGTTGCAGTCAAAATGACCAGCTTCCAACGTCCGTTGATGACACTGACTCTCATCGCTGCTGCGATCAGTGTCAAAGACTTCGACGAAGCGAGCGATGCTGTAAACGTAATCGTCACGAACCGCATGCTCGAGACGCGGAAGGTAAACGTGAATGCTAAAGCTCGAGACCCAGATAAAGCCTAGTCTGTCATGAACCCAACAACCACCGCGGCCCTTTCGAGTGGGATGGATCCCTGGGTCTCGCATATAAATCGACTTATTCACAAAACTATCGCGCTATTTTCAAAAGAAATTGAGCAGAAATATCGGAACATACAATGGCTCCTAGCAGTGTAGTGATCTCATGTTTTATTTTTGCCGTGTCGTAAACCCTTTAAGGCACGTTCACAGACTTTCGTTTGACTACGACCAACGGAAACGAGGCCAGTTTTTAAGCCTCCTGTGACGGCTCACGAGCGGGTGTATTGCCGCGCAGGTGGTCGTGAGCAGCCACAAGAGGCTTAAAAACCGGTCTCGTTTCAGTTTGTCGTTGTCAAACGGAAGTATGTGAACGGGCTTTTAAGACCGATCGAGTACCTTAAGACCTCTTAATATATTTTACGACGAGAGAACTCGCTGGCACGTGTCGCCATCCATGAGATTACCCTGGAACTACATTTCACTAGTGCGAAGGTTTTGCCGCATTTACGAGGTCCAATGTACCTACTACTTATAAAACACGGTCATTGATAACATTAACGAAAACATTTCAACCCCCTCCCCCCAAAAAAAATGATGCGCAAATATATATATATTTATATATATATGTATATATATATATATGTATGTATATACGGCAACGCCAAGAGGTCCACGGCTACCCGATAGGGGGCGCTGATATGTTTTTTCGGAGCAATATGTTTTAAGAGGTTTCAAGGTATTTGGCCCTAAGAAGTCGCAGATGTCTGAACAGGCCTTCAGAATGGCAGGGAAATGTTTTAGTTGTCCCACCCCCAGCGCAAGCATTCCTTAAAGCGAATTTGAAAACACTTGGAAGTTTTGTGCGCCTGGAATGTGCAGGCGCAGTCACGTAACAAGCCAACGCGCGCGTGCTGGGGGCTGGACATCTAAAGGCAATTCTCAGCCTGCCGTTGCCATCCTGTCATCCCTATTGGGCAGGAGATCGCACTATAAGCAGCGCTTCATCGAGCTTGTTGTCCACACTGCTCGGTGTTTACTAACACAGCATAACAAAGAAATGGAATCTCGCCTAGCACGGTCTGGGCACGAGCGCTTCGTTTTGACCAGTGCTTTGGTCGCACGAGGAGCGGCCTTCGAATCCTCATCTTTGATTTCTCTGATCAACAACAAACAAGAAAATTCGGTTTGTTATCCACACAGCTGCAGCATGCCGCTAGAGGTGGGACTGTTCCATGTCCTCCCCTATAGGCCAACGCGCTGCATCCAAAACAAGCCCACACGAGGAAATTGTACAAGTGTGCGCGCACAGGAACAAGATTCGCGTGAAGTCGGGCGTTTGCTTTGTTATCTCTCAAAAGTTAAAAAAGAGCCAATCATAAAAGTGAAAGCCGTTTACAACTCCCTGTAACGCCGAATTGGAGCGCAGCTCCTGAGGGAGGAGGAGGGAAAGGTACTGAGGGGAGGGTAGACCCCTCCTCCTTCTCCTCCTCCTCCCCTCATTCTTTAATATGCTCCGGGGGGGTCACCTGACCTCGGGGGGAGGGGGTCACGTGACCTCGGGAAGGGGGCCACGTGACCTGCGGGGCCACGTGATCTCGGGGGGTCACGTGACCTCGGGGGGTCACGAGACCTTGGGGGTCACGTGGCCTTGGGAGGGATCACGTGACACACGTGACCGGGGGGTTTCGTGACCTGGGAGGTCACGTGACCTTGGGGTGACCTTGAGAGGGGTCACGTGACCTTTGGGGGTCACGTGACTCTGGGGTGACCTTAATTACGCCGTCGGCGTGGCCGTCGGAGGAGCGTGGCGAAGGCGATGGCGCCGATTTTTTATTAATTATTGCGAAAGCATTAACTGTCGCATGGAGCGCAGCCGGCGCGTTGTCTGTAACCACGTAAAATGGCATCTAGTCCCATTGGCTGAGTGTAACGGCACCTTAATGCCCATTGGCTGAGCGAAACGGCATCTAAATGCAAGTCATCGAGCACGCGAGGTCAGAAATTAGACACAAAGAAAAGCGCAGCAGCGCAGGTGCTTCGTCACGGAAGCCGATGGGGCCGCTCAAGGTAAAAGCGGACGCGCTTCAATTTAAGACATAAAGAAAAACGCTGCAAAGCAGATGCATCGTCAAGGAAGCCGTGCAGCCGGCGGGGTTCGGCGCGCCTGCGCAGTGGGAGAGCGTGATGTCACCGCCGGACTGCCGTGTGCGATGGGAAGACGTGGCGCGCTGCTGGTAGGAATGCGCTGCGTGTAGGAATGCTTTCGCTTTCCTACACGTAAGCAGTCTTAACTGTCTCTGCCGAAGTTTTTAGCATAACGTTGGACGCCCTACCATGGGACATTATACGACGGACGGGCTTCTGAAAATATAGATAGTAAAAAGTAACAAATACACTCAAGAACGAGAAACGTCCTTCACTCAAGAAAGGTAGATAAATATACATAAAATTGCGAAGGAAAGTTATTCATAAAATAAACTAGTAACGCGTTATCCTTTTCTGTATTATCAGAATGGCACATATTCCAAATATTCGCTGTGCACCTCTCTGAAATTATCAATGCTGCTTGTGTAGCGACCGCAGACACGTAACGCGAAAGGTTTATTTTTCTTTAATATTGACCTTACAGTTCAAACTCTACGATGTGCGCTGGCCGCGGGCCGCGGGCTAATCGTACCACCAGTCTTGATCAGACTTGTACACATTACTGAAAAAAGTAACCGATTACAATTACGATTACTTCACTCTAAAAAGTAACCGATTACGATCACAATTACTGCCTCAAAAAGTAATTGAAAAGTTACTCTAAAGTAATCGATTACTTCTGACGTTACTTTTTATACATTTTGTTTTATTATCGTAGCACATGTACACATTTAGATATGTGTTCTGCATTTATACATTTCTTCTTTTCTTGTTTTTGACCTCTACATCTTGACCATTTTGACCTCTACAGTTTTCGTCGGTCATCCGCCAACGAATCATGGTGTCATGAACAGAGCTCCTAGTTTCAATTGGCACAGTTGATGGAGGGATATTATTCGGGAACTAATATTAGGGAAGAGGACATAATTTTGACAAACCCAATGAAATGTACCAAACAAAAACTAAGAATGTAAAAGTTCAAAAGTGATTGATACCTTCTAATCCAGTCAAAAACTCGTAGGAGCATGCTCATGAATTTGAATACAAACTGTTTCCTGGCTAAAAGTCAAAAACAGTCCAAAGGCACGGGCAAGAACGAGACGGTAGACGAGCAACAGCGCTGCTGGTGATACGCCTGGAAAATAGAGTGGCCAGTAAAAAAACTAGAGCTTGTCACCTAAAGCTGCCGAGCGAAACTTGTCAAGCATCCCAGAAATGAAGGGTGTTATAATTAAACATTTTAAAAGTGCGCAGTAAGATGATCACCATAACAAAAAGAGCGCGTTACCTCTATGTACGTCAGCAAGTTGGAGTTTGTCGCCCTTGAACATGAAAGAATCTTTAGTAGTGGCCGACAAAGCAAACACTCGAACGTCACGTTGATTTTGTCTTTCATTTTTATAACAACGAAAAGAGAACGTTGCCTCCGCCGTGTGCAAAAAAAAAATTTATTTTTAATTAGATACAGCAATTTCCTCTGAAGAGAAGATGAAACCAGTAGGATACACGAGAGAGAAAAAGACAAAAATAAAAGACAAAAAAAGAAGACAGCGGGTTAACAGCGGATGCTATGAGCGCTCAGAGCCAATCCAAGGCCGTGTCGGTGTCACGTGACCTTGGATTGGGGGCACAGCGACGCGCGGAAACCGTATCACGGACTACCTACACAGAGCGGGATTGGCTAGGATAGCTCGTAGCGCAAGCTGCGTCCGGGCGTAAGGAAAAGGCGAGTATAGAAATCTTCTAGGTTGCAAATCTTCTATAAAAAAAATCTAAAAAAAAAGTCAATGACAAGTTAAGAAAAATTTACGAGGAGTAGAAGATAAAGCAAACGCAAGCTTGGAGTGGACATGAGCTATCTCCTTTCTGTTTCGTTTTAGGTCAGTTTGGCGAACAGAACACACAAACAACCTTTTGTGCCGGAGTCAGGCTGAAGACTGAGCTCTCGGTTATTAAAGATGAAAGGAAATAAAAGAAGAGACGCCTCCCCGTGTACGGGGCGCTCAGGTTAGGCGAAGCAGGGAACGGCTCCGGGCGAACGGCGGTTCTCGTCCGCTCTCAGGGACTTTAGAGCTCGCGAGCGTCGTTGATTCCATCTGCTCCATCTCCAAAGCTTTCGTCTGCTTCCTCCTCTGCAGCTCGCACATATCTCTTAACCCATCGACCGGTTTTGCCCAAAACTGAGTGACCCCAGCACTTCTAAACCCTCTCACAAAAAAAAAAAAAGTTTAGAAAAATGTAATGGGTAATTTTGTAATCGATTACAGCAAGAAATTAATTAAATTACAAGGATCGTTACTCGTTAAAGAAAGTAAGTGACGCGTTACAAAATTACAGTAAAATGTAATCTATTACAAGCAAACCATTACTTGTCACGCGTTACGTAAAAGTCAGGTCTTGATACACTATCGAGGCTACAAGCTCAAAAAAAAAAAAAAAGAAGAAAAAAAAAAAAGAAACCCTTCGCGTTAAGCGTCTGCGTTCGCTACAGTTATCATTGACCATGTGGTTGGATAGAGAGTTTTATTCAGTTATCGTTAAGTTTACCAAAGTGTATACGCATTGAATTCAAAGATTCATTGAATTCGCAATGAATTCAAAAATTCATTTGCAGGCTGAATCCCCAACAAGGGCGATCCAATCTGGAATTCTGGGTTTGAGCGTAGCAACCATTCTCCAATCGCGCGCAACTTTTCTAGGTTCGAACGCAATAGGCAAAAACCTAGCTCAAGAAAAAACACACACACAAAAAAAAAGATCATCCAAAATTGGAGCGCAAACGGTCGGCAAACGTTGTGGTATTGAGAAAGAAAGGAATCGAGCTCCCTCTGTATATCCAAATCTTTGTGTAAAAATCGAAGGAGTGGAAAGCTTTCGCAATCACTATATTTATTTCCGTTATATTTTTTTCTTTCTTTATCCTCAAGCCTTAAATGCTGTTTCGGGATTGCTTCTGGAGCGTGCTTGTACTTCAGTGTTCCGTTTTTGTGTGAAAAGTTGACGCCTCTTCTGAAACCTCGCACTGTGGCTCTATGATCTATTTTTTCGCGTGTTTTTCCTTTTGCTGAGTTCGATGACAGGTTTTTGTCATTTTTTGCTCCCCCTCGTTTTGTTTAAAATCTGCACGGGGCCCGCGTTTTTATCAACCTATCAGGGGATATTGTGCCTTCCCAGCGAGTTTAATACCAGGCAGCCTCCACGTTTTTGTGGGAAGCGTTTATACTTAAGTCTTATAGAATGTGTTCCTCTTTTATAGTTTTACAAAAAAGAAAAAAAAAACTGAATAAAATGACAAGCTAATAACCGGCGAAAACAAGACACCCTTCCAAGCAAACCACGTTGCAAAAAAGTTTACTTTAGAGCGCCCGCATTTTTTTTATCGATTTTCCAAATAGTATTTTGGCGACGCTTCGTCTGCTCAGCTTCTTCAAAGAAAGAAACATATAATTTGCTCAGCATTTAGAAAAAAACAAAGATAAAAAGTTCGTGGTTGTGGTATTCGTGGTGTTTACATTTCTTTTATTTTTTATTCTTTTGTGTGTATTTGGGTGGAACGTATGTGTTTGTTTCTCTCGGTTTTCTGCCATGCATGCAGGCTTTTTGTATTTGTTTGTTTCCCGAAGCGATTTGGAGGTGGGGTCAGAACATCAAAGTAATCTCAGAAACCGGAATCCAAGACTTCGACAGGCAAGAGTAAAATCTTGAGAACGTTCGCCTTACATCAGACTTTGAAAGCAAATCAATAGGGCTTTGCGCAACCCGCTTTAATCTTCAAGAAGTCTGTGTTTCTTCGAAGTTGAGATGTATGCAAGTAAACACGATTAAAATCTTCATACATGCTTTGAAAATATGACCCTCGACTCTGCAATACAAAGGTGAAAACAAAACTTGCGCTTGCGGAACGCTCAAAGGTATACCGCGCCCGGGTTAGTCATTGACAAGGTGAAGACGACACGGTGCTGCTCGCGGCCTTCCGCCGTGCTTTCGCTGCCCGTGCACTCTCGAAGCTGACGGGAAGCATTATCGAAGGTAGGAAACTCGCGCTGGAGGCGTGGCAACTGGAACACTTTCCTGCCGTTTTCGATCAGTGAGTCATCGGGGACTTTTAGCAAACCATTACCGTGTTCCGCGTACCGCACTACAGGAGGCTTTCAAGCATGCTTTTAAGCGCACGCCCGGGTGATACCATGACCGTGGGGCACGCGCTTAAAAGCATGCTTCAAAGGCTCCGGTAGGCAGGTACGCGAAACACGGTAATAGTTTTTTACGTATTATTTTTTGGTTTCCGTATTTGTTTTACAAGCTGTACAGTTTCAAGTGCAGAACATGTTTTTTCTAAAATTCATGTAAGCTTACATTAAACGCAGAAGATATTTTAAAACTAACATAAAAAATTATCAAAGGTTTAAAAAATAAAAACTTACCGGTTATGACTATCTTATGTTTCATTCTACATTCTTGTTTGGACTTTGTAAGCTGAATATTTGTAGAGATAATAGAAGTAATTCAGATAATGCATCTTTTTATTATCAAGTTATTTATGTGCTCCAATGTGTGCCACAGTGAACATCCTAACAACCTCGTCCAAATTAATTCAACCATTTGCCTTCTGATTGGTTTTATAAAGTATTTTTATAAAAAGAGATTGTGCGTCTCCAGAATTTTGTTATGGATGTGTCCTTTCCAAGTGCATAATGAATTAATAGGCTCGTTTTTACTGTTTTATTGGAACATCTAAGTGTGGCAATCAAAAAGATAATTTATGCAAATGGTTTGAGGCAATAGAAAAGCGAGTATCTCGGAATCACAAAAGAAACGAAACGTCAGTATAAGGGCATGTATGCGCAAAACAATGCAAACAAATCTGCCTCTTTTATCGACGGCCGTGGGTTTAATTAAAGCTCCCATTTGTGAATTCAGCGATCAATTCTTAAATATAATGATGATTCGTAAGACCCTTTGCGGCTCTTGATGGGCAGCTTTTTTTTTCTGTTCTGCCCTTCAGCCATCTTCGATATTGTGTGTCTGTATTCTAGCATTTCGCGTGGAATTTTTGGTTCGAAAGTAAAAGTGCAAAATATTTAGATGTCATTATTCCAGTGAAACACAAATGCAAATTTGCAAACAGTTAAAACACAAAAGTGACGCGGAATTATGGCTGGGCCTGAAGGTTTTCTCGTTTCAAACGTTTATAGCGCTTAATAATAAAAAAGAGATAGATGGTTACAACTTTAAAGTTTTTATAGTTGCATTTTTTTTAAAGGAAATGAACTATTCTGTTTTATATACACAGCATCTTGGATGTAACAGGTGTTTAAAAAAAATAACCGCGTGTTTATCTTAGGAAAAAAAATTTTATACGCTTCGCCGATCGCCTGTGGCGCTGGTGATTCGGATTAGATGCCAAAGTTTTAAAAATTACCGCGTGCCTAATGGGCAGCTTCCATGTGGGCAGCCACCACCCTCAGGCACCTCTGAGGTAAATAGTCGCACGATACGTTACCAAGCCCATTTATGCGGTCACTTTAAAAGCCTCACCTGGATTCGGAGTCACGAGGGCCACAAAGTTGCAACAAGGGGCTTGAAAACCCTTCATTTCCTTCATTGACTAAACGGATTTAAAGATGAGCAATGATTGATGCTTTAAGTGCGGTGTAGAAAAGTGCATATCTAGGAGCGTGAGATATAGCACGTTATGTCAGTTCTAGTTACGAGATGTGCTTCAAGCTATAAAAGGAAACGTTTCGCAGCAGTATCAGTCTTTATTGTACTTGGCAAATCTTTTAATTGTTTCACTGTTTTCAGTCATACCTTTAAGAATTCAATTCGTCTTTTAATTTTTTTTTTATTTTCTGAGGTCCGAATGCTTTGGTACAATAGGGCATAAAATGTATCGTAACGCCCCCGCTGGAATAGAGGGGTTTAATTTAAGAGACAATTCAAGTAATGCAGTCATGTTTCGTTAATACGGACCTCCATAATATAGATACCGCTCTATTGTTCAACTTTTTGCAGAATAAACTGGGTAAACAAGTCCACTCTGGGCGTTTATTTTGGGGGAATAGAGATTATCATACCAATGAGACATAAATGTATTATGTTGGTCACCGCGGGACTGCGACATTCATAACCTAATAACTAAGTTGAGTTTTGCGCAAGATCCGCCTCGTCTTAACTATATAATCCCCAATACTTGGACAAAGAGCAAAGAAAATAGTTTTCATGTAGTACAGAACAATGGCGAGTGTTCTGCTCTGCTGAAGCGTTTGTTGCTTGGTTGAGAGAACGTGAATGCGTCTAGAAACATTGAAACCGATCATGGCTCTATGCAATGCACAACTCCTTTGTTTGGCCGACAGCCGGAACAATTCGTCGTAATACTCCGAGACATTATCGAAACATAAATTATTGCGACAGAGACATGCAACGGTTTTTCTTTAATAATGCGTTTATTATGTCATACTTTTATTGTTTTCATAGAAGACACGTAAGACTTACATTGTTCGAGGTTAAACCAGTAAGAAAACGGCGACAGCACAGAAATGATTGGAGCCGGCTAATAAGATTTCAACGAGATAGAAACAATATGCGTTTCGACTGGAAAGAATTACAGGTATAAGTAATAATAAAACTCAACATTATTGAGTACCAGGTTTACAAAGTAAACTTTGTAGGCGTGCTTTATTAAAATAGGGGGCAAAGATCGTTTGAGTTTGTTTTAGGCGTCTTTTTGAATTGGCCATTACCAGATGTAACGTCCGAAGAAATCACGCAAATAGCACAACTAATTAGATGGAAGTAATTATTAAAAAAAAACAAAAAAACTGGGTGATTTAAAATGACGTTGTAATTTCACTAAGTCTTAGTGTAAGCTTCTGAGATCAGTCAGAGTCCGGCTATGTTCATTTGCTCACAGAAACTTCGACTGCTGACGTTTGAATAAAACTCCCTTAGGCGTTTTTTTTTAATTGCACTTTAGATTGCATATTGAATCGTAGCTCGCACTTTTGCCTCCGCAGTTTTCTCATATGCAAAGGACAATTTGTCTTTAGATGTTAAGTGGAATCTGCCTATTTCCTTGCATTTCCTCTAACACTGGGAAAGTATTGGAGAGAATTTATTCACTCTATAAGGAATCATTCAGACTTTGTTTGCAATTTGGATGCCGCTCTGCGAGGGCCCCATGACGTTGCATTTGCTGAAGATGACATGAATCTTGTACGGGACTAAGGAGCCGCATGGCTACGAATTGCATTAGTGGAAAACTAAGAAGACATTGTATAAAACGTCTCCCTTTTCTTTAACAACTCAGTTTGTGGACAGATGTATGCTCAAGATTTGTAAAAGCTGAGCGAAATAGTTTGATGTATATTTAACAGTAAACGTTTTGGCATAATCTTTTTTGTCTTACGATTAAGACACGTAAAATAAAATGCTCGATTAAAAATACCTTATTTAAGACGGACGCAACAACTTGAGAAAATAAGAAAGCTTTAGTTATTTGCAGCGTAAGACACGCAGAAGAAGCTACGCACTCAGAGTGGATCTCTCCGTTCTATTGCTGACGGGGTGTATAGCTTATGCCTTTGATGGTTCCTACCCATGACGTCACGACTAAGACTACCACTCGCGAACTTTAATAATCATAATTATAATGTCTTTATTCTGTGCCCATAAACAACCAGAATAGGTATGTAATGAGTCACAATAGAAAGTTATACATATATAAAATATGCTTGAATAAAAGTGACGAAAGTATACCAGAGACACTCAACTTACATCCAACAAGAAGTAAGAATGCACAACTAAAGATGGAAAATTGTATCGTTGAGCCTCCTTCTGAAACCCCATGACTAAATCTATTCACAGATGTCTGCATTGTTGCTATGGGTGATGCCATCTATTGATCTTGAAGGTAAAAGGTAAGATCGGTCCTAGTAGAACGAGTTAGTACGTTTAAATTCACAGTGCACAAAATTTGAGAGTCAGACTGACTCGCGAAATTTCTAGTTAAGCGAATAATCATTCTTAGCATTCCAACTGCAGAACTGACCATATGAGTGATATGACAAGTAAACGAAAGAGAACTATCAACGTACACTCAGAGATCACGAGCATTGACAGTCGTGCGATGCACTTCCCATCAGTTTAATACAAACATTGCTCGATTTCGCGTTCTTTATTGAAAGACAAGACCTTTGTTTTATTAAGATTAATAACCAAATAACTTTCCAATCGCAAGGCAAGAATACGCGATGCATCGCTTCGTAGAAGTTCGCAATCATCAATCGAGTTCATACTCATAAGAAATTTGATATCAGCGAATAACAACACCCCTGAATTGACGGCACGAATGGCTAAATTACTGATAAAAACCAAAAGGAGTAGTGGTTTTCAATTAGAGCCGGGAGCTACTCTAGACAACGTGCAAAAAGAGTCAGATAAAGAATTTACAGTACGCACAACACAGCGACGATCGGTCAGATAGCTTTCAAACTACCTTGTGAAAATACAACTAAACTCGATCCGTGACAAGTTAAGTAATAGCTAGGTATGATTCACCTTATCGAATGCTTTCGAAAGGTCAAAATAAAAAAGCATCAGCTTGACCACGATTACAAACGTAAGGTACCAAATAATCAAGAAGGGTACAGAGATTGGTCTCAACTGAACGTCTCTTAATAAACTTGTGTTCTTTAGATAAAGAAGAAGACAAGAATATAGAGTGGTAGTTACCAAAATTAGAAGCAGCTCCCACCTTATAAATAGGAAAAATAATAGACTCTTTCACACAGATGGAAATACACACTTAGACAATCAAATATTAAATTAGTGCTTGGGTGGGTGAAAGGGACCCTTGACAATAAAGTTAGGAATCGAATTTTTCCGCGATGTGAATTTCGGCTTTAACTTTTTTAAAGGCCTCCATGATTTCGCTAAAAGTGACTCTGTTAAATGTAAATATGTAAGGGGTGACGTAGTAATAACCAAATTTGATATCTTCATATTTTTTAACAACCACTAAAGTGTCCTGAAAGCAAGTTCGCTACATCCTTCGGGTTAGAAAACTATTCGGAATGAGTTCCTAAGCAGATACCCGGTACACTATCTTTTGTATTCTCTCTAGCGAATTTCCAAAACTTATCTGGTTCTTAAAACAAGCTATCGTCCACTGCTTCTAAATGCACACGCTCATGACGTTTAAGCAACGTTTTCACAAGAGCACGATACATACTGTACCTAGTGTTTCACACTTGTGATACCCTTCGTTAATAAAGTTTGTGACAGAGCACTTCTTCGTGCATATAGTTTATAAAATCTTTAGAATACCATGAAGGATGCATTCCGGGTTTGGATGCTCGCTATTGAATAAATCGGTCGATTTTTTGCTTTACTATTGCAGTAACGGATTCCGCCGCCGAGTCCACGGTAGCCTATTTAGAAGGGGTGACGTGTCATAATCTTGACAAAACGTATAGAGGCCGAAATAAACACCGTTTCTAAACGAGTAATACACAAGCTTATATATAACAAGCTGTATGTTTCAACAAACCGCGGACAGTAACGATAAAAGGCGGGCGTACATATCAGTTTTTACCATATGAACATCTGCTAGCGCTAGACCATTAATGAAAAAATTGGAAATGAAAAGATCGACAACGTTTCTAGCACTCTTCTCTTAAGTGTTGAATTGATTCAAACTATTAAAACGCATAAAATTCAATCGATGAGATAATTTTATTTTTGTCTGAGCATTTTGACAGTTAAAAAAATCTTGATGACCAGTCAACACCGGGAAGGTTAGAATACCCATAAATGTTTAATCTGAAACTTTGAAAGGTCAATTTCTTTTTAGAGCGCATCAAAGTGGTCAATAAAGATACGGATAAAAAATAAGAGAAAAATTATAATTTCCAGTCAAGTAGTTGAATTCACCATGTGACAGCGATTGAATCCAAACATATTCTGAACAAATTTCAAGGAGAGGTCTGCGATACGAAATAACTAACTGATTGACTGCAAATTAAAACACCACCCCAAATGTTTGACGTACGAAAGCATAGATCCTTATTTTGACAACAAATTCCAAACAGTAGATCCAAACTTGAGTATGGATCTGTTCTTTGGATATACTTAACAGCCTACTGGACGATGTTTACGCAGCAGACTCACTAACAAAACTGATGCAAGTGCTCCGATGTAATAGTGCAACTCTTTGACTGTGCTGTGTATGTGCATGTGTTTGTGTAACCATCCTCGTTTATATTGTGGTGCATGTTGACCTTGGAACTTTACGTGTGTGGGGATGCTTTTCTATTGCGAACTGCAGGATTTTGTCCAACAAGCCCTTCTTCTGACTTTGACAGACCCGCCTCACTATGAAGTGAACTAATAATAATAATAATAATAGTTTTATTAGCACAAAATAATTCACGTACATTAATTACTGCCTCACGAAAGCACTTGCGTGCTTGTGTGTGAGAACAGGCAGTCCATACAAGAAAAACAAATCAAACAGAAAAAGAACAAGCGTAAAATAAACACATCTCAATTTTGATACCACATGTTGCAAACTTAGTTTTATGTAAACATTGCACCTTACCGCGAAATAAAAGGACAGATTAAATAACATGTCACACGCCATCCAAATACAGTCAAAGCTAAAAAAAAAAAAATTGTCTATGTTGTTTGCCTTATACAACCATATATTTTACATTGCACTTCGCAGAAAGTTGGGTACACCTAGGAGAACACAATGGGTTTGTTAACAGAGCAAAAAGCGACAACAAAAATGCATTTTTCCCTCTCCTCTCGATCCATGATATGTTTGCAATAGTACGAAAATACCTCAGACACAATGGGAACACAAGGAGACCGCTTATATGTAAACATTCAAACGTAAATGTAAAAAAAACAAAAACTACAGGTGTAAATAAACATTATTATTATTATTATTATTATTATTATTATTATTATTATTATTATTATTATTATCATCATCATAGTTTCTGTTGCGACGGTAAACTGTATAGGAGGGAGGGAAACAAAATTCGATATAAATGTTCCAGTCAAGTGAAGTTCCAGCGAAACGAATTACGTTAAATCGCATAACACTACATTTGACATACACGTGTCAGCTTTTGTTCGAAGACCACAAGTGTTTTGATAGTACGTGTTGTCACTAAGCGTTAAGTGTAAGTTCGATGGTGTTGAGTAAAAGATCAGCAAAAGCTTCGATGTAATCGATTTCTTAATCCAGCACCGCCAGGGTTGGCAGTTTGCAGTTAATTTCATTTCCGTCGACGAAAGCAGAAGTAATTTTATTAGAGGCATCGTGGTAAGTGTTTGGCCAATCGTAGAAGTCCTACCACAAAGACGCTTTTTTAATGCTCACGTCGCCAACAGTTAGAGCGAATGCACAGAAAAATATTTCGACATTGCATGAAGTTTCGTTCTCGTAGGTTATAAAAAAAGACAGAAAAAGAAAGAGAGAGAGAGAAAATAAATGAAGAAAGTGTAGATTTTGGAGTTCCCGAGGAGCGACAACCGTGCATCTCTGCCCGGTTAAATAAATTATATGCATAGCATAATGTCGAAACTCCGCCAGAGTGTGAAGCTAGCAAAGGGGATAGAGCTCAAAAGTTTGAGAACATGACGTTACCCGAATAAAAAACGGAATTGAAGAAAATAAAATTTCTCTGCGACCTGACGTCCGCCTAAGCCTAATATCGTCAATACAGAGCTCAACATTGTGGATGCTTGTGGGAGTTACAACAGTGGAAAACACCTGTCAGCAAGCAAGAAGATATTGTTTTCTTTCTTGCTGCGAAGCTGTTCTCTTTTTAGGTAATTATATGTCACTGGCGCCCACCATGTAATTTCTCATATTGACAATATTTGGCTTAAATGTACCCGGGCTCATGCAGAAATTTTCTTTTTCGTCGTGCTCTTTCGTCGAGGTAACTTTATGGTGTCAAAATTTCGCGTTCTATCAACCGCTAGCGTCACGCTTTTCAAGGAGCTTGAGCATTCTACGATAGATCGTTCATTCACTTGGGCTGAGAAACACGGTTCTTTTCTCTCGGAAACTCCCTGTACCCGGAAAACAAGACACATGAATACCTTCCATAAAATGTGCTCGTAAAACATCTGTTTAAGACGTGTCATCGGTTGCGTGCTTCTTCTTGTTTTTGCCTGACTTTCTTCGGTGTATCGATTAATTTTGTTTCTGTGGGCACGAATCTTCAAGCATGAGCGAGCTGTCGAGTGCTCTGGGAACGGACAGGCGGACCCTTTGGTGAAGCTTTTGTGTTGCAAAAGACCGTAGTAAAGCTTGTGCAGATATTGACGAAATCTTATCGTCGTTCGTCAACCAATGCTGATAAAAATGCCAAAAAAACAAATCACGAAGCAAGAAGCTTGATGATAGAAGTCCGTGCTCCGTGTTTCTCAAACTGTGAATCACCTTATTAGATTTATATACCTGGATGTAGCTTAAAATTTAAACTGTTGCCTCCATACAAGCTTTAACCAAGCAGAAAAATAAATTAAACACCAGATCTAGCGGTCATATTTTATTAGAGTGTGACAGCACGCTAAGGGTGTCAGCGCTAAAACCCAGGTGGCTTTTAGCGTCGAATGGATCGGGCTTTGCAACGTTTCGCCATGATGTTCAGAAGTCACATCGGGTTTCGATCCAAGAGAAAAATCAGAAAAGTTCGAGGAATAGATGCCTCGAGGAGAGCTAGAATTCATAAAAGGAAAAGAAAAAAAAAAAACGAACGTTAGAATTAAAAAAAAAAAAACAGATGACACATGGAATGACGCGTCTTATTCTGCCACCAAGATTCAGGTTGCCCAAAGAAGCAAATTGAAAAATAACGTCAGAAATATACTACAAAACCTGCCATAGCAACGGGCAGGTTTTGAGGAACGTATAAAAAAAATACATATATATATAAGAAAAAGACGGTCGCCTATAACTTTTCAAAATCACGTCTTTACTTTTGCGAGCCTCGTAAATGGAAGTTGTCGGGGAGAAAATTGTCGTCGGCGACATGCGTCGAGGAAACGCAAAGCGGGTGACAGACAGGAAAGGATTAATATGGTGCCAACGAGGCCTACAACAGAAGGGGGAAAAAAGCAACAAACAACAATAAAACACGAAAGCTCTCTAAGCGAATGTACTTATAGACTGGCACGCGGACGTTTCTTGCGCAAGGGAAGAAGCAAAACAATATTATCCACGATAAAAAATATAAACGTACGAACCCCCCCAAAGAAAAAAAAAATTAGAAACACGGGAAGAATTTTTTTAAGCATCGTAAAACATGGAGCGGATGACACTGAAGAGGAATAAAGATTGAACACCTACACGATTTTGTTCGTATTCCCGTATCTTTCAGGTTGTCTTTGGGAGAAAAGGAAGCCATAAAAATGAAGGAGTACAAACCTTGGGTGGCAGATGGCTGTCAGCGTAAGTAAAGTCGATGCGGGAACAATCCTACTTCTGCTTTCACTAAGACGTGAGTGCTCTGACATGTAGTCAGGATGAAGTTGCCGATCGGATGTACCTAACTTTTGAGAAAGTGACAGGAGCCGCGACGTGATGTTCTCTGAATCAAGACTCGACTGTCGAGCAAGCTTTCATGATTGAATGCGAATGTGACTATGCCATAGTAAAGGCAACCACTGTTGTGTTCTTTTTTTCATTCTTTTTTATATTACAGGTACAGGAGCTGACGGCTCAAAAACACCAGGGATGGTGACTCTTGAACATACATAAATTGCTTCGCTGCAACTTTAACTTGATTTCTTTTAAATAACTCACTTTCTAGAACATCTGACGATGCATTGCGTGAGGTGAAAGCAAGAAAGAAGAAAAAAAAAAGCCGTAATATGTGTGATTACAAAAACAACAAAAAATATAACATATTATAAATGTCGCCATCTGCAGGTTTTTTTAGTCTTCTCAGATTAGTTTAAAACAAAATCCGCGAATGATATTCTAATGCGGTCTGTACAGGTGAGATATTCGGACACGATGACCTAATATAGAAGGTATAATGACGCCGCGAAGCCGAATAATCGACTGAGATTTGTTAATTAACTTTTAGAGCGCAGCTCTTAGGGGCCCGTTCCCGGCTTGAGCGGCGTCGGCGTCGCCGTCGCCGTTGGCGTCGCCGTCGCCGTTGGCGTCGCCGTCGCCGTCGGCGTCGGCGTCGGCGTAACCGCAACCCTCGTAACCCTCGTGAGGGTTACGAGGGTTACGAGGGTTACTCATGAGGGTTACCCTCACGAGGATCACGAGGGCCACGAGGGTTACTTACCCTCGTAACCCTCACGAGGGTTACGAGGGTTAGTTACCCTCAAAAGGGTTACCTTCACGAAGGTTAGCCTCACGAGGGTTACTTACCCTTGTAACCCTCACGAGGGTTACGAGGGTTAGTAACCCTCGTGAGGGTAACCCTCGTGAAGGTAACCCTTTTGAGGGTTACGAGGGTAACCTTCACGAGGGTTACCCTCACGAGGGTCACGAGGGTTATGAGAGTTACCCTCACGAGGGTTACCCTCACGAGGGTCACGAGGGTTATGAGAGTTACCCTCACGAGGGTCACGAGAGTTACCCTGACGAGGGTCACGAGAGTTACCCTCACGAGGGTCACGAGAGTTACCCTCACGAGGGTCACGAGAGTTGCCCTCACAAGGGTTACTAGGGTTACCCTCACGAGGGTCACGATGGTTACCCAGGTCAAGTGACCCCCCCTGGGGTCACGTGACCTGGGGATACCCCCCGAGGTCACGTGACCCCCGTTGACGTCATAGCCACTGATGACGTCATCAGTGACGTCACTGATGACGTCACCGGCATCCGCATCGTCATCGTAATCATCACTGATGACGTCATCAGTGACGTCACAGATGACGTCACCGGCACCCGCATCGTCATCATCATCACTGATGGCGTCATCAGTGACGCTTCTGATGACGTCATCGGTATCGTCACGTGGCCCCAGGTCACGTGACCCCCCCGACGTCACGTGACGCCCCAAGGTCACGTGACTCCCACAAGGTCACGTGACCCCCGCCCCCCGAGGTCACTTGACCCACCCCCCAGTACCCTTCCCTCCTCCTCCTCATGAGCTGCGCTCTAATTCGGCGTTACAGGGAGTTGTAAACGGCTTTCATTTTTTGATTACTTAATACATCAATATTGTTGCAGCTAAAAATTTCCTGAGCGCCGTCGAGAAGCACGAACAAAGTATATTTTAGAAAGATTTGGGGAGCTGCGGGAAGCTCTTTGTTGCGCTAAGGCATATCCTCCTCTATACTGACAAAGCCTGGCAGATCGCCACGAGACGCGGCCTCCGAAATTGAAAAGGTAGAGCGGCAGGCAACGGACGAGAGCAGAGCCACGTGATGAGCGCCCCGCTGTGGCGAGACGCCGAAACACGCATCTCCCGAGCGATGGAACACCCGCTCGTGCTCCTCGCGCTCCTTGTGCTTCCGCTTCTTTTCTCGTCGGGTTTCAAAACCATGTTTCGGGTCCTCGCCGCTGCAAAAACTTTGCGCTGCTGTCCAGGTTCCCCGAGAAATTCTCTGTGCTACCAGATCTCCGCGCTCCAAATCTGCAACCGGGCACTCCATGGCTCCGTCGTCGAACTGCCAGGCTTTGTGAGTATATAGAGTAGGCTGTTGCTATAATTACTGGTGGTTCGAGCACGCGTGTGATTGACAGGAGACGGGAAAACGCGTCACTCTAGCGGCGCGTTTTCGCGTGCGCGTGTGTGTCACAAGTGGTAACTTTAGCGTAACACCGGGGTTCCCACTCGCCCCAAACCTAGCTTAATTATTTATTTACTCGTTTTCCATGACGCTCAGCAAGTTTTTGATTGGAACCCCATATTTATCTTCAATATTAAGGAAGTTAATCAACAATTTTATTTAATTAACAGACTTATCATGACAATTATCTACATATATTATGTCCCCCTGGCCATATAACTCACCTGCACACCGCCAGATTTCACGTCTTTTTAGAATTAGATCTCCAAATCCTTAGAAAAATACACCCTGCATAATATAAATATTTTGCATAGACCGCGTTAGCCATTACACTCAGTGTTATTTACCTAACCCTATACATGTTGTATATACAAACACAGGGAGCTTAATTTTAATTTGAACATATTAAAGCAAAGGGTGAGGGTTAGGCGAGTGCCGTCTTCACCATGTAATTATCAGGGGCATTAGGCGAGGGGATAATCGTCATGCTAAGTTGACTTCATGACTGTGTAACTGAAATATTACAGCAAAGCTGTATGTGGATATTGTTCCGTTGATTTTTCATGTGCGTCAACAAAAAAAAAAATCGCAGCGCCCTCTCTTTGTCGTCGTTCCAAGCGCTCCGTGTCTTGTTTACTTACACTATCCCGGGGTGGTGGTCCCGTCTCGCGTGCCTACTTTCCGCCGGGTGGCGATCCCGTCGCGCGTGTCTAGTTTGCTCTGGCTCCTCGGGGAGGCGATAGTCGTCCACGCGAATGTATATATAAAGAACCAGAAAGACAAGTTGCTGTTCTCTATTTCCAATTTCACTTCATTCTACGTAATGAAGAAGGCCGCGTATAGTCCGGACTCCCGAAGAGCAACGCACCTACGATGAGCAACGGCGTGAACGGTAACGAGAATGTCAGCGGCGGCGGCGGCGGGCGGCAAACACCACCGATGACGGTCGTGCATAAATGTATCCGTAACTTTGCTCAAAATTCTGTGTCACATCAGTGTCGTATGCCTAACAACTTCGCTGGTCATCCACCCTCAGAGTGGAATGGTTCGTGATTTTATTGATTAACTGTTAAATTATCGTTCTTGATTAAATTTCGCGCATAACGACAGCAGCTAGCCCTGACCACGTCGTCACTACTGTCGCCGGCACACCCACGAGGGATAACCCTCACGAGGGTTATCCTCACGGAGTAACCCTTACGGAGTTTACCCTCGTGAGGGTTACCCTCGTAAGGGTAACCCCCGTGAGGGTTACCCTCGTGAGGGTAACCCCCTTGAAGGTCACGAGGGTAATGGCAAAACGTTACCCTCATGACGCCACGTGTGACGTCATTATGGGAACACGTGACGTGTCACGTCACATGACGTGTGACGTCACACGTGACGTCCGCGCATCTAAAATTGCCAATATTCCAGCTAAATTTAGCGGGAAAGGAGGAGGCGCATACCGTTCCCTCCGTACCCTCCTCCTCCTCAAGAGCTGCGCTCCAATTTTGGCGTTACAGAGAATTGTAAACGACTTTAACGTTTTTTTGCTTGATTCGATAGCTTGTGTTGACATATCACGCTGTACAACACAGACCTGGGCCTCAATTTTCGCTAACTTAAACATCGTTCAGTAATTAAAAAAAACATAGACTAAATAAATTAAACTTTTATACTGTGAATAAAGCTAAGTAGTACCCGTTGCGAGTAAAGAGACTACGCTGATTTGTATTATTTCCCGGCGAAGAGAAAAATATCGCGTACGTTTTCCCATAAGAATCCACAGCAAGACTGGTAAAGTAGACCGCTTCCTGTCTGCTTCAATTTGCAACTGGAAGTCCTATAGACACTAGCGCCTGCTCAGCCTCCCGCGTTTATTATAGAAAGTCTTGATTTTTCTTTTGTCTTGTTTTTTTTCATTTCTTCTGTCGCTGCTGCCATAGTGTATAGTGTATTGTGCTGTTTTGTTCTGTTTTTGTTTTGTACCTACGATATGGCAAAGGATCTCACCAAAATGTTCACTGAGTTAAAAGAGGACTTAAAGAAAGAAGTAAGAACGTTGAAAGACTCGTTTGATAGGGACATCCGAGCTGATTTACGTGAAGTTAAGACTACACTCTAAGAAAAAAGATGGCCCCTTAAGACTAACGGCAGCATATGAACCCCTGAACTCGCATTTGCACCCCGAAGGGATCTTCTGGTCCGAGCTAGGTACCGTGTGCAAAACCCGCGGACTAACTGTGGTCGGCCGAGACTAACTGAGAGGTGATCGCGAGCAAAAGCAGCAATTAGTCTTCCTCGGACCGAGGAGCATCCGCATCCGAAGATCCTCAAGGCATATTGAGTGCTCGCACGGATCTGATCCCTCGAAGCGAGACGCTGAAATGCAACTGACGCGACAAATGTTTGTGCTCGAAGCTGTGAAGTGCGCGAACGGCCTTTGCGTAACCGCGCTCGGTGTCTTTTCTCCTTGCCATCGATACAGCTTGCACAACTGTGAGAACATTGATGACTCGAAGCTCACTAAGGAGATATATCGTGCACCTCGCATCAAACGTTGAACGCCGACATGTGTGCTTCTGTGCCATTTTGATGCAGACATTGCAACCGAGCTAACCCAAGTCAGCCGTTTGCCTTATCTCGAGTTTCACGCCTCTGCCGCTCCGCTTGTCGAGATGTCGACCATGACCGGCAATCTCGCACCAACCCGCACGGCGCCGATGCCGATCCCGCTTCAGCGGCCATCGTTTCTCTCCCTGGGCCTGCGGCCGCTGCGGCGAACCGCTGTGAAAGGCGCCGTCGGTAATGTGGCGCACCACGATGTAAGTTTATATTCTTTGCGTCTGTTGTTGGCCGCATGTCGCGGTTGTACCGGTGGTACACCATGCAGCACGTCAAAACCCATCCACCTGCGGCGGTGATGTTGCGCCGTCACGCCAGCGGCATCCATTACGGAATAAATATATACACTTGTTTCTTTACCTTGCAATTGTGCTTTTTGGGGGTCCTGCAAGACGTCGGGTATATATTTTCTTTTACTAGTCCATGTGTATGCTCGAGTTCGAGCTATTTGCATGTGAACTGTAGTCATGTAGATGCTGCGTCCTAGGTTTTCCGCTTTTATCTCAGTGAAGTGAGTTGGTGTATGCTTCTATCATTGCAAGGGAATGATGTGGCAAGATCTGTATTGTTGGTAATTTCATGTAGTAATCAGTGCTTCAGGCTGGGGGGTCAAGGGGTCTCGGGGGCCCCCACTGATTTTGACAAGAGTATATGCGAAACTCGTATAAAACAAATGCTTGCAACAAGTTTTCTAAGTGTCTAGAGTCGTCATTTGGACATCAGTTTGAATTGTCTTCACTACTTGTGGCCGCCCGATCGGTCTGTGCTTCGCTCGTCTCCCAGGAAGTGACACATACAACGAGAAGGCAGCGAACAGGTTTATTGTACATCCCAGTTGCCCGTCTTCGAGAGCCGGCAGTCCAGACCCGCCAACCCTAGTTGTTGCCCGTCGTTCAGGGCTCACAGTCAGAGCCCGTGTCCAGTCCTGAGAATCGTCCTTCCCACGCCAGTGTTGCGTAGGCTAGCTGTTCCAGGCTATCACAGTCAGAGTCTCGCTGCGAAACCACTCCGGGATCGTCATAGCCCAGGCCAACATGGCCAGGGCTCGCCGCTTCCGCCAGTCCTGATCCGGACTTGGCTGGCGGAATGCTCCCGGGAATAGCCATGGGCCGCACCAGTCAGAACGGCTCTATCGTTCCTGCCTGGCCCCAGCCTCGTGCAGCACGCTCTTCCTCTTTCCTCGCCGGCTGGCCCCACTCGCACCTCGCTCGGCCGTCCTCTCCTCCCGACGCCCACATACACTAGAATAAAATTTGGAAGTCTGCATGCTACATAACCGTATGCACATTGCAAAGCCTGGTGTAAAAAGGCGACAGGCAACAAAGTGTATTCGTGACTGCCTGGAGCTGAGCCGGTTGGTATGACATGATTCTGAAGGTTTCCAGCTGAACGTAGAAGTAAAAACCAGTTGCTCGCTTTTTACTTCTACGTACAGCTGGAAACCTTCAGAATCGGGAACAAAGTGTATGTGGAAGGATATTTACGCTTCGCACAAGCTTTTTCTAAACAAGAACATTACCAGCCTGCTTTCTGCACGCCGTTACACTTGTTACTAGACTCAGCATTAAATTTGGTTGCTGAAACAAGCAAAACTTTGTGCTACGAAAACCCGCTATTTGAAAACTCGCAGGTTTGGAAGGTTTTGGTTGCGACCACACATGCCGAACGGCATTAGGAGTGCCGGAATAGGTCGACGGGCCTTTCTCTTGAAGACCTCATTGCCCGATTTTCGACGTCACAGCGAAGCGACAATCGGCCCGATTGTTCCTATCGTATTTCCCTATGTGGCTGTCAAAGCGACTCATAATACAACTTGTATAAATATGTTATTTTGCCGAGTAGTCTGCAAAACGAGTTCATCGGACCACTTTCCGAGCCTGCACATATAATTTCATTCGCTTCCCCGCCAACAATATCTGTAAAATTCACTTACTTGATGTGGCGCACTGCAGTAATCCAGTTCTGTTGCTGTGTCGCTTCCCAAGATCTCAGAAAGAAGCCAGGGAAGCGGTGAAGTTTGACGCTTGAGTCACCTTCGCGACTGTGGCCATCTTTCACGCAGCAGTAGCAACGTTTATTTTTTGGAGGAACTCTAGGAGTAGGCGATATGTTACAGGAACTCGATGAGGTCGTAGAGACGTGAAGTTGGGACTTACATTTACGAAAAACGGTTCCAAAAAAAGCTCACGCCGATCCGAAATGCATCGTTCACACGTGGTTTCTGGATGCGCCCGCCCGCAGCCCCCGTGACCTGCACAGGCCTGGCCTACCCAGTTTCTTTATTTTGCAGCCACTAGTGGTGCAACGTGTAGCGCCAAACTGCATTGCAGGTTTCCTATAGTACACTAGAGAGACAAAGGGGGGTGCACCTCTCTGTTGAAACGCCCCTCAACTCTCACGGAAGACTTTAAGCACTCATAGTAGTGTGCGTAGGTGCCCATCGCTGTTCTCAACATGCCTTATCTCTGAAAGATAGAAATGAAGCTTGGTATTATAAGTTTATAATGCTTCTGTCCCTCCTCTGTGACGAACAGACAAAAGCATTACTCTGTCTGTTCATCACTTACTCTACCTCTGTGAACGACCAGCAGACTGGTCGTTCACAGAGGTAGAGTAAGCATTGTCTTCCTGCTGCTTATTTAGCAAGTGTTTCCCAAAGGTGCAAAAGAAGCAGGGGCCATCACAATATAATTCGAATGTTGGACATACATGAAAATATAATTAACTTATAAAAACAAGTAGACCATTTGTTTACCATAGCACACTTATGTAAATATACTGCTTGAGCCCATCCTCATAGTTCTCCATCCAAGGCAGCTACAAATATACTCTGACAAAGATACTAGAAATATTTTCGCTAAGCTATTACGTTGTAAAACTGACGGATACCTAGACAGTGACGTTAAAACAAGGGGGTTCCTGCCCCCCCCCCCCCCAATTTTCACAATTCTAGAAAGCAATAGAAGGAAATGGGGCAGGGGTGGGCTCGGTGCCCCCTGTTGCGCCCCTCCGCCTCCCACTTCTGCCGTCACTATGCCTAGAGCATGGCCATGCTGTAAACTTCTGCTGGGCCCCAAGGCATGTTGTACAAAAGCAATGAGAAAGCAGGTTGGCTATATGCTTCTGAAAAACATGCAATCTTCGTGAAATCCCATCTGGTCTACATCTCGGAGCTGTCAAGCCCCCCATTAGGAAACCTTGGTCACGGTGATCTTTTCTTCGCCGTCCCACGTCGCTAGCTTGGCGATCTGGATGAACTCGGTACTTTACTTGTTTGCCAAGTTTTCTCCCTCCACCACGGTTCAGAACCACCACTGACGGATCAGGAGCCGCCCATATGGAGATGACCGATGATGCTGGTCGATTCGACTGCGACAATGCAAGGTGTTTGAGGAGCTCTTGGTTTTGGCATGACACTCCTGCCACCATCTTCGTCACGTCCACATTGACCTCGTCTGTTGAGTCAGCTGGTCTGGCATACTTGCCATTGCAGGTCGCAAGTCACGATCTAAAAAAATCTGGGGTCTTAAAGCAGCGTTGACTCACCGTGCCTCTTCTAAGCATTTTTAAGGTATTATTTTTTATAGTTGGCACCACAGCTCCTTTGTCAATAAAAAAGCGCACAAGGATGTCATCGACTTCCTTGTGTCATTGAGGATGACACGTCTGAAATCTAGGCCTGTGTCATTGAGGATGACGCAGGCCTAGATTTCAGTCAGCTAGAATGGTCTTCTTGGCGCAAACAGTCTCGTTGAAGTCTAGATTATGCAGTACCTGAAATATATGGGCTTGTACACGAACTTACAGACCCTGTTCTGATGGGGTTTTTTGCCAAATGCTTTGCAGCATAAAAGCTTGGCGTTTTATTATACCATTCTTCATGTAACGATGCTGTCATACAGTTCACTATGTGAAGAATCAATCCCAAACTCCAGATATGACTAGGAGTACAAGTTGGTTGGATGTTTCTTGATGCACAGCCTATATAGGATAAGGCTGCTCAACAGCAGCTTCAGCAGTCAATCCCTCCATTTCGTTGTCAGTGGTTACAAGTTCACGATTTGAAGGAAGAAATACAAGTCAGACAAAACTGACCTTTTCCAGGAAAAGTTCTGTACATGCAACTTTCGACATAGTAACAGGCAGCAGATGCTTGAATGCTTGAATTACACACGAAGGATTGGAGGAAACAAGTGGTCTGATTTTCATCACTAGTGAGAGCAATTGAGATGGCTGACTTCCCCTTTGCAAGTGAGAACATCATTAGTAGACAAGCCTACTCCTAATGGAAGCAATGAATGGAGATTTGTCTACTATGAAATTCATAAATTGGAGAAGAAAATAAAACAAAAAGAAGGTATATTATCTGCTGCAAAAGCAAGCAGCGAGATCAAAGACAAGATTTTGTCAATGTCTGCTATTTCATGAACCAAGTGATCGCAAGCTTGAGTTTAATCTGCTAATTATGACTTCTTTTGCTTTTGTAGAAATTGACATCCACTGGCAGACAATTGAGCACTCGAACAAGCTGCAAGGCATCTTTTGTCGTTTGTAAACATGAAACCTCACCAGGATATTGCCTGATCGTAGCCTCATAAAATAGATAGATCACAATCGCCCCAGCGGTCGATAGTGCATGTCCAGGCAACCATCGGTCAAGAAGCGAGGCTCTTGCTCTCACCGAAGGCAAAAATTGGATCGCTGGAATGCTAGTCAATTGCGGTTGCTCTCTGCAATCTTCCACCCGTAGTTCGTGTAGCCGCCACTGTTTGTTGTCTTTATGCAGAAAAGGTCCACTTGGCCTATGAATGAGACCTCGAGTTGAAGTGTGACGAAATTAAAACATACGTGAAACACGGTGTTTAACATTGATTGAGATTGGCATCGAGCTTGTCTTTGAGACCTTGCATTCTAGTTAAAGTCAATGCTGTTGGTGAGCACCCATTGCTTCATGTTGAGCCACTCTGGAAGTTTCTCAGAAACTGTGTGGGCTAGATCCCACGCATAATGTAGCCGGGAGTGTTTGCACACACTTTTCACCCATCAAAAGCAATGAGGTTCTTAAATCGTGGTAACCCGGCCCTTGACACTGGGTGCCATTGTTAGTTCCATTGGTTCCATCCATGTTGAAAAGCTCATGAGACAAAAGCTTGCTATTTTGTTTCATAAGCCTGGCCCAAGGCTTACTGGATTAATGACTGTGGCAGCTAGGCAAACATTGGCCTAGTCGGGAGGCACTCAGTTGATCGAATGACGTTTGAGCGAACGCCCACGTTTCACTGAATGACACTTTAGCAAATAGTCGGACGCCGCGAAGCGGCGTTTAAATCTGGAGGCGTCCAGTTTGGTTCCCGGACATTTCATAGAACGGCGTTTCATCGAAAAAATGGACGTTTCATCGAACGCTGTTTCATCGAAAGCCGTTTCATCGAATCGCTAACGGCAGTTTCATCGAATGTCTTTTATATATGAAGTGTGAAAGAAGCTCTTTTATGCACGGACCAAGTGCATTTTCTTGTCATTCACCCATTTCATCGTCAGGTTTTTTAATGTCCAAACTTGTAGCTATTGCAATTTATTTTGATGCAAGTAACCCATGAGGATATCTGTACCGATTTTTATGTTTGTTTCGCACATTGTGCTTATCTGTTCACCCCCTGTGTATTACCCGATGGGCCTTGAGGCTATTGTAACAAATAAATAAAAAGTCGCACTCCCGGTAAGAGCTCACTCCAACTCATGGAGGCCAGAAGGCGACTTAGGTTTTGCGCAGGCGCAACAACTTTAGCCATGTGAGCCTCCTAGCCTCTCATTTCTTTCTATTGATACTTTTTTACTGCCCAAAGCTTGCATTAGCTAAAGCTGAGGTGCCATTTATGAAACTACAACGAAACATTGTTCTTTTAGTTCTAAGACTCGATGAAGTCAAAAGTAAGTACGTCACTTCAAATTTTATTTGAAAACTTTTGGGGGTTCATGCGTTCGTGCGACAGCCATTCACCGTTTCCAGTGATGAGCAATTGCTCTCTGAAAGTCCCCCACAGCCCCCCCCCCCCCGCCCCCCCATGCTCCGTCCGTTCACATAAAAAAGGCGGGCCTTCTCATTTCTTGCCGCTATGGCCTTCTTCTGGCGAGGAGGCTCTTGGGTACACAGCATCGCCTCCAGCTTGTCTTCCGTCAATTGATGTTCTGCGACGATACAAGTCAAAAACTTCCAGAACCCTGGATGGGTACCTCCGACCAGCTTCAGGAAGCAGGAATGCCACCCTGGCGTTCGATAAGACGGCATTTGATAAAACGGCGTTCGATGAAACGGCTTCGATGAAACGGTGTTCGACGAAACGGCGTTCGATAAAACGGAATTCGATGAAACGGCTTCAATGAAACGGCGTTTGACGAAACGACGTTCGATGAAATGTCCGGTCCCAGTCCAGTTTACTGATGCTCGTTTTAGCGATTGCTGTACTAGTTCCCTCTCTTAACTTCGCTAAAAAAAAATTGGGGCCATTAGCATCCTGTATCATCTTCTTTTGATTTAATAGCCTTAATTGGCAGTAAACCCTTCATGGCGCACGCTCAAGCTAGAGAGGGTATTTATTGTCCTGGAGGGACAGAGGACGGTGACCAAAGTGCGGTCCGTCTGGAAGCCCTTTCCGCCATCTTCAGACAGCGTTTTTCTAAACTGACCCCTGTATTCATAAATCTAGACTTGACCTGAACTTGACTCGAACTTGAATTGCTGCCATATTTTACTTGATGCTAGCTTTTTTCTGAAATCCTCCTGAACTTGAAGAGCTGTCTTGTTGAGAACTATAATCAAACTAAGTTTGCCTCAAGACAGGTCTTCAAGTCCTAAAGGATTTCAGGACTTGAAGAGCTGTCTTAGGTTTTCAGAATTTCAGAAGGCTTCTGAAGGATTTCAGAAGCCCGCTAGCGTCAAGTAGAAAATGGCAGCAAGCTAAGGTCGAGTCAAGTTTAAGTCACGTCACTTCTTTGAATGCAAGGGTGAGACTTCGCTTTGCTTTCTATGAAGTATGCTTCTTTGAGATCAGCCGTTATATTCACGTCGACACATATTTTGTCAACATGTTTCATGGACAACTTTTTATTGAAATATGTTTCATCGCCACTGTGACCCTGATCGTTTCAATCTGGATGAGCATCAAACCATGCGTTCGTGAGCCTGACACATGACCCCAGTCTACGAGCAGTCGTACCGCACTGGCCTAATTTTCTACAGGATGAACCAGTGTTGCCAGGATAAAAAGGCTGACCAACCTTACGCTGTATAAACTCGCACAGCTAATTTGACCTCTTTGACCTTTTCTCCTTTCCTTTAAAATACGACATTCACCCTGAAAGGGGCTTGTCCACTTTGAACTAATTTATTTACATTTTACATATTTACAAAGGCAAAATAAAGCGGAGTCGCTTGACACGATGTCGGGTGCTAACATCGTGGAAGCCGGCCGGTGTCCATCGACTTCCTTTTCCACGCGTTGCTGAGAGCCGCTACAGGATTCCCCCCCTTAGTGAGGTGAGCTCGATGAGATGAGTGATTTTACTGGTGTTACTGGTGTGGTGGCGATGAAGTTCTCGGAAGGTTCTAGATTGTTGTTAGCCAGATGAGCTGGTTTAAGTCGGTCGGGCGAGACGACTTCTTACCGACCGTTCCTAGACAAAGTCATGGTCTTGTCGTGACATTCAGTAACGGAATATGGTCAATCATAAGGACGCTGGAGAGGATATGCTTCACTCTGTCGTTGCACACAAATACATGGTTGCGGTGTTGTAAGTCAGGGCTGACGAAAACTTTGCACGACTGTTTTCCTGGTGGGGTTGGTTGGATGTTCTTCAGAGTCAAGCGTAGTCGGTCAGCGTAATTATCTGTGTCCATACACTGCTGTTTGTTTTCGGTGTGAAAAAATTCTCCGGGAAGTTGAAGGGTCGTGGCATATACTAATTCAGCTGAGCTGCACTGAAGGTCGACTTTGACTGCGGTCCGGGCGCCTAACAGTACCAGTGGAAGAATTTTGGTCCATGGTCCTGTTAAGTCGTGTGCCCGAATCGCGGCTTTCAGTTGTCTATGGAATCGTTCCACTAGGCCATTTGGGGATGTATGGTAGGCTGTCATCCTGATGTGGTTCGTATGGAAGACAGTTTTTGAAACAGAGCGCTTTCAAACTGTGTGTCTGTTGTTGTGGTTCATGGTACTCCGAAATGGCTGACCCATATTGTGATGAACGTGTGAGCCACGGTTTCTGCGGGGATGTTTTTTGTAGCCATTGCTTCTGGCCACCTGGAAAACCGGTCAACGCACGTAAGTAAGTAGCGATGGTCGTGTGACGGTAGTACGTCCTACAATGTCCAAGTGGACATTGTTGAACCTCGCATCCGGAAGTTTGAACATCCTACAGGAGTTACAGCGTAGCGGTGGACTTTAGCCCGTTGACATTGTGAGCATGTCCTTGCAAAGTTCCTAATATCTGTGTTCACCATTGGCCACACGAATCGAGATGACACAAGACGCTGCGACTTGCGTATCCCGGGGTGCGAGAGCGAGTCGAGGGCGTTAAAAAGCACCTTGTCGAAAGCGTGTCGCTACGTAGGGCCGAGGATGACCAGTACAGATGTCATAGACAAGTGTTTCTTCAGATTCAGGGAGATTGATTTCGTCCAGGACCAATGACGTGGAAGTAGAGCAAAGCTGTTGAGGCTCCTGATCGTCGTTCTGTGCGGCAGCAAGGCCCTTGAAGTTGATGGGCAATCGGCCCGTGTTGCACTGGTTGACTGCTATTCTTGATAGTGCGTCGGCGACATTGTTGTTCTCTAACTTCTCTCCCCTAATGAATCTGATGTCGCTGGGGTATTCTTATATGTATGCCATCTGACGAACGTCCCTTGCGGTGTACGATGAGCTGTTGGATATTAAGGCGTAAGTGAGGGGTTTATGGTCTGTCATGACGGCAAACTGACGTCCTTCAAGAAAATGGTGGAAGTGTTTCACGCCGAGATATCTAGCCAACAGTTTATGCCCAAACATACTGCAACACATTTCGGTTGGAGTCATTTGTTTCGAAAAAGATTAAATCGGTTGCCAGTCGGAGCAGTGAACTGTTGGAGGACCGCTCCTACCACTCCATCAAAGGCATATCTGTCACAAGGGAAATCGGTGCGTTGGTTTTGGGATGGGACAGCAGCAGTGCCTTAGCGAGCACTTCCTTTATTGCTTGAAAAGGTTGGATATCTGATTCATTCCACTAGATTGCTGTAAAATTCTTGGGATTGCCAATAAAAAGTTTGTTGAGTTGCATGGATGATCGCTGCACAGTGGGAAATAAATTTCCTGTATAAACTGATCAGCCAAAGGAACTCGCGGAGTTTCCTCGTTGTTTGCGGCTGAAGGATGTCCCTGATGACTTTGACCTTGTCTTCGAGAGGATGAATGCCATGCTTGTCCACTGAATTTCCCCAAAAATTCAGCTCACTGACGCCAAATTCGCACTTGAAGGCATTGAGAGCAATGCAAAGGCGCACTAAAGGGAGTTCCGAGATTGTCTGTTCTTGGTGTTAACTTCTACGGGCTCTAAGCATCCTAAAAGTCCAGAAATTATGGTGATTCGACACTTATTTCCCTACTAAAATGTGATTTACGATTGGGACAAGCCCTTCTTGAGCAAACGTTTCGCTCGGGAAGGCTGGCGCATAATCCAGCCGAGCTCGACGTCAGGGTAACAACAGGGCTCGTCAGCCAACCGTAAGCCACCGTTCCAATAGCAGATGACGCTGCATCGTCTGCTAATGCAACAGCGGCTTACGGACAACTGACGAGCACTGTTGTCGCCCTGATCTCGAGCTAGGCTGGATTACGTGCCACTCTTCCAGAGCGGAAAGTTCTGCTCAAGAGGGGCGTGTCCCGTAAATTACATTTTAGTAGGAAAAAAAGCGTCACTTACACATATTTTTTGGGTTTTTAGAATGCTTAGAGCCTGTAGAAGGAGTTATCACCAAGAAGAGACAATCTCAGAAACCTTTTCAGTGCATCTTCAAGACGGCTTCACCCTTCTCACAAGAAGCCGAAGGACATTTTTGTGACGCGTACAGAGAAAAGTACAAACAGAGAAAGAGACATTCATTGCGAAAGTTGATTGACAATTCCAGAAAATAATAAAGAACAGTTTGGCTTTTACAACTTGCAGTTCCAAAATTCAAGGTTTTTCAGGCATCTAGGGTTTGTCGTTTTTGGGGTTTTATATTTTTCAGAAATCAGGGTATAAAATAGGGTGCTATTTTTCAGACTCATAATCGGGGAAGCATCGGGTTTTTTCGGGCCTTATTAAGCAATGGGAAAATATACAAAATTTGTTATTCACATGAAAAAAAGTCAACAAATGTCTACGATATAGCCAAGGTGGTTGAGCACACAGTACCTTTCCACCTTCTGGCCCATTTCGAAGTGAATCTATGCCAAGATGACACCAATCCAAGGTGTTTGTAACCATCAAATGAATGACTGGAAAAACAGATACGAAAGAGATATAGTTTCTTCACAATTTTTTATAAATTTAGTTGCTGTAAAGACCGACTTTTGGGAAGAAATCGGGTTTGACCCAATTCTCATAACACCTGTTTAGGGTGAAAAAATTAAGTAATATTGGGTTTTACCCGAAAACGAAGAACCATACATATATCAGAGTTCACAATATTTTTACCAGCGGATGTTGCAAAGGTTTTATCAGATTTATATGAAAACGCAGTACTCTACTTGTTGGATATTGATAGTGTGCGATTAGTCTGCCTTTGTATGGCGGCACTGTCTCACCGTAGAGATGAGCAATTTAGCTAATGCAAGACGACTGCTGCAGGTGTTTAACATTCATCACACAGTAGCGATGGCAAAACTGCGTGCTGGTATAATGATCCAAATTGAACATAATGGGTGCAAGTAAAACCCAGATTTCTGGGTTCCAAAGTGAGCTTGTGCTTTAGATGCACCAAGTTGTCGTGCAGATAACAATCAGCCAACAAACTCTTGTAGATACCATGTGTGGACCACACTTCATGTTTATTTCTACTGCCACATGTTTGAAACAGGTTGACCACAACAGCAGCATACAAAAGCTTAAAGCACTTCCCATTTGACAACAACCTCACTACCATTATACAGATCTAGAGCACAGTGGAGCGTCTGATCATCATCAGCGTCCACAAGTTTTAGGTGCCCTGACTTGCCCACACGGTGGCAAAACTTGTGCCTGTCGAAGCCTTCATTGGTTAACAACTCAACCAAAATGAACAGTTTGCCTGATGCAACATACAGGGCTTGAACTCCACAGAACTCTGGTTCAACGTCCTGTGCAGCCTTCACAAGGATATCACCGCACCGGTACTCGCGGTGGTCGATTGCTGCATGCGACACCTGGCGTGCATTCAGTGGCAGCACGTCTTGAACAGAAGGTGGCAGAGCACTCTGGTCAACAGGCTTGCCAGATGGGGCCATGAGCTGAGCATCTAATGACAGCTCCTTGAGCTGGTGACTTTGCATTAGCTGATGTCGTTTGGACAAGGTCAGAGTTATGTTTCGGAAGTTCTTGATCCGTGAGGCGAGGGTTTTAAAATATTGATGTTTGGCTTCAAACCTCATAGACCAAAACTGCTGTAGTGGTCCAACCTCACGAATCATTCTGGCATAATGAATGAGGTAATGAAGCTTGGGAATGATGGCTGTGCTTCCATACCGCTGCGCAAACTCCACAAGAAACGCTTGCACAGTTGTCTCCAAGCAAGGAAGGTACCCGCTGGGCACGACAGAAGCAAAGCTGATGTCAACAATTTCCCGAAACTGGAGGAACAATTCCCAGTCCGCGTCACCTTCTGGAATCAGCTCGGCAAGAATCAAACCCAGGAGTCGCAGAAGGCACCACTTCTCTGATGCAATTTCCTTCAAGTTTGCTTTGCTTGTTAGAAAGCTTCTGTTCATTGCGATGGGTTTGTTTTTCTTGTCGTTCCACCCATATGCAAAGGAAGCGATGCGGTCCATGTCGCTGTACGACAGCACCCCTCCCTCAACTAACGCCTTCAGTATTGGGCGAAGAACGGACTCGAAGCCTCCTTCTAGAATGTCGTGCATGAGGTCGGGGGGTAACTGTCGCGTCACGTCAAAGTATGGCAGCTCCAGCATTGGGGAGCGGTCGTTCACACCATACAGTTTTCTATTTAACTTTGGGTTCACAGCCACAGCTTTCAGATGTTGCTCGTGTGCCTGAGCCGACCGCAGGGTACAGAAATCCTCTGTTGTTATCACTGACAATGTTTCAGATAATGCCATACAAAACCGGCACACCCTGCCCCGACTAAAGCAACATGAGAAGCCCCCAAGGCGATTCATAGACAAGTTGTCACCACATACACAGAATACAAAGACCAGTGCATTTTGTGCTGCTTCTTTGCTCATGAACTTAAGTCCGTATGCTTGCAGTTCATTGAGGTCACTGATCAAGGGGCTCAGGACGTTGTCCAAACCATACTTCTGTACGTCGTCGTACTTCACCAGGAGCACTAGGTATATGAACCGTAGCTGCGACCTGTGTCTTGGATGTAGGTTCAGCAACGTGAAGTACACAGCAAGTAGCTTGTGCATGCCACGCTTCGGTCCCAGGGGATTACAAATCTCCACTTCATCACTGTACAACAAAATGAAAATTGTGTACTGGGCCCCATCTGGGATAAGACTCATAAGTCTTGGAAAAGGAGCCCATCTGAGAAGCTTCGGTAAACCTCGGGTTCACCATGGCTTGCTTGCGGCGTGATGAGTCGGGCAGCAATGTCAGGATTTTCACACAGCTTTGCAAGAAGCCTTGGAATTGGCACATAGTGGTACCTGTCCCCTTCGGAGCCAAGATCACATGTCCTAGGCTCAACATATGGAGTATGTGCCTTGACATATTGTTCACGGAGATGCTTGCTTTGAATGCCTTCGAAAAGCTCTGGCACGAATGAACACCTGAGAAGTGAGAGCACATCAGGAGGCAGGGCTGACAGATCAACCTTGGCTGCGATCTCATCAGCGAAGCCCCTCATGACATGCTCAAAGACGATTTGCAGGTCGCTGAAGACTTTCTCTGCCACTGTGTGAGCCAGCTTGTGGTTCTCAGTGATGTTAAAGAAGAAGTTCCAGATCGCTGTTCTGGCTTCTGCCAAGAAATCCACGAAGTCTTTTTCTTCGGAGGACGCTTCTTCTGGCTCCGCAGTTGCTTCAGCGTCGGCGTTAGCGCCGTTGTCTCCGAGGTCTTGAGCGTCTCCATCCCTCGTTTTGGTGCTTAGGTTGCTTCCAGTGTCAAGCAGGACGTCCCTGTGGCACCGGTAGAGATGGGATCTGTATGATGCAAACTTCGTGTAGCTACTTGTGCACCCACCGATTCCACAGAAGATTGTGAAGTTAGCATCACCGCCATGCACGATCCCAATATGATTCACCACTTTCGTGAATTGTTAAAAAAAGTACGGACACCTGGGGCAGTACCTTACTGCCATTTTTCACAGAGACCAAGCAAGAAAGGGCAGCTTGCAAACACCATAACACTAGTTTGACCAGTGGGCTCAGCAGTACAATACAGCACCTAGAGCAGCGGCCATAGCTTTATTTTCTTTATTTCATGATGATGATAGCTTTATTTTATTACGAACGGATCAGCTGAACATACAAAGCACACACAAAAAATTATAACATCCACACCGCTGGATGCTTTATTTTCAATTTTGAAAAATGACAGTGGATTTTGTGGATGTATGTGCGGAGTTACAGTGATTCGGTCGCTAAGTGACTCGGGTGTTAAATATTTAAACTGTCCTACATTGACTCGGGTGTTAAATATTTAAACTGTACTACAACGAACAAAGAAATAAATGCCGTGAATTCGCAGGAACATAAATCTATAAATCCAATTGTCCCATGGGGGGGGGGGGGGGGGGGGGGGGGCAAACGGACCAAACCAACACCACCTGTCAAACCAATCCAGTCCAATCCAAGTCACTTTAGCTGGTTCAGCGGTTCAGCCACGACCGGTCGTGGTTTCAGCACGGTTTAGATCCTGGTGTGCTAACGTGCTCCTTGAAATGGATGCGATCGAGTGCTTGGTGCGTTACGGCCAACGCAAAATCGTGGTCACTGTGGGAGGAGAGCGCAGGCGCCCCGATTTGATCAGAAGCCTTGCGCATAAAGAAGCGTTCCAGGGGCTGGACCTCCAATCAAGCGACATCCTGGTAAGCATGGTTTTGTTTTCTTTGTGTGGAGGGTGTCGTGCGGTGTTCCCAAAACCAAGTTATGGAGAGGTTATCCTATCCTATCATGCTTTCGATTTCTTTATGCCAAGGCGGTTAAGCAACGTTTCCAAAGCTGGGTCTAATAAAAATTCACCTACATTGGACAGTGACAACAATTTATTCAGGCGTTACGTCTCCCATGCAGGGAATATGATTAGATACTTTGAATGGAGAGCGTGCTGGTAAGTGTAATTACTAGTTAGAAATAACGGGAAGAACATAAAACACAAGGACGGACAAGACGACTCTTCCGCCCTTGTGTTTGTCTTCCCTTTATTTCTCGCCTCTATTGATCGGCGCGTGCCCAGGACATATATAAGGTACAGCAACCACTGGACGTCCGGGTCCAGATGTCGGGCCGAGACTTCGATAAGTCGCAAAAAAAAAAAAATCAGATTTGCAAGCTACGACACTGTAATTTACCACACCACTTCGTCTAGGTGGTGGATTTAATTTGTGAAAATATTAAAGAAAAACTTGCCCTATTTAAAAGTTCCAAGTAAAAACAAAAGTTCTATGGGCCGGCTTCAGGTGAAGCCTTTTCCTCTTAAAGTTAGAAAACATTCTTGTTGGCCCATGGAGCGTTTTATAGACAAAAACAAGGATCGATAACAAGGCGAGAAAGTCTTTCTTTGCATTTTTTTTTTGTTAAATGTATGAATGGCCCACGGAGTCACTTTATTGGTGTCATTGGAGAACATAGGAATTTACTTGTTTTCCCTCATAGCTTATGACTGAGGTAAGTATTTTATAATCTTACAAGTAAATCCACCACAAGCCGAACTTATATGGGTAGCTTACGAATCTGATTTTTTGCAATTTATTTAGATCCGCCCGACATCTGGACCACCAGTTATTTCGGCAAAGGGACCATAGTTGAGGTTGCACGTGGATGCTTCGCTGCAAACGCAAGACTGTATTAAGAACCCTCATTGTGCATTCACCGTGAAGCCACGTCCAGAACTCTGAGGGAAGCCCTTATCAGCACCTGTGTTCCGAGTACCCCAACTGTGATCATCATCATAGTTATTTTTATGTGGTGGTAGTGATGATGATGCTATTACCGCTGGTCCCCATGTAGTGATCATGTAGGTTGCTTTTTTTTTTTCTTGTTTTGTTAATCGTCGCAAAAATCTGAAAAGAAAATGTCTTTGCCGGGAGGCGCATGGCGCAGTTGAGAGATGTGCGGCTGTGTTCCATGTGGAGTCTTCGTTGAGCTTTGAGGTTGCCCTTTCCAGTCAACGTTACTATATTGTTAAGCCCATGGAAGCACAAATACTCCCAGGTCCGTCCGTTGACAGCCAGTTCCGTCGCAGTTCTTCCAATCATCTCCATGCATTGTGTGATCATTATTAGTGTGAGGTAGTGCTGCTCGAGTGTCGTATTAATGGGGTGATGATGCATATAGATTAAATCATGCCCCTTCAGATATCTAGCTCCTTACCTTATGTACGATTGGACTCAAGCAGCTCGAGGTATGTCGATTGGCACAGTTTCAGCGACATTTGGACGCAAGTGCTTTTGAGGCAGCAACCACTTGTTTATTGCATTATCACACTGGGGTTCATGCATACAAATATTCCGTAAAAACAAAAAGTATGCCTTGTGTATTCTGTCTCATTACAATGTGAACATCTTACTCTTTAGTAGCTTAGGCACTTGTGTCCCAGTACAAGGCTGCGGCACAATCTTGGTGGATGATTTAGCTGGTCAGCAGACAATGACACGACTGAAGTGCAGTGGCTTTCCACTGTATTACTGAGTGGTCTGCATGATCTGCTGCAGGAAGAGGCATGGTGTTCAACCATATCCTTTCACCGTTGCAGCTCATGCAAACAGTTTCATTTGCACCTGTGAGCGCATTATCTTATTTGTCTTTTAAGGTTTACCATGCTGGATTCGGCACCGACGTTGATCTTATGGAGGACATGGTCCTCCAAGATAAGGCGCAGCTGACAGTTGTGCAGGATGCATCGCAGTACAGGTGGGCAAAAATGCTTTCTAAGACAACCACTGGAACTTTTACACACATTCCAAAAGCCCATATGTAACAGGCCTTCTCTAATCCACCCCCTTTAGATATTGCTCTCGCCATTATATTGCATAGACCAGTTGGCACATTGGTCATTTTGGCTTTGGCTGGCAACGGCAAGTGGCGCAATACACGAGAAGGGGCATGAGGAGGGTAGTGTGGCAGCAGTGGCTTGCTCTTGCCTCTACCCCTGCTGCCCGCTACCCCTGCAAACATAGATATTAGGTTTTCATGGCACCTTGCAGCACCATGTTGGAAGCACTGCATGCATTGCAATAGGTGTTTGGGTCCAGGTGGTTTGATCACGGGCAGGTAATTTTTTAAACTCGCTCAGCTTTCACATGTGGCAATAAGCACACTTGAGCACAGGACAGCTCTCTAGGGTGTGATTATTGAAGATGAGGAGGTGCCGTCTCCTGATCTCGATATGCTCCGCTGTATGTGCACTGTCGGAGCTAGTCAGTGAGGTAGAGGGGCTTAGAACAATGATCTGGTAGGCAAAAGTAACCCCCTGGTACATTTTCTTGACCTTGACACCAAATACGAGACAATAACAGCGAAAAGTTGGTGGCACCCAGTGTGTCACAGGAAAAAAGCGCTATGTTTTTGTTGTTGTCGTCACAGTTTTCATGAAGTCACGTGTCAAGAAAATGTACAACATGCGGGCAGCCGGGGGGTGGGGTCATTTTGCTTGGTGAATGATTTATCGCTTTAAGCTCCTCTACGTCTTTGGAGCTAGTTGAGACTTTCAGTGGTTGTGCTAAGTGCTTGCTGCAATCAAGTCAGTAGATCGTATCTCTGCTATAGTCATACTTTCCACAGCCTTGAAGTGACGAAATACTCTACAATTACGTTCAGAGGCAATTTCAGTTATGAATGATTGGCATTTGGAGTTGACATTTTGCTGGCATTTTTATGGTAGTATAGACATACATTACTTTTCTGTAATACAGGCTTTTAAGCTTGAAAGTTCCTTTAAGTGGAATGGAATTCTGTTGCCTGCCACACTTTATATCATATGAGGTTTTCGTGCAGAGTAAAATTAGACTCTAAACAGGATAATATTATACACATCAGGTAGTTTTAAGCCATCAGATATGTTTATTGTTGCTCTCTGGCACTATTGTCTGTGCTACATACAGTAGTTCATCCATGTGTTTGATTGAGTTCTGATGCTATAGAGCACCAGAAATCACAACAGGAAGTTTTCTGTGTCTTGCGATTTGTCAGATATATATATTAAGGTAGTGTGAATTCACTGCCTTTACTTTCCCAAAGTATGGCACATTTCTCTTCCCTGCAAGTCTTTGTGTCAACATTGTCAGACGAAACATCAGCAAGTCGTCGTCCGAGAAATGGCATCTTTAAACGGTGTAGCTCATCTGTTGCTTCAACTGGTATATCTAGGGTCATGGACGTCATCGTCCAAGAAGCCCCCGGACCGTCGAGAGTTTCCGTGAAGGACCGATCGACATACAGTTTCCCTCCAGTCCCCTTGGACATTGTGCAGTCCCTTGGAAAGCACAAGAAGGGACACCACTTATCGTGCAGGGGCAGGATCATCGAGTGGTTGTACCACGATTTGTGCCTTTATGATCTGTAAGTTAGTAGTGTGCCGGTTTCAGTGTTACCCTATAAAGGGGGTCCAGCATTTCAACACTTAGTTTGTTTTTAATACGGCATACCTTCTTCAGTTTTTATTTGAAAATGAAATTTTAGGCTTCTATCAGCGAATATATATACAGGTAAAGATTTACCGGGTCTTTTTACTGGATATGCTTTGACCATGTGCGCTCTTTAAAGCATTTTCTTCCAAAATGTAGTACACTATGTGCATATTTTTCTTATCGTTCTTGTCTTCAGTTTCACATTCAGATAGTGCATGGCTTTCACTTTATGTGACTTACAAACTTGATGTGCTCTTCTAGGCACATCGAGGCCTTACTGTGACCTCAATTAATCTTCATGCAGCAGCTCTTGCAGACAGCACTAGCATAATCTTTGCTACTATCTCCCATCTTGATATTGTGGACACGGATGGAGTTCACAAATCCTTCAGTGCATCGTGGCAGGGTATTCGTAACTAAAGATCAAGATATGTATTCGGAGAGTAGAACTGGAAGCAGCAAGGCATAAAGTTTGGCGGGTAGGTTTGACATCGAGGAAGGGGAACAGCGTGAAAATAAATGGAAAACAAGAAGAGGAGGTAAACACAGACATGGCACTGACTACCAACTAGATGTTTACTTCTGCACGAAACAGGATGAACAGATGAATAAAAAATGCACAAATAAACTGATAAGACAGTGCCATGCCATGCCTATCTGTGGTTAAATGAACTTGCCTCTTCATCACTCCCCAGAGCCACCAACAGCACATTGTCATACACATCCTCTCTTATCAAAGAAATGCAAAACACTTCAGCAATCTTCCTCACAGTCTTGCTTCCGTGGCGGGCTAGAATCATGATTTCATTTAATGGTGGCTCGCAGCCACATTGGCTGCGAGCCACTAGGGTAAATGGGCAGGTGTGTGAATGCAAGGGCAAAGGAGCATTTTCGTGCCCTGGCCACCTTGTAGTTCATTATAGCCGATGCGGCTGTGAGCCACGGTTCCATGAAATCACGACTCTAGCCTGCCTCAGAAACAAGACTGCGAGGGAGACTGACAAAGCTTTTTTAATTTCTTTGAGAGAATGCATGTGTTAGTGTGTTGTCAATGACTGAAGAGTCACATAGTGGCTTACATGGCAAGTTCGTTTGACCACAGGTAGGTGTGGTGTGGCACCATCTTATCGGTTTCTTTGTGTGCTTCTTTCTCTTTTTTGTGTTTATTTCTGTTTCATTACAGAAATAAATACTCAGTTCAGTTAGTACACAGTGCCGTGTCTGTATTTACCTCCTTGTCCTTAGTATATCTTTGTGCTGTTCCTCTTCCACAATAAGAAGACTGACCACTGGCCTTGCATGTTATCTTGGCAGTTTTTGTCATGCTCATAGCTGGTTTATGGGTGCCAATGATACCAGCATACATTTTGTTCTACTCATAATTGGTAACTGGTGTACACTGTATGATACACTTGGCACGAATGCACCTTCAAAGCTTCTTCGTGATTTGCACATACAGATTTGATGAGCTCAAAGTTTTGCTGACTATTTGCGAGTACCAAGTGAGCAATGTTCGCAGCTCTGGTGGTGTCTTGACATCCTTCTCAAATCTTAGAAAATCGTTGTCGGTTTCTTCGTGCTAACAGTGTCGCACTGTGTACTTTTCCGAAGCACCGCGTGGGCTTGCTGTTAAGGGGGGACACTACCCAAAAAAGTCAATTTTTGAACCACTTGTCTGATTTAAATGACATTTACAGGGCTTGTTTCTGTTGATGTTGAGAACATTTGTGCCAAATTTTGTTAGCCTAGGTGAAGTACAAAAAAAGTTGGAAATGGTCAAAGACGAAAGTGGACGTGTCTACGTAGGAAAACTATCGTTTTGAAATTACTTATAAATTTGTTGTTTTTATGTGTTATATTGCTTTAGAACAGTTCAGAGCAGATAGCTATGGAGCTATATTTCTATATTATACCATATTTAATGACAAAAAAGCCACTAAACACAGCTGCAGTTTTTTTAAATTTCCATCCTTTGTCCAAAATGCTAGTTATTGAGCATGAAAAATGACAAAAATAAAAAATTCAAGCTCATAGCTATCTTCCCCTTAAAATTTCACTCCAGAAAAACTTATAAAAATAAATCCAAGTTATGTAATAACAAAACGATAGTTTTCCTAAAGGGAAATTTATGCCAAAAAGTGGAATGGAGAAAAATGCGTTCAAAGTGCTTCAAACCCTACCTTTTCTTTAGCATCGGTGGACCGAAAATAATATATAAAAAATTAACTATGCAGTGTAAACTAACGAAACTTTCTGGGAATACTCTCCAGATGTTGGTGGATGTAAATATGCCATTTTTCAAAATCAACTTTTTTTTGCAGAAATTGATTTTTCTGGGTAGTGTCCCCCCTTAAGGTGCACTGAGCAGCAGTGACCTGCACTTCACTTAATCTTCAGGCCGAGCGCAGTGGGGGGTATGGGCCATCCCAGCCAATCCAGGATTGAGAGAATGTCTTGTGACCTTGAGCGCTGCCTGTGACTCCGCCCAACGAGGAAGTTGCTTGATACCCTGCTGGCACTGGTTTGGCTGAGTGGGATGGCTCGTAGTGCCTGCTGCACTCGGGCTCAAGGTGAAGCGAGGTATACTTTGGCCAACAGTGAACACCACCTGTTAGGAACACTGCAGAAGCAATCAGTCACTTGTTCTTGCTAATGGCACCATGCAGTGTACCAAGGCTGTACTTTCTCCTTTTGCTCATTCTTCATCTGAACTGTTTGCTCTGGCAGGTTTCCAGAGAAGCTATATGAGGTAGCGGCAAGGGGGCTCGTGAGGACCTTCCCGGAGCTCTCGGACTCAACTGGAACAGGATGTGTGAGTAACCGGAGATTGTCAGATTTTAATATAATTGCTCATCTCTATTTAAAGATATGGCCCCAAGGAATGAAAATAAACTAAAAATAAAGATCAAACTAGACAGAAAGTTGCAGTTGTGCCGTATATGTACAAAACAGCGCACAGCCTTGAAAAAATTGCACAGCGGGTTAACGTGGAAGTTGTCTGCTCCGCACCAGAGAAGCTCGCAAAAGTGTGTAATCTGACAAACCCGTTCGAAAAAGTATTGAGGCGCTGCTTAATTAGGAACTTTTCACTTTCATTTGGAAAGAAATATGTGGGCCAGACAGGCAGATGTGTTAATGTGCAACTAAGAGAACACTACCAGAAAGTGAATGGGGTTCAAGGTGGCCATCTTTTGTGTCACTGTCATGACTGCAGGTGCAAACCATTATCTCATGGCCAGCTTTCTGGGACATGCCGGCCTAGTTCTTGACTTTCACGCCACGTGGCGTATCAACCTTGAACGGACTCCGAAACGCCGGTGCGTCGGTCCACCGCTATCTTAACCTCCTCTCTTATAGCTCGTTCCCCCTCACACCCTTTAATCTTTTTACCCAGCGACCGCATTTTGGAAGAAAACGCTTCATCACGCGTCAGAGGCGTAGGAGCCTATCGGTCGGAGAAAAGCGAGGTTTGGGGGGAAGTGTTACCTACTATTGTAGAGCCAGTGCTGTATTCACCTCAGCTGGTACTATACGCGAACCCACACTAGATTATTCTAGCGAAGAAGTGTCGGACGCTCGACCACGTGACAACGCGCCCACCAATCGCGGCACGAGGGCGCGTTGTCTCGTGGTACTTTTATATTTCGCGTGCGTTCTTTTTAGGCGGGAAAAAAATAAGCAAGCAAAGCCTACCTAGGAACCCTAAGCCTACCATGCTTCAAACACCTCAGTCGTGTGTCTCAAGGCCGTCCACAAGTTGCAAATATATTTCGTATCGCCTTATGCGCGAGCGAAGTCAAAGCTAGAAGTGCGAGCCCAGCGCTCTGAGTGTTCCTGTTTCGCACGCGTGCCTGTGGATTGCAAGCATTATTCAAGGCAGTCAGTCTGCTTGTACTTGTACCTTTGGCTTCGCTCGCAGATAACGGGAAACGAAGTATAGATGTTTTTCGAAATGATCCAAGCCCAAGGAGCATGCTACATTGTAATTTGACGCGACGTGCACCAGTGCGTTCTGACGTTCACACACTGATGGACGCGCGGGCAACGTGCCATTTGCTTAAAACTTTTGGTTGCAAAATTACCGCTCCAGACGGCAGCATGCAGAGCGCGCGTGCCTACAAACACAACATGCTAATTGGACGAAGAGGGTTGTCAAGACGCACAGAACATCGTGGAATGGATGTCGAGAGTGTCAAACTGCCCTTTTTATGATGTATAAGCATGTCGAGGCACAGTGTAAAATTTCAATAGTTCAGTGGAAAAACTGAACGCCTGGCGGTCCGATTTGTAATGAGGGTCTGTCATGCGAACAAGGCTACGAATCGTTATTCGCACCTCAGACCAGGTACAAGACTGACACGCCGCTCTAGAAAGCCCAGCACAGCGTAAGAAGGCTAGTTCACAAACACACGCCCCGTTGGGGCCTGCATGGTACCTTGCTAGTTTGTAGATAGCTCATTCCACCAAAACACAAAACTAATCTTTATCTTTTTCTTTTTAAAGCATGTAGAATGTCGCATTCTGCTTAAGGTTGCACGGCAATGGCGCAAAAAAGAGAAACTTGGAGGACGCTTAAGCTTCGCCTTTAGGAGTGGAACGCGATTGCGTTATCGGGCCCCGTTCGCATCGCCTTCTCATTCGCTTCTCATGCTCATGAGTCACACAACGACCTAGTTCTCATGACACAACACTCTTCGTTCCCAAGCCGTGCAAGCTGCCTTACGTGGCGTAGTGAGTAGCGTGCTGGCGCGCAACTGAGAGGACATGGGTTCAAATCCCGCCTAAAATTCTTCAAATTTGTCTTCGTAGAAAATGAATTACTTCATAAAGTGAAATCATTTGAGAAATGCGGCGATCTTTAATTCGCATTACATGTAATCTTTTTATCACTTTCATTCCACGCGTGACGTCACTTTTCACGTGAGCGTTGTGGGTTGTTTGAAATTTCCGCGCGAGGTCATGTGGCTGTTACGTCATCACCCTGTTGACCGATCCCGGGCTTTCGCGTCACGCCACCGACGTCAGCTTTTCTGCGACACGAGCTCATTAACGCTATCGCGTTAAAACACACTGGGAGCTGATTCTATTCACATGAAGACGCGCCGAAAGACGACAAGGCATTATTCCGCGGCAAGGAAGTGTTCTTTTAGCCGTCGCAGCCCTTTTGCAATAAAGCAAAACAAACTGAGTAAGGGCATACATTTATCATATCCCTGCACGGTGGTGCCGGGTATCAGTTTGTTCACTCCGCTGGTTGCGTGATAGGAAAACAACACCCAGTCGTCAGTTGATTGTAAGCGCGCATAAATATCTATGACATTTTACCTACACTCGGGTTCACCCCTAAGCTGACAATGCGATGTAAACTACATGTTCATCGGACGAATCAATCGACTGCCTGTTATCGCTTCACCCAGAGTGTGATCCCGTGTGGCAAGAACGACAGGTGTCTGGTCCAGCAAGTACGTAGCTTCCACCACACTGTCAGCTTAGGAGTGTTGGCGAGGAAAAACTAATAAATGTGCCTTGAAACATCAGGGCCGGCTTGCTCAACCAGCGTCTGAGATGAGACCGTTTGAAGGAAAGAAAGCCTGCCAAACATGGGGCGCGTGAGCATTTGAGACGCGACTTCACGCGCCACTCCGCTCATGCGCTAGCTTTGGCAGTGCTTTCTTTCAGACAGTCTCATCTCAGACAATGGTTCGAGCTAGGGTGCCTTAGTTCGAGCAAGCCAGCCCTGTTTTAAGGAACCTTATTCTTTTGTGTTTACATGCCAAACCAACGCAGAGCATCTATACTTCGTTTCACCTTCAGTCCAAGCGCAGCGGATGCTACGAGCCATCCCAGCCAATTCAGCGCCGGGAGAGTATCACGTGACCTTGTGGTTGGGCGGAGCGACACGCGGAGCTCGAGATCACGCGATACTCCCCCGGCGCTGGATTGGCTGGAACGGCGCGTAGCATCCACTGCGCTCGGACTGAAGGTGAAACTAAGTATAGCACACCCCAGCGAAGGATTGATGATTCTTCAGAAAACCTAGGGGTATTTCGACGTGCAACCAAAATGTCGTGGAGACAAGATCGAACAGCAACGCTGCTTCATACGTGGGGGCAACAAACAAAAATTGCTTGTTTATTATTGGTCCCAGAAGCCGAAGGCGATTATTCACGATGCGCGAAGCGTAGGAAATAAATTTGTGTCCAAGTTCTTGCGTGACCAAAATAGGGGTTGGAGCGACGAGCTCGAGCCCACACAGTGGAATGTGGTTTTAATTTTTTTGTTGTGTGTACCGCAACCATTTGTTCTTATCCTGCATAGAATTGAAAAGGACAATCGTGGTGACGCAACAGTCGCCATGGAAAACAAGGGATGTCTCTACAAGCAAGCCGATCTCCACGAACCAAGGCAAAGAGCAGAGAAAGGAGCGCCAATACAGTAGCGAGGATCACATAAAGAAGCTTCATCAAGTGAAAGATGACACTGACGTCCCTGAAACTGACGCCGACACAAGCGAGCCTGAACGTGCATCCCTTGAGAGTCGGGACCATCCTACCCGCGGTCAAACGAGGAGAGGAGAAACACACAAGGCAAGCACCCCGAAGACGGCAAAGCGGCTGGCCATATTACAGGTGGCCAGGGAAGCCACAAACAGTCACCAGCGACCCAAATCACTCATGTGCACCGATTCACCAGAAGCCTTCAGAAAATGCACACTTTTCTATTGGCAGGGTGGCGTCAGACTTCAAATTCGAAGCTTCGTGAAATAACCGAGTCGTCGTAGACTGGATCTCGGGTGACGAAGGCATTCCGGGAAACAAAAGGTTGAACAACACCGCGATATCGCAGCAGTACGGATGTACCCACTCACTCGCGGTTCCTCGAACCGCGAGAAGATAGGCCCGGCATAGCGCGGTCTCAGACGAGGCATAGAGAGATGATCTGTTAGCCTGCAAACTCAGGCTAATCTCCCTCCTCCCACCAGATTCTCACCCAATTTCACCGGGCTAGAGCCGGTGGGAACAGGTGATTCTCAGGCTGCATCAGACCAAGACGGCTATCACCCATAATCACTCCTTTCTGGCAGACAAGGTTTTGCAGACCTACGGACCCAGACGACCTATGAATCGCCCCAACATTGAACACTGTAGGGCCCTGGCGATATGTTCGCACTTCGTAAGGGACTGGGCCGGGGTCTCACGATATCGCGAAGCGTGGCATAAGCTCTCCCGAAGAGGAAACGAGGCCCACATCATATGAAGGATGGGCCCTCCAGAAATGGAAAACTCTCATAGAAAAGACATAGTGGAATCTATTAGAGTTTCTCCGTCTCTGAGGGCTGGCGAAGCATATGTGGCTACCTTTTTCCCTCCCCCTTCCTTCCCTTTCACCCCAGATGGCGTTAACCAAGAAAAGATGACATGAATCGTTTTCTGAGAAGCGATACATACATATTGTACTACTACTACTACATGGAAACAGTAAATGCATTTTGTAAGACGACTTATCTCAAAACAAACACAGATGGACAAGAAACTCGAGAAAGCGCCCCATCTAGGTCGTTCTCCTTTCCATTAGATCTTATGTATCCCATCCAGCGTACTATGTTGCATGCACGACTGTATTCATTCTTGCTTAATCTGTGCCTGGATTACTGCCAGCATGAAAGTATATGTAAAACTTCTATGTCTGTCTTTTTAGGTGTTGCTACTCCGCAGATTTTAATATTGTACCACAAATACTGGAACCGCGTGCGACAACACAACGTAAAAGAATATAAATATTTATGTTAATACGTTGAGCAAACATATATAACCTCGAAAAACATATCTCGAGAAAAGGGCGCATGCCTAACCAATCTTCATTTGACATGTAACTACTGGAAGTAGCTATTTTTTTGGAATAGAAGATCAATACAGAGTTGTAAATTAGTTTTTTATTCATTAAAATTCAAGATATTTCACTATATAAATATCAAAGCAGTAGTAAAGCAACTACGCTGTAATCGCGAGCAATATAATGAAACTAAGCGAATAACATTTTAGACAAAACCCCGAGACTGGGGAAAAAATGAGGGACGATACAAACACAGCGAGTACGTGGGTTTAAAAGCGCCTATCTTGTCTAAACAGAAAAAAACTAACTCACAGCAGCAATAAGATTATGTCTATGCGAACGGCATTCCAGCGGCTGATCTATTTTTTTCAGCCAGCTCTCCACCCGGATTCCCTACTATGACTCAGTCAACGACAATTTCGACGCTAATTGGGGAGGCATTAATCAAAATCCTACTTAAATAGTTAAACCGATGGAGGTTGTCTTTATTGTGGACTGTATTGACTGCGAATGCGCCAACGTAATTTATGGATTAGGCATTTTCTCAAACATGACACAAAGAAAAAAAAAAACTTCGGAATTGTCAATTTCTGTCAATGGGAATCCAAACTGCTCGAACTCTTCGTTCTAAGGAAAGTAATATTTTTAGCATAGCTCATGGGCACAAACTGGTTATGCCATCATACCGCTTCATAAAAATTCACTGAAGTCCGGATCCTGTCCCGCGACCTTGTCTCCGAACGCACAAGCATTGAAGACCAGATTGTATCAGCCGCGATTGCTCCAGCCTTTTGTGCCGGAAAGCTGCCAGCGTAATCTAAACTCATCGTCGATAACAACGCCGACTCAGCAAAGATTGGTCAAGAGGGAAGCGACAAGAAATTAACGGCCATCAAAAATATCGCGCATGCGCTATCAGTTCCATAATTCAGCTGTTATATAACTGTACTCCGTCTCACTAAACCCGCGCAATACAGCCAAAGTTACAGCCGTCGTAAGCAAATCAGAAGATCGAACATCGTCTGCTTTTTGCTCATGTGAGCGGACACAGCCAACGCGGATTCATGCGCCGCAGAGTGATAGTGCAGAGTGCCGTTTGATTTTCTGTTTGACATACGAGGCTGTAGCTTTGGCGTCACTGCACGGTTTTAGTGATACAGAGTATACACCTTTCCATCGTTTATCACCCGGGCAAAAAATGCCGAGTCACTGGGCTGTGGACGCAGGCGCAGCGTACGACATTTCGCGAAGGGAGCAATACTTAACGCCAACAACGCAAAGCATGACGTCCTACCACGCAAAGCTTACACAACAATGGACGCAGAAATATTGGTTCGAGAGTACATGGCTAGAAGACGAGCGTCCCCTGGCCGCAGGCATGTCCACTGCGTCTTTTAATGTCGAGTCACTACACACAAGCATGACCGCTGAAGGCAAAAGCGGTTATCCGATTGGCGAGTTTGCTTTGCCTTCTTTTATTTTTCACAGAGCTCTCGAATAAAAGCGTTGCTTTATCGTGTGGCGGCCATGTTTGTGGGCGCTGACTCAGCAAGTGAATAGATTATTGTGTCGAGGTGACCTAGATCAAGCTCCCTCTAAACCCCTTTTGTTTATCTTTACGATTATCTTTCGCCCTGAGGTAAATACAAAGAAGCCTCCGTCCCTCTTCTCTCGGCCAGCACGAAGAGAAAAAGCGCGACAGATCCATTTACTCTCGAACCCGCATTTCTGCAAAACGTCCATTGACACATCATATGTCAATCTTCGCCAATCTTTGCGCACGAACATTCTGTGCCCTTCAGCTTTGTCACCATGACCAAGACTTTGCAATTTTTTCCACAGGTTCCCAGCTGAGCCGTACCTTGGCAAAACACTCAGCGGTTTGATCATTTCCATAAACGTAGGCAACTTCAGTGCCACGTACCTCAGCAACCAAGACGTATCTCGCAAAGTTCCCCGGGAATCATATTGGACAGTTACCAGGGTACATGTTTTAAGAATTTTCAGGCGTCTGAGGCGTTCTCTGTAGGTTCCCAGCGGAGGCGCACTTCGCCAAAAATACGCGGTTCACTGCTTCGGGGAGAGATCTTGTCAAAGGAGCCTACTTCAGAGCTACGTATCTCGGCAACCAAGACGTATCTCCCAAAGTGCTCAGGGAACATATTGAACAGTTACCAGGGTACATGTTTTAAGAATTTTCAGACGTCTGAGGCGTTCTCTGTAGGTTCCCAGCGGAGGTGCACTTCGCCAAAAAATGCGCGGTTCACTGCTGCGAGGAGAGATCTTGTTAAAGGAGCCCACTTCAGCGCTACGTATCTCGGCAACCAAGACGTATCTCGCAAAGTTCTCCAGGAATCATATTGACCAGTTAACACGGTACATGTTTTAAGAATTTTCAGACGTCTGAGGCGTTCTCTGTAGGTTCCCAGCGGAGGCGCACTTCGCCAAAAAATGCGCGGTTCACTGCTTCGGGGAGAAATCTTGTCAAAGGAGCCCACTTCAGCGCTCCGTATCTCAGCAACCAAGACGTATCTCGCAAAGTTCCCCGGGAATCATATTGAACAGTTACCACGGTACATGTTTTAAGAACTTTCAAACGTGTGAGGTATTTTCTGTAGGTTCCCAGCAAAGGCGCACATCGCCAAAAAGTGCGCCTTTGCTGACGAGTGTAAAGTAGTCTTTCCCGTAGCACTCCTCTTCTTGTTGGAAAGATGCCTTCACGCGGCGGAAGCTACAGGTGTAATTAATTATCTCGCTGGGAACCTGGGATAATTAATATACACGAAAACTGCTTGAATATTTCGATAGCATAAATCTTCTAGAATATATACCTGCGGGAACTTATTGAACTATTGAGGGGTTGCTTTATTAACTCACTGAACGTGAAAAATAAAGCGAGATTTCAATGGCAGTCTATGGGGGAATCACTCTTTTTTCCTGGGAACCAAGAGAAAGAGTGACGAAGTGGTGAAAATTTTCCTGAAGTTATCAATCACAATGATCTCAATAATTCCGGGGGAACTTTGCGTGATTTTATTCGGATCGCTAGATTCGACTGTTTTTCAGCGATATTGCACACCTACCAAGAGAGGGCGCAAGCAGATCGTGTCCTAGAATCTTGGGGTTGGCCCTGTGCAAGGTTCGTGCTAGACACAGAGATAAGACTGGGAGAGGTAAGTGACGGTGTTCTAGTGTGACACATATACAGTTATGGGTCTCCCGCCATGAAACTCATTTTTCTCCTTCAAGAGCTTCAATTCGGGGCTTTACGGCTTTTACCGAAAACACTGAGCCCTACATATAAGGTGCCATTAGGGCTGGATGTGATCATGCCCGTTAGACATCCCAGCATTGCCTAAAGCCATTGAGTCCACTCAGCTGGACTGCGATGCGTGAGATAATGCAGTCTTGTCGCCCCCACTGTGCGAAGCCTCTAAAGTAAGGTACACAGAAAGTATATCAAATCAACTTAATATTTTAAATGATACATTGTCTCTGCAATTGTGGCATATAAAAAGATGTTGTATTCAAACCTGTCATTTTAGAGAACTTAGTTTTAGCAGTTGTAAGGAGTGGGCTTTAGTCATCATGATGGGTCTTGGATGAAATGTGATTACATCTACAAGCTGCTATTGGCATGCTTATGTTTCAGAACGTCTGGTATGACATCCGAAATTTCATCTCGTTTGTGCACGCAGGACTCGTGGCGCATAGCCTTGCGCTTCAGGCCAAGCGAGAGAGGCGCAAGCTTCGGGAGCGTGCCAGGCAGGACGACGACTGCGAGGGCGAGGTGCGGCCACCAAAGGCCTCCAGGCCACCCCGAGACCCCACACCAAGGCGTGTCACCAGGTCTGGCACTGTATGAAGCTTATTTCAGAAATAGTATTTTCGGTTTGATTGATCAATAGCTTTGGTGCCAACCCTTTGTTTCCATGTAACATATTGCAGGACATAGTGCTGCCAATGGATGGGGAGGACGCTAACAGCATCCAGGGGCACGTCTTGGAGATGCAAAGAGAACTCCAAAAGCCCAAGCCCAACATGGCATATGTGGAAGACTCCATGGCGCGGACGCTGGCCACACGAAGGCTGTGGGTCACAGTCGAACACCCAACTGTGGCGGCGATTGTGGACAAGTACCCTGCACTGCGGCATGGTACTTTTGTAAGTGTCATTGGAATTTAAAACTGAGCATTGCAGAATGACAGATCAATTGCATGTACAGTTCCTTTTTTTAAAATTTATGTTCAGGTGCAGCAAGAGTTCACAGCGGTCACTGGCAAGACCATAGAAGATAGGCTGATGTCTGGCCTAGTGAATAGCAGCTTGAGGGTCTTGGAGGCAGCCTGGGGCAAGCGACACCTCGCTGGTTTTTTCCAGGACTTCGACAACCGGTTTCTTAGCGCTGAGTCTAACCCAGAAGATGGTAAGGAATAATTGCTTAAATAGGCTGGTGTTGATAACAAAACACAGTAAACCGGGTCATCCAGTGCTGAGTTCTTTTAAATGGGCTGTGCAACGATTTTTGCACTTCAATCGAATAATTGTGGAAGTTTTTCTCTCTTAATTCTCAAGCACAAAACCATATTTTTCTGCATGCCGTAGACTTTGTAAAAAAAAATTTCTAAAAGATCGGGGTCCGCGGCACCACTCAACTCCTCCACAGGCTTCCAAGTCACATGCGCATTGACGTGGTTCAGGCTGGTGATGTCATTCCAGTTGTGGTATGTTGTGCCGTACAGTTGTTATGGTGGTGTGTACTGCCCAAAGGAGTTGAAGGTGACGATTGTCACAGCACCCAGTTGCCGCCGTTTGCGTAGCACTTAAGACTCATTCACACAGAGATAAAAATGCGTGCCTCGGCAGGCGCCGACGGTTGCATTGAGCAAAGGAGGGCAGGCACACAAGGTACATTTATAATAAAATTGATGATGAATGTGACATCTTCATTACTACACTAAATTTGTCCTTGTGTGGCCACCCCACTTTGCTCATGCGACCGTTGACATCGGCCGAGATGAGCATTTTTCTCTCTGTGTGAGTGAGCCTTTTCTGTTTCAGAATGCAAGGGGAGGCACTAAAAAAATTGTAGCAGCAAACATTCTGGCATTGTTAACATTTTTAAGGCATCCGAGCTGCCGCTAAAATGATTCCGGCAAGCTTGCGACTCGCCGAACGGGGAAGGTGGTGGAGAGACCAACTGGACTAATGATAATGACTATACACTTTGTAGCGGGCGGTAGCTGGTGCCACCTATCCTGAAGCATGTGCCACCTAACCTAGAATGACTTTTGGTACTTGTTCGAGTGGCATTAAAAACAACAAGGTGTATCACATATTGTTGTATAACAAATAAAAAGCGCGTCTTTGGGTAATTTCTCGTAATATTTAAACTGATCATGTGACACAGAAGTTAGTTTCGTTTTTAGTTCAACTGGGTTTTCATGAACATCGGGGAGACGGCGCCACTAAAATTAGGCAGCTATAATAGTGATACAAAGCCTTTTTATGTCTCTGTTCACATTCAAGCAACATTATTTATAGGAGATAAGCCTTATATTGAGCAGATATGCATATCTTGCGCAATAGACCCTTTGCGAAATCCTCCAAGCGCCCCGGCCCGCGGGCAAGGAATTGTGGGAGAGACTGTCCCTCGCCTGGCTGCTATGCCTTGAGATCGCGTTGCCTTGTCACTTTTCTCCTCTTAATCCTCTGTTTTTCGATTCTATAACCCAGGGCTGGCCAAGCTGCGGCTCGCGAGCCGCATGTGGCTCTTCATGTGTTAAAGTGCGGCTCGCATCCCTCCACCTAACAGCCCCCCCCCCCTTCCACTTCTCCCGCCTCCCTCACGGTCACACGAGCACTTCCCCAAAAAGAGAAATGGAACGCGTCTTAAATCGAAAGGCAGGTTGCGGTTTGGTCTTGTGCTACTGCTACTATACGTACAGTCAGTTAGATTGCTTTTGACTCGAACAGATCGAAAGTAGTCCGAGTTTCGTTTATTGCTCTAAATAAAAGCCCCCCCCCCCCCCTCCCCCCCCCCCCCCCCCCCCCCGCCACTCTTAGAGGTTTGGGGGGTTTGCAGCTCTTAGGCAGGGTCAGCCTGGCCACCCCTGCTATAACCTATTTTTATCTATTCCAGTGTATTTTTTATTGCTTCTAAGTGTTTCTATTCTCTTCGGTGTGCAATATTTTTTGTATATATATAGTATTTGTGTCTTTATTTTGCCTTTTTCGACGGGAGTGCCGACGGACAACGTGCCACTTCGCGCGTCGTTCCCCGGGTGAGTACTACAGTTGCTACCGATTCTTATCGCGCTGTTAGCTGTTCATTTTTGGTTCATTTGACCCGCGTGCAGTCAAGAGGAGCCGTTTATGAACACCCGCGCACATGTCATAGGGGTAGGCAGACCTCGGAATCAACAATTGCAACATGACAGTCGAGTCTGCTGGGATTTGGCCGCCCGCGCTCGCTCCGTTGACTCGCACTGTAGCATGAGCCTTCGAGTGCCGCTTAGTTGACCAAGATACAGCACGCCGCTTTGTCGCCGTGAACCATTTGTCCGAATGTTTGCAAAGCTGAGGCATATGCAACGCTGCAGCGCCTGACAACTACGCGGTGCGGCGCGATCCCTTTGCAAACGCCGACGGCTCAATGTTGTGGCTTGAATGCGTCTATGGCATGCCTTCGTAATCTATCTGCTAAGCTGTTGTCAGTTGCCAACACTCTTTTTCAAGTGCGCAGACGTGTCGCTGCAAATCATTTTTTTCAAATGCCTGCGAAGCCGTAACACTGTTCGTCATATCCAACGCTGCACCGCCCGACAAACTGCGCGCAGCGGCACGAGCCCTTCTTGAGCGAGGGTGGTCCGATGTCGCGGCTTGTATGCGCTTATGGTATATATGCCTTATTAATCTATCTGCTAGGAGGTTGTCAGTTCCAAACACCTTGTTTCAAGTGCAGAAATGTGCTGTCGCCCAGGCAGTTATCTTAAAGTCGTAGTTCCTTCGATAACTTTATTTCTCTAGTCAAGATGTCAACTCAAGTTATTTTATTTTATTAGGTCACCTTCAGCAGCAACATGTCTGGTTGTACAGTTTGCTTTGTACCAGGCTCTGCAAAAAATACTGCCAGCGCACAGCATGTTTCCTGGCACCGCTTTCCAAAAGGCAGTGTCCTGTGAAGCATTCGGGTGAAGACAACTGCATGTTGTTGTCACGTGCCGCGGCGTTGGATATGCCAAATGCTGTTACGGCTTCGCAGGCATTCAGACAAATGATTTGCGGCAACACATCTCTGCACTTGAAAAAGGGCATTGGCAACTGACAGCAGCTTAGCAAATAGATTACGAAGGCATGCCATAGGCGCATTCAAACCGCGATGTTGAGCCGTCGGCGTTTGCAAAGGGATCGCGCCGCAGCGCGTAGTTGTCAGGTGCCGCAGCGTTGCATATGCCTCAGCTTCGCAAACATTCGGACAAATGGTTCGCAGCGACAAAGCGGTGTGCTGTATCTTGGTCAAGTAAGCGGCACTCGAAGGCACACGCTACAGTGCGAGTCAACGGGGCGAGCGCGGGCAGCCAAATCACAGCACACTTGGCTTTCACGTTGCAATTGTTGATTACGAGGTCTGCCTACCCCTACAACATGTGCGCGGGTGTTCATAAATAACTCCTCTCGACTGCACGCGGGTCAAATGAACCAAAAATGAACAGCTACCAGCCCGATAGGAATCGATAGCAACAGTAGTACTCGACCGGGGAATGACACGCGAAGCGGCGTGTTGTCCGTAGGCACTCCGGTCAAAAAGGCAAAAATGAAGACACAAATACTATATATATATAAGAAATATTGTGCGCAGAAGAGAAGTGAAACACTTAGAAGCAATAAAAACTACACTGGAATAGATAAAAATAGGTAATAGAATCAAAAATAGAGGATTAAGAGGAGACAAGCGACAAGGCAATGCAATCTCAAAGCAGAGTGGCCAGGCGAGGGACAGTTTCTCCCACAATTCCTAGCGCGCGGGCCGGGGCGCTTGGGAAAATTGCAAATTGTCTATTATAAATGCCACCTGTAACTATGTCAAGCTGCAGCTTCCACGGCTGCAGGTCGGAAGATACTACCACTTTTTGCTTTACAATTATGTGGCGGAATCGCAGTATTTCAGAGAAAGGTGATGCTTTTTGGGATGGTTGTCACATGATAACCAATATGAAAATTACAAAGTGTGAATCCTTTCAATGTTGAAATCATTGCACAGCACTTTTAGGGCTCTCAAGGAGAGGAGGAAAATTTTGCATGGGCTTTATAATTTTTTGTGGCTTCTGATTCGTCACCAATTTTGATGTTGAAACCTGACAGTTACTTCCGAGAGGCAGGAATGGAGGCCACATTCCTGAACCTAATGTCGTTTAAGGGATTAACTTGTGACTGTACTTTGTTATTTATTCAGCTGCTTGTTCTAGCTCAGTGCAACTAAAGCATACATTTAAACAGAAAATATGGTAGAGGGCTAGCATCAAGCACCTCATAAGATGCATGCCTCGGTAGTGGAACTGCATCACACCAAAAATTCACCAGTATAAAAAAGTACCACAAAAAGAGAGGAAGCGCTCAGTTTCGAACAACTTCTAAGCCCCCGAGTTAAATGTCCACATGGGAAAGCAAGCTTGAAAGCTTTTCAGAAGGAAGCATGGTGTGCTCCCTCAGATGTGGTGGGGAGAGTGTGGGAGTCCAGAAGGAAGAGAACAAGCATGTGCTCCGAGGGAAAATAATAGATTCGAAACAGAAGAGTTGTAGATGTGCTGTGCAACATAAAAAGTTTGCAAACATCATGCTCCACTACTGCTTGAGTGCTTGCTTCAGCAGGGCACTCTTTCATGAATGTGTCTCCAATCAGGCTTGTGACAGGTGCCCCAAATAACATATTCTTTGTCACTGCTGCCATTGCCACAATAGTGTGGGAAAGGGGCAATTTCAAGCAGAGAATGGAAATTCTGTGTGAGGAATGTGATGATATGGCACATTGATAGATAAAAATGGGGCATAAAACAGATTCATATTTCCCAACTTTATGGACTAGTTGATGGCTTGTTATGTTGAAAGTAATGGGAAAGCTTCCAGGGCCTCATTTTATGTTCTCAGCGGGTAGCCCATAGTAAATGTCTTAATGGTTTTTTCTTGTTACAGAAATGCTGTTCAGGGCTGCGCTGCAGGCACTGCCATCCTTGGTGAAGGAAAGGAGCCTGTCCTTCCTCTACCCAGATGTGAGTATAGGGGACAAGCCTCTTTCTTGACAACTGATCCCACAGCACTGGCTAACAAGGATTCTAGTGAATTCATGTTATAGTGCTTGCCTTTCATTGGTGGGACGCTAGGTGCTTCAATATTGAGCTTATTTTTCACCGAATTTTTTTAGTGAATCTAATTTAAAGCATGCAACATTAAAAGGGCGATGCAACAATTTTTGTACTTCGTGCAAATACCGCTTAGAATGGATCCCTGAAGTTAATGACCTATGAACCACGTGTTCGTTTTTCACCCCACGCAATAGAAGTCCCAGAAAAAAAATTAAAAGAAAAACGAACAGCATTCGCCCCCTCAACTCGCAGCCAGAACAAGCGGCCACGTGATCTGGAGCCGATTATATGCCGCCAATGTTGATCATAGCCACGCGCTGGTGTCGGCAAAGCACAGGGTACGCGCTGAGTTCCAGACGTCGTTATGGACACGAGCCACTACCTGGACACGTCGTTATTGGACACGAGCCACTACCTGAATGCTTCTCGAGCTAGTGATTATCACGAGCCCAAATCGAGTGCCCACGCAACTCTCGGGTCCAATTTATGAATCGCATACAAATATCGTCATTGGGGTGTACTGCAATCCCCACATTACGTCATCGAATTTTGCAACGGAGAGATTGAATGAAAATGATCGCTTTTGTCCTTGAAATTACACTGCAACAAAGGAGTTTCTTGGCCAGTGGCGTTGGTCCGAGTATCCTTGAGTCCCACTAGTGCCAGTAAGCTCTTGTAAAGTGAAATGCATTCCAGTAGAATATCGTTGCACCGCTCCTTTAAAGGATTCATGAAACAATGTTCAAGCAACCTTTTCATAATGTTTCAGCGCCTGACTTTTTTTTACGCTTCTTGCCTTAGTGGTTCAGAAGATTTGGGAAACAAGGACTAAACAACAAAATAACAGTGCATCATATTTTCATCTGAAGAGGCAAAATATACTTCAGTGTACAGTGGCACTGAGGGTGTTAAAATTGCGCGGCTCATAACAGTATTGAAGGAGGTTTTTTTATTGGTCAGAGGTGTCAAACATTTTGTCTGAACACAAAGTCATAATTACCATTGTATTTAGGATTCTGATTTTTCTGTAAAAGTAGTTTCTATTGGGGTTTGAAAGTTGTAAGATAATGTAATATAGTTCGAGAGGTGTAGAGATAATGCTTCATTAAACCCACTGGTGCAGTGATGCATTGTTTCCTCACAAATTTTAATAGATTTTGTTCCTCTGACATTACAAAAATATGTCAGAAGTCTTGTATTATCGGCAGGCTTTCATTGTGCAAAGTTTTAATGGCACCATCTACCCAAGGAAGTCAACGAGAGCACCCGCTCCCCAGTGCTTCACTGTAACAGGGTTTGCCTCGCGGTGTTCCGCGGTGCCCCAGACAGAATATTAAAGGGATGCTGAACTAAAATTTGGATTCCACAAAATGAGTCTGCAGAAATGTTGAATGGGACGCCATGAACCGAAAAACATCACTCATGCCGCAATATCCCAAACGGATGGTATTTTTGGTAAAGAAGGGCGTGACTGAGGGAAGAATGTGATGTAACCATTCCCCTGGAACTGTTGAGAATGAGAGAAAACGGCCTCGCTTCTCTCCTCCCCGCTTCGGTTCACCTCATCGAGGGGACAAAGCGAAGAGGAGAGGGAATGAGAATTGGCAACGCGACCAAGTCTCCTCGGCCTCATTCATTTGCATGCTTCTTTTTTAAAAAATACAGGCACCCGTTCGAGACATAACCCAAAGCTAGTAGGGGTAATAGCAGGAGCATTTATTTAATTTCTTTGCTTTAAAAAATGCTGCGGTAGAAGGTCCGCTCCTGAGGCTGCACTGCAATGAATGCTGGGGGTGCACAAGACACACTAAAACTGGAAGTCTACATTTCTCATGACCCATGGCTACACATGTGACCCATAAGTGGTGTAAACGTTGATGAGTACCTCACACTCTAAACTATTTTATTTCTGAAGATAAAAAACAGCGCTCCTGTACAAAATTGGTTTTCTGATCTTGACTATACTATCGAAAGGAAGTAATTGCCAGTAATTGCCGCAATCATTTGACCGAAGTCTGAGAATCGTTTCATGGCTGCTTTAAAAATATAAGTGGATCAGGATATCTTGAATGGAAATGTTTTTGTTTTTTCTTTCTTTAGGACCCTGCGGCACAGCCAACGTACCCGGCCATTGGCTACGAGGGCGACGACGTCTACGACGCGACTTCATTTTTTGTTTGTGTGGATGAGCTTCGGGTTCAGGAACACACTCTGCTGGGGGCTGTCGGCACGATGACAGCTCTTTACTGGACCCTGAACATGGAATTCAATCCCAAGGCTGCAAAGACACTGCAGCTATTGTCACACCTCATTGGTGTCAAATCCGGTCTTACAGCCAGACCTCTTGTTCTTGTGGCTCTAGGAATCATAGATGGCTGAGCCAGCATTGTGCATTTGAGAGAAAAGACCACCCTGCTTTTCAACCAGAAAGAGTACCACAACCTGGCAAAGCTTAGGCTTGTCACCAGATGTATTTTGATTTTCAGGAGAAAATCACCGTTCTCTTTTCTCTCAAACATCCTGTACAGTAGCTGTGCAGACAGACATGCAAGCTTTTGGAACGAAATGCCATCCAGAACAGAGGAAATCTTGCAAATGCTCTTCAAGTGTCGCTGTGCCTTGTTCTATCGCAGACTGTATGAGCCATAGCTAGAGCCCTGCGCGGGTAGCAATGTGACCACCTACATATGCAGACTTGGAATTTGCATTCGCAGACTTTGTATCCGCATCCCTAAAGTTCGGAACCATATTCGATCCGCTATCTGTGCATTCATTTTACATCATGAAAATATAGAAATTGGGTTTCTTCGCCAGGGCGATGTGCAGCGTTGCATCCTTTATTTTGTTCCCAGGACGGCATTTTTTGTGGAGTTAGAGAGCAGTCTAAGCAATCTTTCTTGAGACTCGCTTATTTCTTAACCTATGAACGTTTTTCTTATGGAGGGAAGTATTGTCAATCTTGATCCACGGATACCTATGTCCGATCTGCAATCCACCAAATTTTATTCATATTTATTTGCATCCGCCAGTTTATTGTGGATATCCGCGGATATGCAGGGCTCTAGCTATAGCACTGCAGCCATGGCCACACCATATCCCAGCACCACATAGGAGCATCTTGAAACACTGCACCGACCCTATGCGGCTCAAATCACACTTACTTTGTTGTTGGCTAGGTGCAAAGCAGGCACCACCACAGTTTTTGCGTATGTTTGCTTCACAGACCTTTGTGTATGCCTCTTTCAGTGTGGGGACTCCCCAACTTACAAAAGTGACTGCTAAGCAACCAACAAAGGGGACATAAGTTAAGCATATTTGTTTCTGATGATTCTACGCTTATCTTGGTAGATTACTTTTACTAGAAGGACAGACGGCTGTTGAAAGTCTTCTCTAATTTCAAACTGTTCCAAATGTTGTCTCTAAATGCATAGTAAGTAAATGTTTAAAACTGAATTTGTGAATGGTCTGTGCTCAAAAATTAACTTCTTCATTTAGAACTCTTTTTGAGTTGGTAAAGTGCAGTGGAAGTGTCTGCTTTGTACCTAGCAGACAGGAAAAGAGTGATTGCAACCTGGAAGAGTGATTCCGCTGCACGGGTAAGTGCAGTGTTCCAGAGTGCTCCTGTCAAGTGGTGCTGGGAGGCATAGAACAACCAGAGCTACCATGTTACATCTAACAGTTTGCTATAGTACTTCCATTGCCATTGACTACATGTGTTTGTAAGATTTTTTTTGTTTTAATATTCTGAAAGTGTTTCAGAGTGCAGTGGATGTTTCGTAATTAATCATCTTTTAGTTTCCTCATCATGTCCAATGCCTGTTTAGTAACTTGTTTTGTAGAATTTTGGTCTAGTATTTTGGTTTTCATATTTTTCAGGGTTTGATTACCCTGAGCTGTATTTTTCACATGTATCTATTCTGTTCAGAATACCAATGTCACTTTTTGAGGGCGACATCTGTAAACAAACCTAAGCACTCTAAATGAAAAATAAAGGAATATTTGACTTGGAACCAGTATACTTTTTCTGACACTGCAGCGACACTGCAACGGTGGACCTGCAGTGTGTGCAAGGTTAGGCTAAAATATTAGCCGCTGCGGTCCAAGTGTACAGGACTAACAGTTCCTCCTAAGGGTCCAAGGGCTAGGGAATGACAGTTAGTCCTAGGGGTCTAAATGTGAAGGAAAAACAGTTAGTCCTAAGGGTTTAAGTGTGAGGGAACAAAAGTTAGTCCTAGGGGCTCAAATGTGAGGGAATAACAGTTAGTCCTAAGGGTCTAAGTGCAAGGGAATAAAGGTTAGTCCTAAGGGTTCAAATGCGAGGGAATAACGGTTAGTCCCCAGAGAGTAACTGCAAGGGCTTAACAGTTAGTCTCCAGGGGTCAATTGCAACGGCGCAACTGCGAGAGACTAATGGAGGGGTCCAACTGTTACTCCCCTTCCCGTTAGTCCCCGAGGGGACTAATGGTTGTGGCAAGGCACTTGCTCCCCTCGGGGACTAAGTCGCGCTCCCCTTTTTCTTAGAGTGTAGCATGGACTTCATGAACGGCCAATTCGAACTGATGAAAAAGAAACTGGACGAAGTCCTCAAGGAATACGTAGCATTAAAAAAAGAAAACGAAAGCCTTCGTCCAACAAATGCAGATTTGCAGAAAGAGATGAAAGAATGTCAGACTAGGCTGCTTCTCTGCGAGCAGTACACGCGAAACGTAAACCTAAAGATTAAAGGCATTCTAAAATGTGATAACGAACAACTCGGAACCGTTCTGACCCATATCGGTGAAGTTATCGGTGAACCGATAACGCACTCCGACGTCGAAGTGTGCCATCGTGTACCGACGCGTATCGCTGGAGAAAGCAACATCATCGTCCAGTTTCTAAACCGCCGTAAACGCGATGCTGTACTTGAGAAGGCAAAGAAGAGGCGTATCTCTTCTGTTGATCTTGGCCTCTCGCCGGCTGTGCCAGTTTTTGTAAATGAGCACTTATGCCCAGCGCTCAAGCGTCTGCTTGGCAAAGCTATCGGGAGAAAGCGAGAATTTCACTGGAAATTTGTCTGGGTAAAAAATGGAAAGATTATCGCCAGGAAGTCTTACAGCACGCCTATTGTTCAACTCGTGAGTGAAGATGACCTCGTCAAAATTTGCTAGATATTGATGTAAATGACTGTCTCGCCAAATGGAAATGCGGTATCACGACTGTATTTTGCCATCCGTTGTAATAAAATGCTTACAAACTAAGAACGCTCTTTCTGCATTTCACCTCAATGTGCGCTTTCTCAGAAATAAAGTGGATACATTTGACACATTAATTTCGCATTTTCCATCTCAATTCGACGTCTTTATGGTAACAGAAACACGGTATCATGACCGCGATGATATGTATGCTTTGCAAGGCTACAATGATTTTTATTTAAATCGTCAGGTGAAACGCGGAAGAGGTGTTTCCATCTACGTTCGGAAAAGCATTAGGTGTGAACTTCTGGCAAGGTATACTGAAATGACAGATGATTTTGAAATACTAACCGTGCGAAGTAACAACTTAGTTTTCTCAGCAGTGTATAGACCGCCATCAGCGTGTTTTGATAAGTTCAGTTCTTTTCTAGATAGGTATCTTGAATTTATATCTCTAAATAAATTAACCCTTTTTCTTGGTGGTGTTTTGAATGTGAACACACTGTTACACTCGACTTTATCATCGCAATTAGATAAAATCATCAGTTCAAATGGTTTCATGAATGTGATCGAGTCTCCCACTAGAATACATATTTCCTGCTCAAGTGCCCTTGACCTTTTCGTTACCAATATTAGCACAGATGTCCGTGACGCTGGTACAATAATGAGTGATATTAGCGATCACATTCCTATATTTATATTCTGTGGGGTTGGCGCTTCCATAGTGAAATCAAACAAAGCATCTTATGTTTTCCAAAACATATCCGAGCGTAATTTGAAAAATTTCATGGTTGATATTTTGCGCACTGATTGGGGCCCAGTTTATTCTGAAACATGTGCAGGTGAGGCGTATAACACATTTATTAGCATTTGTAGCAATCTGCATAGCTCGAATTTTCCCTTATTAACAAAGACAGTCTCTACAAATATTTGGAAGCCCTGGATCACTCCTCTGCACCTGAAAATGTTAAAAAAGAAGAATCGTTTATATAAGACTTTTTTAACGTCGAGAGTTCCCGATAAACTCATAATCTTCAAGCGATTTCGTAACCGTCTGACATCTGAATTGCGGAAAGCTGAACTGGAGTATCATACACAGCTTTTTAACCGAAATTGCAAAAAACGACCAGAATTAGTTTGGAAATCCATAAATGAGGTGTTACACCGCAGTAGAGCGCGTAAAGCTATTGGTGAACTTTCTGTTAACGGGAAAAACGTTTCTGGGACATCACTAGCAGAATACTTCAATAAAGTATTCGTAAACTTAAGCCCACCGCCAGATAATGCTAACGCCTTCAGTTTTATACAAAATATAGTGCACGAAACAATTTTTTCAGAACCGACTGATGAACACGAAGTACGTTTTATATTTATATATTTACGGGTGTTAGCAATAGTAGAAGTTGCGACACAGATGATTTACAAGCTAGGCCCGAAACATTTGTTATAGATATCATCGCCTCTTGCCTGGTGCATATTTTTAACCTTGCCTTGTCACAGGGGACGTTTCCTAGTAGAATCAAATTAGCTAAAGTATCAGTCGTATTTAAAGGAGGAGATAAAATCTACCGACAAACTATAGGCCTATCTCTATTCTTCCGATATTTTCCAAAGGGCTTGAAACAATTATTTTTAAAACGGCTCGATTCTTTATTTGCTAAACATTCTGTGATATCGGATTTTCAATATGGTTTTCGCAAAGGAAAGTCAACTGAATCTGCATTGCTTCAACAAAAAGAAATTACTTTGAAAAATATAGAAAATCGGTTGTTTACCCTTGGTATATTTATAGATTTTAGTAAGGCATTTGATTTCATAAACCATAACATACTACTTGATAAACTATGCTGTTATGGAATACGTGGTGTAACTCTGTCCCTTTTACATTCCTATTTTGAGCACCGTAAGCAAAGTGTTGTGATAGATGATTATACATCGCCTTTTCTTAACATACGATGTGGGGTTTCCCATGGTAGTATACCTGAGCCAATGTTATTTAATGTGTATATTAATGATATTGTAAATAAAAGCAAACAACTAAAATATATAGTATACGCTGATGATACCAACCTATTTCTCGCCGAAACGAGTGTTGAAAAATTAATCGTAGACGCAAATGATGTTCTTAGCCAGTTCCTTATATGGTCCAACAACAATGGCCTTAAAATTAACATCCAGAAAACGAAAGCTCTAGTTTTTCGACCAAAGAGCAGGGCTCTGCCAATTAATCATAATATTACAATAGGCAGCGTACCAATCGAGTTAGTGAAACAACACAAAACGCTTGGAATAATTTTTTCTAAACACCTTTTCTGGAATGATCATGTCAGTTACCTTGTTACGAAGCTGTCTAGGGTTGTTGGAGTTATGTCACACTGCCGCAATATTTTCCCAGTTAACGTGAAACTACAAATCTACTATTCACTATTTCAGTCTTACATTAATTATTGCCATCTTGTTTGGGGGAAAACTAGACAAATAAACATAAAAAACTTACTTTACTTCAAAAAAAAGATGCTTCGTTATATTGCCAATGAGCACTATCTCGCTCACACCAAACCTTTGTTTGCCAGATATAAAATAATTAATCTTGATAAGATGTATGACTATAGATTACTGCACAGCTTTCGTTTTTCATATCCTGAGCATGCTTCGCTTTTGTGCAAGATGTCGGAGCTCTCCGAACATACTCGTGGTTTCAACACCCATCTTTCCGAAAAATAGATAGTACCCACGAGCTCGTACTAACTATGCTTACCAGTCAACTACGTATCGTCTGCCTTTATTACTTAATCATCTTCTTCATAATAATACTGATATATATCAAATGCGAAGGAAATCACTACTTATGCATTTTTTGTGAATTGTTCCGTGAAATTTCTTGGGCATACCCATACCTTTGTATAAATTTTGCATTTTGTACAGTGTTGTTAGAAGTTATGCGTATGTGCGCCTTGTGTTGTTTTGCGTAATTTTCTTCTACATGTAGCTGTATATCTTTTCAATCTGTCACAAGTTCTGCGAATATATTTTTTTCTTTTTGTATAATGCTGTTAGAGGTTGTACGCATGAAGTGATAACTCAGCGTATCTTTCCTTTGCATGTAATATCCTTTTGTGTTCTGAATGACTGTCCTGCTGACAAATTTGAGACGGGCTCCAGACCTCGTCAAGCTGCCACTGGCAGCTTTTTGTCTAGGGTCTCCGTTGGCTTAAAGGCCATAAATAAAATGATTGCTTGATTGATTGAAGTTTATGGTCTTGTCCTGTCTCTCTGTACCCATGTACTCTTGAAGTTGCTTCACCACCATCTTTGACCATGTACCAACTAGGGCAACTGAAACCGATAATTGCATCTCAGCTTGGGGGCAAATGTAAAAGTGTGCGTACTGCCGCTCCGCGTATGAGCGGCGTGGGTTTACCTGCTTGCTAGGACGACGTCGAGGACGACCTCTAGGACGATCTGTAGGGTGGTCTCAAGGACTACCCCTAGGACGACCTCAGAAACGACGTCTAGGTACGACGTCCTAGAGGATGACGTCGAAAACGGCGTTTAGAACAACCTCTTGAACGACCTCATAGAAAACCTCAGGGACGACCTCAAAAACGACGTCTAGGAGGACTTCCTAGAGGATGACGTCGAAAACGACGTTTAGAACAACCTCTTGGACGACCTCAAGGACTACCTCTAGGACGACGTCGAGGACGGGGTCCGGATACGCGCGGCGCCTGCGTTTACAACCGTCCTGCGCGTGGGGAGGCACCGCGCCGCCGCGCGGCGCCTCCGAATCCGCGCACAGCATAGGTGCCACCGCTGCGCCTCCTATAAGGAGTATTCACTGGGCGCCATATTTGTGGGTGCTGTCTAGAGCGCATGCTCAGAACGAGCACCCATCAATACGCTGCTAGGACTGGCCATTTTGAGGGTGTGGAATGCACGTTGCAAAAGAACCCTGGAAGCTAGCCATCAGCACGCGCTCAGCAGTCGCGCACACAGCCATGGCCGCCAGTGAATACTTCCTATACGCGCGCCGCGCGTACGCACGGCGCATTCGATGCCGGATAACGTATCGCGAAAAGCGGGTGAAGTGACTAAAGAACGCTATTGCATGAAAAGGCCACGCCTACAAATGTTGCTGTGTGGAATGCCGGGTGATCTGAATGAGGTATGGTGCAAACCCTCTCAAGTGAGACATATAATTTTGTATGAATTCGAAACGTATAAGACGGATTATCAGCACGGAATGAACCGTGAAGGCCGTAACGCCTGGCCTTCGGTACATGATGCACTGGCTAGCGGCTGGTAAAACTGCGGAGTGGAGAGGGGGCTACGAGAGTGCCTGCTTTTCTTGAAGCGCACACTCTCGCAGACCTCCCCCGCCTTCCCCCCCCCCCCCCTCGCCCCCTTTCCACTGCATAGATTTATCGCCTTCAGATAGCGTTGCATGTATTCAAGGTCACGCCTCCCGGCGTTCGCGTTCCATTGCGTTTCGATAGTGCAGCAAACTTTTCGCGCCATCTCAAACCTACCAAGATAATTTTCAGATGCGAGTGATTTCACGTACTGCAAACCGAAAATTTATTGTTTATGTCTGCCTTAAGCTTTCTTCGAGCGAATTTCAACGAAACAGTTATGATGGCGCCCCCGACTACAGCAAAAAAAATCGACAATAAATTCTGTGCATATTAAAAACTTTATATAGCTTTCTTTAATTAGCGGTGATAGCCGACAAAATAGCTCGTTCTTTAGAGAGTTGAATATTTATGAGTTACTTACCTCCTTAAATTGGAGGCGCAACCATCATACCCGAAAAAATATAATATGTACAAGGAAAGTAATTAAGGCCCATTACTAATTGATGCGCCATTAAAACGAATTGCTCAATCTGAATAAAGCATTGTTTTGTTTTTCCTAAGGTTGCGAGCCGTATTTTTAATTAATCTGCAATGACCCTACACATTTTTGATAGCAGCTCAAAGCATGTATAGAAGGTCATCAATAACGTGACCTGGTAAAAAAAGAGTTGAAAAAATCGATGCTCGCAGCATGCTGCAACAGCGGTGCGTGAGCAAGCCCTTTCACAACGCCAGTGGCGTTCGCTGCTGACCATTTAAGGAACGTTGGTCTAATTTTAAATCGATAGCCTTATAAAAAAACTTTGCACGGACATTGCTTGCTCGTGTTGATGTTGTTCGCACCGGAACAAGGCCACGGGAGAGTGAGTCGGCAACGGTTGGCAGCTGGTGATTTGGCGTCGTAGTACGCGTGAACAATGGTGAGCGTCCCGCGGAAAGGGTTGGGGGGGGGGGGGGGGGGGGAAACGTGAGAGAATCGAGTGGTCTGCTAACACTCCCCCCCCCCCCCCCCCCCTTTCTTTTCCCACAGCATAATTACGGAGGCTGGGCGGTAGGCTGGGAACTGCTGGGTATTAGTAGAATAACCTATAGTCGGCGCGGGGCCATTCTACGGTCATATTGTATGTGCTGCGGCATTTCAGAGGAAATGATGTAATAGCCCGAAAAAGGAGCTGTGCATGGAGAAAGAGAGGTCTCTCAAGCATTCACAATTGCTTCGTCACGCGTGGCATCGGATATCATTTCGATGGAAACAGCGGAAGGTTTCTGTTTGTTCAACAAACGTTTCTCTAGCACTCCGAAAAGCGATAAATAGGATGCTTGCGAGCGTTGCGTAACTAAAAGATCACCGTTAATTGCGGTAACAAGTTTCTGTCGCTCGTTTTAATTTGATACTGTATACTATATACCGGTGTCGAACACACGCTTCTAATATCACGGAAACGGTTACGCTGAAAAACACGTGTTCAACTGCCATTGTTTTACGAAGAGTCTTTTCAATTATACCCTGCTCATGAACAAAAAAAAATGTGTAACAATAGAGTTGCGTTTGGCTAACCTATTTTTGTTCTTATTTGTTCGTCCGAGATTACCTCCTGTGCCACGTGATAAAGCTTACGCGATTGCGCCATGCCTTTTTGCAGCAAGTGATGCGGCAACGATTAATAGGTCATTATTTTTGCGACCATAATTAGGGGCTCGTCAATCAAGGGTTCTTTCAAAACTCTCCCGTAAAAGAAAAACAACACAAAAGACAATACTCACTTGCATGGGGACCGCTGAGAAAGTTTTATTTGGTGAAAGTAGCCGTCCCTTTTCGATCGTTAAACAACCACTCTAATTGCAGCGATCAGCTAACACTAAACTTTTCTCCCACACCATCCTGCTTTAGCGTTTACACATGTCTACGCTGACTAGGCTTCTTGGCCGTCACGGTCAAACTAAAAAAAAACGTTACTGTAATTTTGTGGCACAGCTCGATTCGGTGAGAAAATATATATTTAGGGTTACGCCAGTCTTTAGAAAGTTGCAGCGCAGTGATCAGGCCAACGAATAAGAGTGTCTCAATGTTAATGGCCGTGCCTGCAGAGTGGCGACACTTTTCGGAAGAGCAAGCGCCGCCTTCCCGGGCTTTACTCGACCGCTGTTAACTAAAGCTATTACTCAGGTCCAGACGTCTCTTGGCTTCCTTTTTTTTTCTTCAACCCCAGGTTCAGAGACAAACTGACGTGTAGAAATATCGCCTACTGTCCTGAAACGATCATGATGGATGCCGGCCACCGCGAGAATGCAAAAACAAAACAAAAAAATGAAAGACGTTAACAAATCCCTGTAACGCCAAATTAGAGCGCAGCTCTTGAGGAGGAGGAGGAGGAGAATACGGCGGAGAGGGTATGCCTCTTCTCCTCCTCCGTACCCTCTCCTTTCCTCTTCCTCCTCTCCTCCTCCTCCCTACTCTTCCTCCTACTCTCCCCTCCTCTTCTTCCTTCCATCCTCCTCTTTTCTACTCCTCATCCTCCTTTCATCTTCCTCCTCCCCCTTCTGCTCCATTTTACCCTCCCATCCTTCTCTTCCGTACCTTCCCCCCTTCTCCTCCATACCCTTCCCTCCTCCCACAGCTTCCCCGCTAAATTTAGCTGAGAAATTGACGCCACTTGAGCTCAACAGCCATTCAATTCTCCGCTATATTTGGCGGAGAATTGAATTGCTGTTGAGGTCACTTGACGTCAATTATCCCACTAAATCTAGCGGAGAAAGTGAATTTGTTCATAGATGACGAGACACCAAGTCGTGGGACGTCATTTTCTCCGCTAAATTTAGCGGGTAATCAAATTAGCGTTGAGTTCACGTGACGGTATTTTTCCGCTAAATTTAGCGCGATTGCGCCGACGCCACGAAATCCGGAAGTAGACGCCTAAGAGCTGCGCTTTAGAAATTATCGGAGAAGTGTCAATACACTGGCCTCTCGGAAATAACATGAAAAATTATTTGCATGTTGCAATAATTGGCGTAATTTTCGTTTGGTTTCTTTTTGTGCACATGTGTTCTTGTTTTTAGTGTGAAACAGAGCATTCGAAGAGAAACTAAGGGAGAAGGCAAGATGAGACCGCGCGGGTACATCGGAGAGCCCTGAGATGTGAATGGAAGGATTATATGAGTAGACGCAAAGGCAGCTGTCTTCTCTCCATTCCTTCTATCAGAACGGAGAGCAAGCCGTCTGCTCCATGCGCAGGAGTTGCGGTGACCCCAGAAAGAAACCGAGCTGGTTGGTTCCGATTGAAGGTTAGTGGGTAGGTCTATACTCACTATCCTCCATTCAGAACCAACCAGAGCTCGGCGTTCTGACGTCACCACAACCCCTGCAAAAAGAAAAGCAGACGAAGTTGGACTCCGCATAGCGTCGCATGCACTCGTTCTGAGACGCTGCGGGACGCTCTGGGGGGTGGGGAGGGGGGGGGGGGGGCGCAATGCTGACGCACGTTATGTGGAGATCAAGTCGTCTGCTTGTTGTCCAGGAGTGGCGGTGACGTCAGAACGACGTCGGAGCTCTGATTGGCTTTGATTGAAATGATAATGACTAGACCTTAACGCTATGCGAAGCGCAAGTTCAGCTGCTTCTTTCGCAGGGGTTGTGGTGACATCAGAGCGCCGAGCTCCTATTGGTTTTAAACGAAGAAAAGTGGGTAGACCTGAAGGCAGCTTGGCTTTGAGGTCTATTCACTATCCTTCGATCGGAGCCAATAATAAGTCGGCGTCTTTCTGGCGACACCGCAACTACTGCATAAGAAGCAAACAACTTGCCCCCCCCCCCCCCCACACACACACACACACGCCTTAAAATCTTTTTTTTTTTCAATGTATTCGGAGTTTGGACATCGCAGTAACCCCCGTGGAAAAGCAGACGAACTGGCAAAGGCCTTGTCTTCTAGACCGTAAAACAGAGGTAGCACTATAAGTCCGTTTTCTTGTTGCGAATCTTGGAAGCTGAATAGCGGCGCAGCACCGAAATGAGCGGCCTTTGGCAGCGAAGGGCGGCAGAGCACTCGCTCGCGGCACGTGTCTAGCCCGTTGACAACAACAACGGCGGTCGGTATCCATAAGAAACGCGAAGCGGGAATTTTCTCAAGGGCTTCAGGACTTTAAGGTTTGTGCGTCACCTATAGTACGTGACTCCATACCTCGGCAAACCTCACTCATGAGGGCCCTCACTCACCCTCACTCACACTCATCTTCACAGGTGAGGTGAGGGTGTGTGAGTTTCTGAACCAGGAAAATTCATGAGTGTGAGGGTGAGTGAGGGCCGTGAGGGCTGTGAGGGCGGTGAGGGCCGTGAGGGCCGTGAGGGCAGTGAGGGCCGTGAGGGCCGTGAGGGCGGTGAGGGCTGCGAGGGCGGTGAGGGCCGTGAGGGCTGTGAGGGCGGTGAGGGCCGTGAGGGCCGTGAGGGCGGTGAGGGCCATGAGGGCGGTGAGGGCGGTAAGGGGTATGAGGGCCATGAGTGCGTGAGGGGCGTGAGGGCGGTGAGTGGCGTGAGGGCCATGAGTGCGTGAGTGGTGTGAGGGCGGTGAGTGCGTGAGGGGTGTGAGGGCCATGAGTGCGTGAGGGGTGTGAGGGCCGTGAGCGCGGTGAGTACATGAGGTAGTGTGAGGGCCATGAGTGCGTGAGGGCGGTGAGTGCGTGAGGCCCCCTTCAGATCGAGCATCTTTCTCAGCAATTTTGGTGGTAATGGCGGGTTGTTCTCTAGCTTTCCCTAGATCGACACGAATTGCTGAGATCGGGTCCGGCTCGAAATAAGCAAGCAACTCGGAGCAATTCGAATGCGTTTGAACCGGCTGCATCCAATCAGGGACGCAAAATTTTCACGTGATACCTCGTGCCGGTTATGATGGCACCGAAAGACTTGGTTCTGGTTTGAAATCGATCGTTTTTTTTTAAATAAACTGTTTCAGAAAGGTGCATCAGTATTCTTAACGAGATTTAAATGCACAAAAACACGTTTATAACGCGTAATTGTGTCTATATAGTGCAAGAAAAATAAAATTTTATGATGACGATGGCAAATTGCAGCAATTGGTTGCTGCGTGTGATCGCGGGCGGCCCGTGTTGCTGGTGTTGCAACGTAAAGTTTCTGGGCGAAATTGCCCCATCTGAAGCTGGCCTGAGTGGCGTGAGGGCCATCAGTGCGTGAGGGGCGTGAGGGGTGTGAGGGCCGCAAGGGCGGTGAGGCGCGTGAGGGCGGTGAGGGGCGTGAGGGCGGTGAGTGGCGTGAAGGCGGTGAGTGGCGTGAGGGCCGTGAGGGCGGTGAGGGCCGTGAGGGCGGTGAGTGGCGTGAGGGCTATGAGTGCGTGAGGGCCGTGAGGGCGGTGAGGGCCGTGAGGGCGGTGAGTGGCGTGAGGGCTATGAGTGCGTGAGGGCGGTGAGTGCCGTGAGGGCCGTGAGGGGCGTGAGGGTCGTGAGGGCGGTGAGTGCGTGAGGGCCGTGAGGTTCAGTGAGGGTGAGTGAAGGGCTGAAGGTGAGTGTGACTGTGAGGGTGAGGGTGAGTGATGGGCTGAAGGTGAGTGTAGCTGTGAGGGTGAGGGTGAGTGAGGGGCTTAGGTGAGTGTGGCTGTGAGGGTGAGGGTGAGTGAGAGCGACCTAAAATGCCGACCTCTGCGTGACTCACACTGAGGTCACAGCCGCAGCCGGGATCGCGACCTTGCTTACTGAGCGTTCATACATTTCACACATTTCAAACAACCGAATTTGTTTTTTCTCGGCGAGAACAAGTAGAAATGAGCATAGGCACGATACGATGAAGTAACGTGAGAGGCACCGTATAAAGGCGTATTTAATTACATATGTAGTTTCAGTCATATCATGTAATAGTGTAAACAAACTGTCGGAAAGTCTGTTGCGCCAACGTTTTTGCCCTTTACACAATCTAATCGGTTAGAGTAGTTTAGGCGGTGAGGCACTGCCATTCCAATAAATTACTGCACTTCATTTTTCATTGCCTATCTCTTTCCCCACTAAAAGAGACTGCCCACTTAAAACATTCTAGTTTTCAAAGTACTAGCTGTAGCACATCAAGCACGTGTTACGTCTAAACCCGATGCAGGCAACCGTCGTAAACGAGAAATCCACTTTTACGCGCAACGAAGCCTCAACTATATTTAAAAAAAAAAAAAAACAATCTACACTTTGCTTAAATTACGCGCGTACGGAGGAACTAGCACCCAACTCGAGCATGCACGCGCCGCGTGAGGCCCGGACGATAAAAGTTTGGCCGAGAGTTTCAGCCTGATTGGCGGGGCGGCCTCCCCGCGGGCCGTGCCCGCGGGACATGGCCGCTTCCCTTTCCCAGAGGGAGATAGTACACGGTTAGCAGACGGCTTCCGTTTAGGATTAGCCGCCTGCTTTTCTATGTTGCATCTTCTGCGGAACTCTGCCCGTGGTTGCCAGCCGTATGGCGCGTGAACGAGGGGAGGTCGGTGGTGGGCTGTCGGAACGCCCATAAATTAAGTGCCATTATCCGCCTTCCAGCCCGGCACGACCGTCTTGTTCGTTTATTGCCTTGGTTGCGAGTTCCTGGCTAACCGTTAACACTGTAATCTGTTCACTCCTAAGGTGACAGTACGGCGGGAACAACGAGTCCGTTGAACCAATCAGCGGCCTCCATTTCATCACCGAAAGCCCGGCCTCTCTGCTCATGCCTACAGCTTAGAGCGTGATCACGTGGGGCAAAAGGTAGACCTACGAATAGTCCATCTGACACGTAGCTTCCACTGCACTATCTACCTAGGGGTGAAGGCAGTATAGGCTTGGGCATAATCACCGGCATAAAACGCGGAGAAGACTAATAAATAAGATCGGAGCGAAATGAGGCACGTTAATCAAGGCAAACCCGAAAGAAGCCGGGAAGGGGGTGGCGGGGAAACGGGGGGGGGGGGGGGGGGGGGAGAGCAGGAAAGAGTTGTGTGGCTCCGAGATGAACGCCGAAAATTGGACTTGCTGTTGGCGATGCCGTAAGCACAAAAGAGAGGAACAGTGTGCTGAAGAAAAATTGTAGCTGATGTTAGCTTTCGCGTATTCCTTAACTAGGCAGGAAACGCTCGCTCACAGCAATCTCTCGTACCCTAGTTGCACAGGCACGCCTAACCGCAGTTACGATTAACCACAGTTACCACACTATGCTCTTGGACAACTTTCCGTTGCTATGCGATCAGAGCTATGAGTGCACGTGCGCTTGCACATCTTCGACGCCCATCAAAGCTGTGCACGTACACGCTTTACTTCTTCTGAACTAGCTCTCCGAAAGTATAGTGTAACAACTGTGGTGAAGCGTAACAGCACTGAACAGTAACGTAACTGCAACTGAGGGTGCCCGTGTAGATATGGTGTTAGTGCATAATTTAGTAATGTAGTCCTAATTACATTGGTGTATAAATGTGAGCAAAATACTTATCAGAATGCCGGAAAAATTATCCTTTAATGTGATGTTGCAATATATTGTATGCCTAATATACGGAAGCGTGTGTTTTTTCCTTAATGTTTGGTGATAAATAGATGTCTCTGGATAAAGATGATGTCTATATACACACAGATGTCCTTCCTTTAATGTGATGTACGTAAGAGTCCGTGCTGGCAAGGCGTCATTTCCTTTGTCTCTCCAATAGACATATTTCTAAATTACCCAAGTACAACAAGAGTGCTTGGAATATACTTTAGTCTAGCACCGCACGCGCTTGCCTTCCCCGTATAAAAGATTCGAAGGAAAAATTAAAATAAGGCGTTGACGAACGCGTGTGCAAGATGCCATTTGTTTATAGTTTTTTTATTTAGAACAGTTACTGCTGCCGCGGCCGGCACGTTCGGCCCTAGAGCTAGATTTCTAGCATTCTCTTTGATGCTTGGTTAATTTAGCAATAGGTTTATTGACCTTTCGATAAAATCGCAGTAGATCTCCCGACGAGGGAATTGTGGGGCTTTTCCGATGTATACCCGTGCCGACTCAAACACTTCGTAGGTTGTGGAACCGGCACGATTCATTCTCTCTTACCAGAAGGAGCACAGGACGCAAAAGAAATGAAGCAAACACCAAAGGAGGTAATCACATCTTCCATTATGCTCTCCCACTGCCCTCTCTGCACACGAAATCACGATTTGTTAAACCAATGTCGACTTCCTCTTCGATTCCTGGATAATCTCACATGGCGTACATCGTACATCGGAACGTTACAATCCGTCAAACAGACGGTGGGGACCACATATATAAAAAAAAATATTTCTATTGATGTGTTCGCATTTATTAACTATCATCTAAAATCTATTGCTTGAATAGTTCGGTTCAATGCTTCCGATAACGATACCCGATACAACGCCGCCACCTTTGAGCATGCATCGTATTCGGGGGTATCAGATCGATCTACTAAAAACTCTCCATTGTTGCGAAGATTAACGAGATCCTTTATTAAGTAAATAAGGTTTCGCTAGTAACTGATATACTTAGTTTCAGCTTAAGTCCGGGCGCAACCGATGCTACAAGCGCCAACGTGTGACCCTGAAAACTGCTTGAACTGCACGAGCGCGTGTGCTTGGAGGGACGCTGAAAGCCTAGAGCTCCCAAAGCGCACCCAAAAGCTATGTTCACGCAAAACAATAGCGTGTTCGCCAAGTGCCAGTCCCAAACGCGGTTCGGGGTGGGCGCCGTTTCTTTTCGTGTACGTAACGCTTTTGGGAACTCAATAAAGCATATTGCTTAGTAAATGGCCCTAATAAAGGCGTTAGGAGTCCAGTAAGTGATTCCTTCAAAGGTTCTACTCTAGTTTATTCACGGACAAACTCTTTCTTATATTTCGGCGTTGATGTTTATTGGCGATGTGTACGACCAAAAGCGCCGATGTAGTCCGCCTCTTACGATTGACCATGCGCTAACGCCTTGAGTATGATGAATTCAACCTTTATTAATGGAGGTAAGAGGAATGTCAGGCTGTTAACACTGACGATGTTGGTTCGAGGACGCGATGACTAAGCTTTCAGAGTGCTTTCTACACACGCTTTCAAAGTTGTTGCTGCTAATCAATAATCCAGGTCATGGCGTCACAGATGGGTGCGGCAAGAAGGCGCCACTGAAACATCTTGGCGCTAACAGGGTCAGTTTTTTTTGTGTCCACACAAAAAGGCTCTAAAATGCAATTTATATAGACTGCTTCCAGTACGTGTCACCACGACTTCGAGGCTTTTGCTGAGTTGGATCTTAACCGGGATCCTGTGTAAAGACTTGAGACTTTTAGTTTTATATTTTGTACCTTGCGACCCATCCTGGCATTAAAAAATTCCCCTTGAGGTTTTTTTTTTCTTTTTTTGACTGAGAGGTTTGTAGATTGAATTATTGAAACCAAGTGACCTGTCTCCACAACTCTTAATAAACCAAGAACCGCCTGCTAAAAAAAAAAACAACAACAACAACAACAAAACTTCAAGCAAGTAAATTGTGAAAGAGAGCCTCGGCTCCAACAGACGACCGAACGCGACACGTGTGATACATCAAGACTTAATGCTATAGAGAAAGACGAAATGAGCTGACACTAACCAAACATGTCAGAGTTGGCTCGAACATGAAAAACAAAAATCCAATTTCCGACGTCCTCCTTTCAGAGCACGTTAAACTGGAACTTAGTTGAGTTACCCGGCAATACTGAGTAAAGAGGCAAATAGCCCGGGGTGCTAAGTCAGACTGGATCATAGAAACCTTTGAGGGAGAAAATTAAGTCGGTGCCAGTAAACGCAACAAAACGTTGTATCGAAACGTGGTTTAACGAAGAGCACAAACTTGAGGTGAAGCTTTAAGCACAACGAGAAGAAAAAAACGGAAACCGCTTTTCGTTGTTTCGATTTTTGAGCAGCAAACTTTCTCGTTAGAATGCTCACATCCGCTAGGGAGCTTACAGGCGCCGCAGGGTGCGAAAGGCGACACATGACTTTGGTTCCAAATTAAGGCACTAACGTGACCAGAACTTTCGCTCCCCATAGTCTATTTTATTTTGTTCGGACGTAACAACGCACTCCCTGCAGCTCAACATTTATCGCGTTCAGCCACAGAGAGGTTTCTGGTGGAACTACGCCCGAGGCTCTATCGCGCACTCCGTTCGAAATTTCATCCTCACGGTGGTTTCTCGCGGGCTCTTGATACCAAACACCTCTCATTCGAATATGCTTCGTTACAGTTCGCTTTACGCGATGTATCTCATATGCCACGATCAGGCACGTAGCCAGGATTTTAATTCGGGGGGGGGGGGGGGGGGGCCCTATCCCTCCTTCCCCTTCCCCTTCCTCCTCTCCCCCCTTAGGGACGTGCCTGGCAACGACATTATATTCCAGAATATTTGGTGCGCAGTATCTTAACCTAAGCAATGGCTACGTTTACATGTATGACATAATAGCGTATGGAATCGAGCAGGGATCAGTCGCATCCAGTCCACCTTCCTACTTCTTCCTATTCTACCCATCTGCTACTAATCAAAATAGTAAAATCTCGATTCAATGCGCTATGGTCGTATCCATGTAAATGCAGCCCATGTCCTTCGGATTAACGTCTTGGAGTTTCATTTTATTTCATTTTTTTTTACCTCAAAAGCATCTACCGAGGCATTACACGCAGTGCGAAACAGTTGGAAAAGTCATGACGTATATCTTGACATACACCGAAACAAAATTATAACTATTGATAAAAGACAAGATAAACATTCATGCGTATCAGATATATACATTAATGGTAACAAGGGAACTGTTAATAATAAAGGCGATAAACACAAAACAACTATATACTCTTTTCACACGTCAGTGCGTACACTGGCGCGACTAAGGCAATTATTGAAAATATAAAAATTACGAAGGAAATAACAAGTTACAAATAAGACTTGGTCATGATCTGTATGTGATGAAGTGTTTTGGGTGTAGTGAGTGAGCCACTGTAGACAGATCTATAGCAACGGAGGCCGCGGGTGTGTTAGCGCACAGCAGCTCGGAGCGCTGGCAGAGAAAGCTCGCGCTGCAAAACCCAGGTATAGCTTCGACGGCAGAAGTTTCATACTAAAACAACAACGAAAATTTGGCAAATCTTAGGATTTAATGTTTTCATATAAACAAAGGATACACCACTATACGTTTCTTTTTTAAATCCCGATAAAATTAAAACAATAACGCCACTGCGTCGACGCAAGATTAATAAACGAAATACTTTTTTCGAATGAGTGCTAAATATTGGCGGTCCTTCTTTCTGGACCAAGCTTTGTTCAAAATTTACACGGAGAAAAATGCCTATGAGTGAAACGGCGATTTGCTGGGTTAATAAATCTACAAAGACTACTTGCAATATTAACGTATCTCCCTCCCAGCTAGCACAGCTTGTCGGCCAGCACTCGGCCTACATCGGCCAGCACTGGAAAGTTGACGGCGGAGTCTGACCACCACTTCCAGGCACTGGCCGACATGCTGTGCTAGCTGGGCGATTGTCGCTATCGACCTTTTGGGCAGTTTAAGTGAGTTAGAGTGTCCCACCATGCTCGAAACTCCCACATGCTCTAAAGTCTCACATGCTAAGACTATTAAAATCAATACAGAGAATTCCAGTCCTCAAAACAGCTAGAGCATTCTGTACGGTCTTAATTACCTGCCTTTCTGTGCTTTGTAACATTCTACCATTACACATAACACTCGATATTGAGGTATTTATCTTCCACATATTTCAGCTTAAAGTACCCACAGCTTTGATCAACTGTCCGTTCACCCTAGAGAGATAAATACCAAATTGACAGTAGGCTCATTAACCCATCAAAAAGAAGTAACATTTCTTTTAAAAAATTTGATGGAATCACTACATTGGCAGCTGACTCCTTATCTATATATACTGATAGTTCGGTAATTTTGGATAGGATAAAGGCACCTTTTTGGCATTTTAAAATACAAAGGTGGACTACCTGAAGTTGGAAAATACTGCCTGGCCAAGCATAACTCCATCTTTGATGCAGAGGCCCCATTGCAATCCTAAAAGTTTTACAGTATATTGAAATGGTTCAGGAAAAACTAAACTGTAGTTTCTAATCACATCTCGTCCGTACTGCAAGCGCTATCGATTCCTGATTACGTAATGAATTTGAAATAAAACAAACTAATATTTCAATTTTATCATCCACAACCCTTTCCTTTTATCATGTTACAAGGCACTCCGGAATTTTCGGGTACGATCTCGCGGATCGATTTGCTGCGTCCGGGAGGCGGTTCGGGGAATACGTTCTGTTACCTCGGCCTAACAGAAATATTAAAAGAGAAGTATTAGAGAGGGCATGGAAGCACGCACACGATGCACATCGTCAACTTTTTTCTGCTAACCCTGCAGTTTTTGAGCGGGACGGCCTTCGGTCTCCGGCCTGGCTTCATGAGAGAAAACCTGTCTGGAGCAAGGGATCCCACCGACCTGGATGGCATCTCTCCTTTCATCAACGTTTCCTGTACCACAAACGAAGACAAACGCCAGGCAACCAAGGCAATCAACTTTTCCGTCATCAACCAGCTTCACCTCGGTCATTCCGGAACAGTCACATCAACACCCGCATCATCGCATTGGCCCAGGAGGCCGACCTCGTCACCGTGGATCGTCAGAGGGCATGGAAGCATGCACACGATGCACATCGTCAACTTTTTTCTTCTAACCCTGCAGGTTAGTAGTCATGACGGTTTCTATTGTTTTAAGTCTAATGACTTCTGTATAATAGTGCTTCCACGCCCAGAAGCTTTCGTGAATTCGTTCAGAGTATTGTTGCTGCTGCTTGGAGGTGATGTCGAGACTAACCCCGGACCAACGAATATTGGAACTATCTAAGGAGCTTGATCAAATGATGCGGGTGTTGCAGGATACAAATGCGCGAACTCAGAGAGTTGAGGAAGGGCAAAATAGTATACGGGTTCGATTAACGAACCAAAAACAAACCAACAACAACTACAAGTCACGGTAACAAATATCGGTCAAAGGGTTTCTGCGATTCAATTGATGTCGTCTTCAATCGATGAATTACACCGCGAGTTGGCTGGTGCCAGCCAATCTGTTCAGCGCATTCAAAAAGAAATCGTGCTTTTCGCAGTAGATTCGATGAGATTGAAGACCAGTCCCGCCGGGACAATCTTGTATTTCATGGTGTGGACGATTGCCTTGGTGAAACGTGGGCCCAGGTGGAAGAGAAAGTGGTTCGTTTACTTTCAGATTTAGCTTCTTGTATCATTTCGCGCGAACAAATCATGCGTGCTCATCGCTTGGGGCATTTTGTAGCAGGGAAGCGTCGCCCTATTTGAGCGAAGTTTCAGTCTTTTAAAACTAGAGAAAGTGTCCTGCAGGCCAAGTCAAAATTAAAAACCAGCCTTATTTCTGTTTCAGAAGATTTTAACTTTTCAACTCGCTTAGCTCGGCGCAAACTGCTGGAGTATGGAAAGAGCCAGGAAAACCAGTTTAAGCTAAGTTACAAGAAACTTTTTGTTAATAACAAGTGTTATGCGTACAATGAAATCGAAGACTGTATTTATGAAGTAGTCATGCCTCGTCTCGAAGTTTCTTCCGCGACACCACTATCCGATTTGCAAAGAGCGTCTACTTCTTTGTCAACTTAGCAATCAGCACGAGGCAGAAAAGTGGTTTGACATTTTTTCAAGTGTTTCCGTTTTATTTACTAACATTCGCAGTCTAACTCGTAAACGAGATGAATGGTGCCCAGTTGCTGACTCATGCGACGCCGACGTCATTGCTCTCACAGAGACATGGCTTTCTAGCAAAGTGTCTGATACCGAGCTGTTTCATTGTAAAAAAACGTTTCAATACATGTCGCTGCGATAGGCGTGGCAGAAGTGGCGGTGGTGTTTTGTTGGCGGTTGCTGACTCATTGGTTTCTCGCCCTGTCATTGTAGCCTGTGAACTGGAGATTGTTTGGGTTTGCGTTTCCTTTGAGCATAAACAAATGATAATGGCTGTATGTTATCGACCACCCACTAGCAGTTGTTCATTTGTGAATTTGTTACATAATTGCATTAACCAAATAACCGTCCAATATCCAGGAGTGCCAATCATATTAATGGGTGATTTCAATTACCCCAACATTATCTGGTCTAATCTACGTCCTGTTTCAACCCCCTTCTCATCTGAAGCTAACGAGTTTATTGAACTCTGTTCTGATTTTAACTTTTCTCAACTTGTCTCAGAGCCCACTAGGGTTACAAACCTCTCATCAAACATACTTGACCTCGTATTAACAACGCATCCGAGCGTCATATCATCACTAACATACCTGCCATGTCTCAGTGACCATTCAGTTCTTCACTTTTCCTTAAATATCCCATTCATAGCGCCTAAACTTCACGTAAAATTGATCCGTGACTACAGCAGAGCTGATTTTACGTCAATTAACTTGTACCTATCTGAGTTCCTTAGTGATTACTTACCCGAAGTTTCAGAGCGCTCCGTTAAGTCAAATTGAATGCTGTTTAAAAATTTTGTTTTATTATTAATTGAAAAGTACATACCATTAAGGAAGATTCGTTGCAATACTAACTCGCCTTGGTTTAACTCTAATCTCAGGCGCCTGCGAAATAGAAAAAAAAGACTGTTTCGCGCTGCCAAACGATCCTCCGCTGATGCACGGTGGGCTGCGTACAAAACTGCAGATCAAGAATATACATCAGCACTTACAGAAGCTAAATCACATTTTTTTTAATCATACACTAAATATCATGCTAGCAGCTAATCCTAAACAATTTTGGAATGTCGTTATCCCAAGTTTCAGTCCAACATTGTTCTTCAATCACCTGACGGTATAGACATACCAGTAACTGAAAGTGCAAGTGTATTAAATCGTGTTTTTATTTTGTCATTTACAACCTCTGATGTTAACCAAGTACCGGTATTGTCATGTTCTGATTTTTTGCCTATGGACGCAGTGGCAGTTGACGCGATTGGCATTGCTGGCATTATTAATAATACGAAGCTTTCATCCTGCGCCGGAATAGATGGGATTAACAGCAAGTTCTTAAAACATTGTAATATGTATTGTTCAATAATTCTTTCAAAACTTTATATGCAGTCTCTTAACCATGGCGTAGTCCCTAGCGATTGGGTGGTTGGGAACATGGGCGTACCAACCGGGGGGGCAAGGGGGGCACTTGCCCCCCCAGTTCTCAGAGTGGGGGGGCAAGGCATGCGTTTTGCCCCCCCTGAAACGGCCGCCACTGGGCAGAGCAGACACAGGCCGGCGGCACCCAAGGAATACCAAGGGCACTGCCCCCCGACCCGCGCGGGCATATTTTTAACGCGCAGGCGATACAAACCCTAGCAACGGTGCTCACGCACGCCGGATTGGCTGGTTCGTGGAGCCTTGCCCCACGAACAAGGCTACACGGTAACCTTACGGAATCCATCCGCGAGACATGGGCCGGACGGGCCGTCCAGACCAGGACGTAGGCCCTTACACAAAATAAAGTTTTGTTTGCTTGCTTCGAGATAGGCGCTGCCGCCGTCAACATAGGCAGCGGATGCAATGCGAGTTTCCGAAGAGGTGTCTGCCTCATACGTGTCAGACCCGGGTTCTATTTATGGTGTGGGCCGGCTTACTTCTTTTTATTTTTTTTTCTCGAACATTTTGTTTTGTCGAGGCATTTGGCGATATTTACATTTCTTTTTTACCATTAACACTAAAAAAACGAATGTTGTTGACGAAACATCGCTAAACTAAATCGTATCGACTCTATTTACGGAAGTGCATGGGGGGCAGCGGGGCTTGGGTTGCCGACCGGACGCCGCAAAGCGGCGTGTACGGGGGGTGGGGGGGCTAGGTGGGTTAATAGATTTGTAATTAGCAGCCGCACACCGTCCCGCGAAGCGGCGTGAACGCAGGCGCGGGGGTGGGTTAACGCGCTTCGAGTGATACACGAGCAGCCCATCCGGCGTGAGCGTCGATGTTAGGGGTTCTATCGCCTGCACCGTAAAAGGAGCAGTGTGTGCACCTCCTGTAGTGGGCAAGAATTAATACATTGGAGAGAAGCGGGGACAAACCCTTTCTTCAAATGCGTCAAGTCTCCTTGAGCTTCGGAATACAAAGAAACGCCACTATTCGGAGCTAATCCCACAGTTACTCGACCTCTCTTGCGTCGTGTCTGTTCGCTCCCCGCGCCTCGTAGCAGTGTTGCTGCAGTGGGGGGGGGGGGGGGGGGGGGGGGGCTTGTTAAAATTTTGGGTTTTTTTGGGCTATCTAAATCGCTTTCTTCCTTCCCATCCCCCCCTTTTCTACTCCGCATGCTTCCCCCTCTGCAAATATCAGCTGACCTTCCGACATCTTTTCTCTGTTGATAGGCAAAACAACCACTAAAATTAGAAAGTAATTTGTAATTTGAGTGGAAGTCACTCGGAAAAGTAGTTACAGTAAACTACGAATTACTAGAATATAAATGTAATTAAAAGTTACTAAACTACCCAGAAAAGTAGTTAAACTACAGTAACTTGAGTAAAGTAGTTGAACTACGTACAAGTCTGGCCCGGCAGGCGCTCTGCGTAAGGGTTTTCACCTATCTGCCTAGCCCCGCACACCACCACATGGGCCAAGAACGGTGTAGTTTTACTGCAGAGGAGAAATCAGCAGGGTCCAAGATGGTGACAATGGAAGATGGGGGACTGTTCCAGTGGCTGATGGCTTGAGAAAGGAATGACCAATTGAAAGCGTTAGTAGAGTCAGAAATGTGCTTGATGGTGCAGACGTTGTTGAGGCGAGAAGATGTTCGGCCGGGGGGTAATAACAAAGTGGTTTTGAGGTCGGGAATGTGGTAGTAGATTTTGTGAATAAGGCACAGCTGAGAGACTTTTCTGCGAAGCTGCAAAGAGGACATGGTTAGTTCAGTTTTTAGCGCTGAGACACTGAAAGAAAAGTCGTAAGTGGATGAAATGAAGCGAGCAGCTCTCTTCTGAACTGCCTCTATAGGGTATTGATGAGGTACAGTTGATGGGGATTCCAGATGGTTGAAGCATATTCTATTTTTGGGTCTGACGTACGTGTCAAAGGTTAGCTTACGGACAAAGGGTGGAGCGCTTTTTAAGTTTCGTCTGCTTAGTCCAAGAGTTTCAGATGAATCGGCAGTAATGACTTCAATGTGGTTATTCCAGGAAAGGTCAGATGTTAGTCTTACACCAAGGTATTTATACACAGTAGCGGTCTCAATCAGATCGGAGTCCAAGAAGTAATTAAATGACAGAGTGGTTTTTTTCTTGGTGAAGTGGATTAGTTTGCGTTTATACTTGTTTAATGGCATAATCCACTCTTTGCACCAATTGTTAATTTTATCTAAATCTTCCTGAAGCTGGTTATTATTTTGCACACAAGTTACTTTGTTATGGATGACGAAGTCGTCGGCGAAAAAGCGTATTTTTGAAGAAAGCCCAGTGGGAATGTCATTAGTAAATATTAAAAAGAGTAAGGGCCCAAGTACGAACCCCAGGGGAACACCAGAAGATACATTTATTAAGGAAGATTCATGATCATTATGGACGTGACCTAGTGTACACGGGAAAAACGAAAGTCACGAATCCATGCAAACGGTTATTGGTCGAGGCAAAAAGATGATAGCTTAGAAAGAAGGCGTTGATGGAGGACACGGTCAAACGCTTTAAAAAAAGAAAAAAAAAAAAAACTGCGCTTCAAGGTTAGTGTGCAAGTCATGGATGAAGTCGCAGAGCTGTGTTTCACAGGAAAGTACCTTTTGAAAACCGTGCTGCTGTTTAAAGAAAAGAAATGGGATGATAGGTGCCTCATGATATTGGAGTAGTGGATATGCTCAAGTAGTTTGAAAGAAATTGAAGTCAAAGAAATAGGGCAATAATTAGATGCGGAAGAGCGGCTGCCCTGTTTAAAGACTGGGATCACCCTTCCCACCTTTTGATCAGATGGAAGGCAGCTTTGAGATAAGGACTGAATAAAGATGAGTTTTAAATACTCACTCGAAATAACACTGGTGTTTCTTTTAAATTTTAGAGTTGATGTTATCGGTTCCAGCCGACGAAGTAAGTTTTAGTTTATCAATCAATGTTTTAATACCGGCGGAGTTAACGTTAATAGGATGCATGCGCTCGTAAAGCTCTTCAGGGAGAGTGGGGACGGAGTCCAAGCACTCGTTAGTAAACACTGATAAAAAGTATTCGTTAAACACAGAACTATCATGCCTCGACGTTGCACATCCGACATTCCTAACTCTCCCCATCTTCCTAAACGTCCGTGTGTGTCCTAACACCAGAAACCGGAATTTTAAAGGTTAAAAACGGCACGCTGCGAATGTGGAACGCGCACTTTCATGCAAAGCTGACGTCAAGTGACTCAAATCGAAGAACATGCATATTTACAATATTGTCATCTCTTCTGGTGAAGGCTCAGCAACCGTTGCATCCGTTTTCGCGCACGAAACGGTGACTCCCAGAGAAAGTAAGAACGCAGTGATTTCCGTTATTTTAACAATGTAAACACACTTGCAGGCGTGCACTGATGAAGCCTCAAAATCAAAGCTCTCGTAGTGTGATTCGTGACTGCTCCGGCTACTACCCAACCTCGTTGTCACGCCACTTTCTGCAAGCAAACACTAAAATTGCCAGTAAACACACAAAAGCGACATCGATACAATTATCTTCTAGAATATCACCTTATTTAGTCATAACTGTTTCAATAGGCACTACAAGTTGTATTCATTTTAAGAAGAAGCAAATTTTTTTTTTTCGTGAGAAAAAACAAAATATTAATGTTAAGTCTGGTAACGTTGTAATTTTGCCGAATCATTGCCAAATCTTTAGAAAAGTTCGACAAAAGTTGCGCCGAATTTTCGATTTGGGGGGGGGGGGGGGGGAGAGGGTCTGGTTTGCCCCCCCACTCAAAAACAAGTTGGTACGCCACTGGTTGGGAAGGTGGTTCCTTTACATAAATCTGGCGAAAAACAAAACCCATTCAATTATCAACCAATTTCTTTAACAAGTGTGTTATGTAAAATATTTGAACACGTCATTTACTCACAGTTGATAAATTATCTTGAAACTAATGACTTCTTCACAAATTCACAACATGGCTTTAGAAAACATGTTTCATGTGAGACGCAACTACTATCCTTCAGGCATGATCTCCATAATTCTCTTGATAATCAAATTGAAACCGAGTGTGTTTTTTAGATTTCTCAAAAGCCTTTGACAAAGTTTCCCACAAACTCCTTCGTCATAAACTACAATCACTTAACATTGACTCCTGTATATTAAATTGGATTCATGCCTTTTTAACTAACCGCCTACAAATCGTTACAGCTAATAATACAAATTCGTGTACTGTTCCAGTAACCTCGGGCGTTCCACAGGGATCAGTGCTTGGTCCGCTCCTCTTTCTTATTTACATTAATGACTTGATGCAGAACTTGTCGTCTTCTATTTGCCTCTATGCTGACGATTGCGTAATCTACCGGAAAATAACTAGCATATCTGACTCTATTCTACAATCTGACCTTAATCGTATATCACTGTGGTGTAACCAGTGGCTAATGGAACTTAACACTAACAAATGCAAATCGATGAGAGTGTCACGTGCTCAATCGGTGTGTCATACTTATCATCTAAACAATAATCCCCTCGCTTCAGTGTCTGTTTGCAAATATCTTGGTGTTCATATAACTTGTAACCTTTCTTCGAAGATTCATATTGAATACATAATTAACAGTGCTAACCGTATGTTAGGATACTTAAAAAGAATTTTTTTCCTCGCTCCGTCTTCATTAAAACTAACCATGTACAAAACCCTAATCCGTCCAAAATTAGAATATGCTGCTGCTGTGTCGGACCCCGCTCACTCGTCACTAGTTGCTCATGTTGAATCCATCCAAAACCGCTCAGCTCGTTTTATATTGACGAACTATCATCGCACTGCCAGTGTTACTACCATGAAAAATACTTTAGGTCTGCCGTTACTAACTCACCGCCGAAAAATCTATCGTTTGTGTCTTTTTCATAAAATATTTCATCAAAATGTTACCTTTCGTCATAAACTAATTGCTCCACCATTCTACATATCTGCTCGCATTGATCATAGCCATAAGGTTGGTATTCCAAATTTTAAAACTTCATTATTTCAATATTCTTTTATGCCACAAATATCTATAGACTGGAACCACCTTCCCGCCTCAATTGCTAACATCACTGATATTGTTATGTTTAAAAATGCTATTACTAATATGTGCACTTTATAGTTAATATTTTACAGCTCTCCCCTCTTTAATGTACTTACCTTGAGGGTATTTGAAATAAATAAATAAATAAATAAATAAGTACTAAAACTTGCTTATCAGAGATGGGATCACGAATGGAAGGACGATGGACAAACAAAGGAACTTTTTTAATGGGTTCTGTCAGTAGAAAATACTCCTTATTGCTTCCCTCCACATTTTTACATAAAGGAACTGATCACACGTCATGGAAATTTGTATTTTACTTTCAAAGATTTATCATCAGGAATAAAACTACCTGTCCTTGCGGGAAGGAATGCATTGATATTGAACACTATTTCACCACATGTAACTTGACTCTAGCCATTTTTTGAAAGCACAGCATTAATAACTTCGTAAACAAATGCTACATTGAGTAAACAAAATATTTTTTTAAACAAAAATAATAAAACTTATTCATGAAATCACTTAGCATCTTTTTAATGAAGAAAAGAAACTGAAGTAACATAAAAAGCTTTACCAACAATAAAAACCGAGCATATTTGGAACGATACCTGTCCTAAGTCACGGGCAAGATGAACTCTTAGTCTAACATGCTACAACATAAAATATATGGCAAAAGGAAGACTCCATATTGTGAGATAGGGATGCTCCAACCAGTTTGGAAATTCGGCTTCCTACCAGGTTAGTCGCGCAAAGAGGAGGCGCTAAGTCACATTCAAGAAAGGCCCCACTTTTATCGCCAAGGGAGCTAGAGACTGGTTCCAAAGCTGCAAGCTTCCACATTAGCTTCAACTGTAAAACATCGCAACGTACAACCAGATGTATACCAACAATCACTGGGAACACTTGCTCGGTATGTACAACAAATTTCAACATCTTCCCCCAGAAAAGAAGAAAGGAGGGGAAGAATCATAAGTATGAGAACAACTTTTTCCAAAAACAATCATCCAGTTAGGTAACCAAAAATTAAATCTTGTCAAATAAGCAGTTGTATAAAATACTGTAATGGTAAAAAAAAAATGAAAATGAGCAGAAAAAAACTACATTTATGCAGGTTCTTCAAAAAAAAAAAAGTACTGAACGTTTAGCACATCACACCTTTCTTTCTTTCTAAAATAACAACAACAAAAAGGAAAAAAATAATTGTACGCTACATTCGATATTCAAGGAACGACTTCTTCTTCACCTTCATCACGGCATCACATCTCAGTCTTGTGAAAGGTTTAAGAGAACGCATTTACCAACTAAGTCAATTAGCAAAAATAAATATGTGGGAAGGGGTAATATGATAGTTAATATATTTTAACATTATTCTCACTCTATAAGCAAATCACCAGCTTGGTCTAATCAAACGAGGCTAAACACCAGAAAGCCTCTTGTTTGGTAATTATTGTTTTGCTTCTGAAAAAAATAAAAATAAAATTATGAATAATTTAGGTAAATAGCATGGGAAACGAAGACGTTAGTGTATATAAATCATGTAAATATGTTATAGAAATACATTTCTTGTTAATTCTTTAAATATTCCGGCCATCAATCCCCGATATGACAAAACAACCTTCATCTTCATTCACTATAGATCAACTGTCTACGTCCCCGTGTTCCTTAATGGAAAAAAAATAATTCTGATAGCACCATTGTTAAAACCATTCTACCAGCAGTTCTTGATGCATCCTTAAGATTGTTCTTCTAAGTAAAACTAAACGAACCTTTGCAACACAGCCAACAATGCACTTCTTAAGGCTGTGGTCCCACGGCAGCCATCTTGAACAAGGCGTTAGTTCAACCAATAGATGGCGACAGGCACCCGTGGGGTGTAAAGCCCCTTGATATATTTGCGTTTGTCTTGCAAGTAGCGTCAAATGCGCGAGTGCACGAGGCCCGTGTCTCGAGCGGCCCTTGGAAGCAAATGGCGGCGCAGCACTGGAATGAGCGGCCCTTGGAAGCGAATGGCGGCGGAGCACCCGCTGGTGGCACGTGTCTCGCGCGTTTCCACAACAATGGTTGGCGGTACTTGTAAAAAACGCCTTTATCAAGGGGCTTTAGTGGGGTGGCCAAAATATTGGTTTACAATGGGATGATGGCTCGAGTACCATCACGTTCCCATCGTGGCCTTGCTCGCGCCGCAGCCAGCTGTGCTCAGCCCAGCAAACTCATGTATGCGAGAATGTCCGGCTGGGTAATAATAGTTCTCTGATATAGGAAGTATTCATTGGACGCCTTATTTGTGGGTGCTGTTTAAAGCGCATGCTCAGAACCAGCTCAGATCAATAGGCTGCAAAGACCGGCACTCTTGATGGTGTAAAATGCACGTTGCTAACGAACTGTAAAAGCTCGCCATCAGCACCCCCTCAGAATTCGCGCACACAACTATGGCCGCCAGTGAATACTCCCTATTACGGGCGAGATGTTTTGGTGGCGCCCTCTTACGGTTCCCCCTTGTGACGTCATTACCTTGCAAACAACAAGTTCGATGGTGTTTGTAAATAACATGGTGGAAGCTTGAAATCATTGCACTCTCAAAGGAACACTGCCAACACCGTCAAAATTAAAGTTCTTTCATTCCTCTTATTTCGTCAATGATAAATCTTCTTTCCGACGTCATAGTCAGCGTTCGGCCAACCGTGGGAGGCCGACCACAGCGACGCTTTCGGTCGCGCACGTCGCTAATATGGACATGCGGTTTGGCGGTTTCGACTTGCTTTCGCAATAAGTCTTACCAAGAAGACCGATCTCACCAGCCAGTTTGACTACGCCACCGCTGCTGCAATGCCTCGAGAGAACTTTAGTCTTTCTGCACGTGCGACAACCTCGCTGGAGCTCTGCGCGTATGGAGCACGAGACATCACGAGCCCTCTCGTGCACCGCCGTTTGCTTCCTTTGAACTAAAGTTATGGCGGCGTCACGCATGCGCTGAACGCTTGGTGAGATCGGTCTATTGTTGATTGGCATGTCAAAATTTTGTCAATGAAAAATTCTTCTGCAGGAATTGCAGAAAAATTTAGAAGATTGAGTCAGTAGACTCAATCTTCCAAGACACCAGTTGAGGCGGACTTCTAGTAAACTGCTTCGCGATTAATACCCCTGTCAAACGGCGTTCTAAAGGTCCCTTTCACTAAGCTCCTTTATAAAAACAGCCAATCTGCTTGCAATGTTGAGTGCGCCCGTGCCTTACGACGTGCGCCGGTTTGCCGATTTTATAAAGGAGTTTCTTCTAACGGCCTTTAAAATGCCTGTCTGACAGGGGTATTACGGTACTTACCTCACCATTATAATTACGACTGAAAATTGACGTCACAAAATATTGTGTTTCATGGGATCCGGAAGATGTTGTAAATGTTGTTACATTATAGCTCCCAAAAAACAAATGCGATTACAATATTTTCGGAAGTACCGACAGACATAAAGATGTAACTACAGCTTAGGAGTAATTTTATGAAAAGAATCAGATTAAATAGGAAAACGTTTATTTGCTATGAAGGCGCTATGATTGAGCGGCGTTTAGCGACGGCAAGCAATGAGCGTTCGGGGATTTATAAGTTCACACATGATTGCTAACTACGGACATGCGGACAATGATGACCTGTTTTGTTGGGAGATGGAGTTGCAGTGATGACCTGATATCGGAGGACTTGTGGCAAACAAACAAGCAAGTTTCTTTTCAACGAATGGTAAGCGTCCAGTGTCAAGCACAGCACGTCGCTACCAACGCTGCCGACATTTCGAACACTTGCCGCTTTCAACAAATGTGTTGGCACCTGGGCTTACGTTGCGGAAAGACTCCAAGTCTTCCTCGAGTCCAGCGCCATCATGAACAGTAACTGAAAATGATCCACAACTCAGTCGGTTGGTGGCGAAACGTATCCGCATGTGCGGAGTCATGGTCGATGTGTACTCTAATTTTTGGAAGTTTAAACGATGCATGCCACGATGTTCAAACGCGTCATTGACTTTCTACGCTCTCTTTTCGCTACTTTTGCCCTACCAAAAATACCTTTCTCTGATAACGCGCCGTATCTTGTTTAAAATGAAAAAAAAAAAAAATTTAAAAGTCAAGAAAACTGGCATTAGGCTTTACATTAGTGGACCATACCATCCTGCAACTAACGGGCAAGCAAAACAGATGGTGTGCGAAAGGGAGAAAGCCCTTTTGAAGCATGGTGAAGAAGCAGTTTAGTGAAAAATCGCCAGGTTCTTGTTCCGGCAGCATGCGACGGTCTCCTCTTCCACGGGGAAAACACCCGCCGAAGCAATGTTCGGCGGACGAAGAGTCACACCCCTTGATCTCATGACACTATCAATCAATCAATCAATCAATCAATCAATCAATGTTTTTATTGAAGTGCCCAGGAACAACCTTGCGCTCTTAGTACAGGTGCACTCAGGAAACATGAAAAACAACACTACACACAACAAACAAACAGTGAGCAATAAAACACTTAAAAAAGATCACATATGTCACATAAACTCGCTAGGCTATACCACCACGATAGCGAAAGGAAAGGAAAGCGAGAGTATAAAAATTGGTTCTGAGCAACCTAATCAGGTGCAAAAAATGGGAAGCCAAATTTAGCGCTCTGACGAACTCCGGTGTGTTATTGTTAAATATATCAATAGAGTCTGTAAAAGAGGAATTGTAGGTGTGCCCAATTCTCGACACGGGGTCGTGAAGATAGTTACGGGAGCATTGTAGAAGGATGCATTTTGCCTTGTAGGTTTTACGGGAATTTTCAAACGCACATTTGATATCAATGATGTGCAGTCAGTGATGCCATGAATAAGTTTGTACAGAAATAGGATGACGGCATGTTCTCTCCTACGCCGCAGGGTGGGCAATGCCAAGCTATGTTGGACTGGGACTGCTGGATCATTGTTTGAGGTGGACGCATTGCGCGACGAGAAAATAATAATAATAATAATAATAATCAATCAATCAATCAATCAATCAATCAATCAATGTTTTTATTCGTGCCCGGGAACAACCTTGCGGTCTTGGTACAGGTGCACTGTGTTAACATGTAAGGCAGAACAGGGTATAAAGCAATAGTACGGACAACACAAACAACGGACAAGCCCTAGAAAAATACACTTAAAAATTATAAAAAGTAAACACAAAGTCACAACACACGATAAGCTTAATGGTACTACCGCCAACACCAATCGCTAGAAAGAAAGAAAAAAAATGCATTCAAAGTGGGGAATTTCGGCGTGAACGCCGCAAGTTAGTGCATACAGTTCAAATTTAAGTGATGGCCTTTAACGTTTTTACAAACTGCAGCGTGTTATTGTTAAATATGTCGAGTGTTTCAGAAAAAGAAGAATTATAAGTATGCCCAAGTCTGGACACAGGATCGTGGAGGTTGAGTAGACGCCTGTTGCAGAAGGACGCATTTTGCCTTGTTGTTTTTAGAGGAATTTTAAGAGTACTCTTGACGTCAATACCGTGCAATCAGTGACGGCGTGGACAAGTTTGTATAAAAATAAGATATCGGCAAGTTCTCTCCTACGAAGCAGGGTAGGTAGTGCCACGCTACGCTGAACAGGGACAGGGACATCAGTAGTGGTGGGCACAATGCGCGCTGAGCAACGATGTCTATAGATGGAAAGAAACTTGTTCTGAACCCGTTCTATTTTCGAGGAATTTGTGGCACAAATTCCATTCCATACAACAGAAGCGTATTCAAGCTGTGGTCGACACAATGCACTGTAGAGTATAAGAAATGTGCAGGGGTTAATAAACTCTTTAGTGATGCGGCACGCACTCCCGAGCGTGCGTAGAGCTGCGTTCACGATGTGATCCACATGACTGGAGAAGATTAAGGTGCTGTCAAACACTACGCCAAGATCTTTGATTCTGTTCATACGTTCCAAAAGGTCTGTCTGAATAACATATGGGAATACAATGTTATGTGTCTTACGAGTGTACGACACGACTTTCGTTTTAGAGCTATTTATCTTTAGGTCATTCCCCCGGCACCATTCTTCAAAAGCATCAACATCTCTCTGTAGCAAAACACAGTCTCGGTCTTCTCGTACCTCCATAAACATCTTAATATCATCTGCGTACTGAAGAAATGAAGAGTGACGAATCACAGTCGAAACATCATTAACAAAAACTGAAAACAGAAGAGGTCCGAGAACGGAGCCCTGAGGCACACCCGTTGTCGCCTCATAAGTAGCAGAAAAATTATTATTCGAGCTAACAAAGCACTTCCGGTCACGCAAATAACTTTCGAGCAATGAAAGCAATGAGTTGTGAATATCTAGCTTTGACAGTTTAGCCAGTAACATTTCATGATTAACAATGTCAAACGCTTTACTCAAGTCAAAGTAAATCACATCAAGCTGGCCTCTGTTAGCGACGGCGTGAGCAGCGGTTGACATAAAACAGGCGAGATTAGTTGTGGTCGAGCGACCCGCCATAAATCCATGTTGGTTAGGGATAAGATAACGCTTGAGATTGAATGACAATATTTTGTGTAGTGCCACTTCGAGGAGCTTCGAAAATGTGCAAAGAAGAGATATAGGTCTGTAGTTCGACACATTTGTTTTTGGACCGGACTTATGCACAGGTACAACAAGTGCCGTTTTCCACATGGCGGGAAAGACCTCATTCTTTAGGCAGTTGTTAAAAATCTGTACTAGAACAGGAATAAATATGGCACTGTATGCCTTCAAGAGGACTGACGGAATACCATCATGGCCAGAAGACAATGATGGTTTCATTTTTTTTACACACTCATGCAGTAGCTCCTCGTCAAAGAGTGCAATACAGGATGCATTCCCAGAGACAGCTGGCGCGGCAGTAGTTGAAGGGATTGGATGATGCTTAAAAACAGACTGGAAGTGGCGTGCAAAAATTTCACAAACATCTGTCGTCGAGTTTCCCTGTGAGTCCAGCAGGGTGATCTCTCCTCTACCTTTTTTCTGGGACCGAGAGCGAACATACTTCCAGAATTCTTTGGGATTTTTAGTTAGCTGCAACTCGACGGAATCAGTGTACGCCTGACGATCACGTTTAAAAACTTCCTTGCAGAGAGACCTAAAGTGCCCAAATTCTGATTTTAATTCGGGGGTATCGTTCTTTTTAAACTTTCGATGAGCGCGCAATTTCTTATTCATTAAAGTACGTAATTCGTGCGAGAACCAGAAGGGAAACTTTGAGCCTGATGTTTTACGAAGCGGGATGAATTACCAAGTTCAGCTTCGGACCTGGTCAAAGCCGGCAAGGGCTTGTGGGACCAGATCCAGCAAGAGAAGAATCAAAGGGCGAGCTCGCATATTGACACACAGTATGGAAAAATAATAATAATAATAATAATAATAATAATAATAATAATAATAATAATATTTATTCATGAGAGAAGAATTACCAAGTTCAGCTTCGGACCTGGTCAAAGCCGGCAAGGGCTTGTGGGACCAGATCCAGCAAGGGAAGAATCAAAGGGCGAGCTCGCATATTGTCACACAGTATGGAAAAATAAAAGAAGAGAAGAAAATTACACAAAACATTGTCATTGCTCCCGCAGGACGATCAACGGAGTTAGCCGCTGGGCCAGCAGATCAGCCGGAGCACTAAATAAAAGAAACGGCACTCATCGGCGCGCACACACACACACGTACACTTGTACGTCCGTATTGAAGAAAGGCGAAGCAGAACGTCGGGACGAACAGACCAAGACTGTAGTTACAAATAGTGTAGGGCACTAAAGACAAAAAGAGCACCAACGAGAAAAAAAAATCACTGGGCAAACTCGCAGAGGTCTTAGGGCCTCACGATGATGCAGATAAAACAATAATAAGAAATAATAACAAAAAATAAAATAATAATAATAATAATAATAATAGTAATAATAATAATAAATCTTTATTTATCTTTATTTTATATAATAAATCTGTGGCCTACGAACAAAGATCGAGAGATTCCCAGATAGGGAGTAATGTCAGTCTATCCGGTCGGACAACTCGTCTAGTCAGGAATTTCAGCGGAAGTCCAGCCTTAGATGTAAAACTTGAGTAGAAAAGGCACCATGTTGGCTGACCAGAATGTGTTATCCCTCTAAATACGTTGGATATCAATGCCCTTGAGTGTTCATACAACAAAATTTCAAAACTCTCTTTGTCTATTCTGTAATTGCCCTTGTATTTGGTAGTAGAAGCTATGGGGGCGATTAGACCTTTCACACCATACTCCTTTTTCTTATTTTTGCCTCAAACCCTTTTGCGGTTTCAGTAGGCTTCGAGATTATTTTGGAACGGGGTTACTTTACCTCAACGAGGCCATTTGTTTCAAGGAGTCAATCAGTAGATGCTGCTAGAAATCTATCTTTCATATTAACAAATAAGCCGCACTTTTGCACAGAGCAGTTTTCCTGTTCCACGTACAGTTGTAAAGCATAATTTATTCTACCATATTCTGTTGAGGGTGAAGAAACGTTTTTGGGTACACGATACCTGAAACAGGTCTGGCACTGTACGTTGTAGTTCAACACCACCAATGTCGTCGTCCTTATAGAGCTTCATCATCAAATCATTACGTCGTCGCCTTATATTGCTCTTCATTAAGAGTAAGTACAATAGGCTACCGATGTATTACAATTCAAGCAGTGAAAAATTGAGTCGTTCAGTCCATCATTATGTTTATCATTTATATAATGCTATTACGTTACATTACCTCGAAACAATCCACGTCCATCGTCCATCTTCAAGTATACCTGTATATGAATTAGACGCAGAATCACGAAGTACACAACGTGCCGCCTCTTTTCTTTAGATGGTCTTTTTGAAACCAGCAAAAGCTTGCGCGTTCTCTCTTCTGAGACGGTTAGAACGGTCGCACAAAACCCCGCGTTTCTCCTACCCGTCCGCTTCCTCCTTTCATTATGTGTAGTTGGGTATAACTAAATCAGATGTAATAATGGTTTAATATTTATATTTAGTTTCAGTTTAACTCAGGGGAAAGGTGGTTCGCGGGAACTACAGCCACTAAATGAGCTGCGCTTAGAGTATCAAAACTTCGTTCCCCAACATTGTTCTGGGCGCCGCCATTTTTGTGCTTGTGCAGAGCAGACGCAACTGCCGATCGTCATGATTCAAATGTGCAACTTCCTCAGCATTAGATTCGGTGTTAGGAAGCTCATGTAATATTGCTTTGCTTTGTCGCGAACTGCTTAAACATTTGTGGACAACGTAAACCCGTTTCCTGTGATTTCAGATAAAGCTTCAGACAACTGGCAACCATGATTTAAAGCCACGATATGGCCAAGTGTCGTTACTCTGAAGCGTAGCTAATTTAGTGGCACTACTGGGAACAATGAGGAAGAGGCAAGCGTAAAAAGGTAGTGACTTGTGGAACCCACGGGTCTTATGGCATGGCCCCTCCATGTATTTCAAGCTCTTTGAACAAGGGCATGAATAGTGTCATCAAACAAGCTACGCTTCAGGGTAACGACACTGGACCATATTGTGGCCTATAATCATGGTTGCCAGTTATCTGAAGCTTTATCTGAAATCACAGGAAACGGTTTTCCGCCCTCCAGAAATGTTTAAACAGTCCGCAACAGAGCAAAGCAATATTGCATCATCTTCCTAACACCGGATCTAATGCTGAGGAAGTCTCACTTTTGATTCATGACGATCGGCAGTGGCGTCTGCTCTGCACAAGACTCAAGAGCGCGTTGACATTCGAAGGACATTCATCACACAAAACAGTATTCAAAAGAAATGAGTAATGACCTGCCAAAAAGTACCTAAAATGCCATATCCAGTGGGACCGTGGCCTTAAACTTAAAATAACTATGAAACGATTCGGAAATCGAATTTCATCCACCGATCGTCGTAAAAGGTGTGAAAAGAAGCACCATAACACAAAAATAGGGAGCCAAAAAAAATTATTCGCTATAGAAATCTGAAAAGAAAATTGGACTCTTTTGCGCCTTCTTTCCTTCGAGTGCTCTCTGACTTTTCACTGCGATGCATCCGCGGAACCGCAGCACGTCAGCCGAATCCACGTCCCCTATTGGGTAAGAGCATACCTCTCCAGCACCGCGATCATAAACAATAAATAGCCGGCGAATATTTCCTAAAAGGTTTGTTAAATAATATTCAGATCCATATTTTGTAGCATAATTAGAGATGTGACGAAAATTGACGAATTTGAAAATGCTAAGAGCCAAGTGCCATCTATCGTCTTGTAAAGGAAGCAACTACTGCGCTTGCGCATTGGGGCCGACAGCGTCGTTCAGTTACTTCGCCGCGACGACCAACGAACGTTTATTTTTCTACGTGTTCTTCTCGCGCGTCCTAACTTCAAGCAGCAAGAAAAAAGTAAAAAGTTCTCGAAACAGACCACGACGAACAAGAACGCTGGATCCACAAACACTTGAGAAAAGCGACTAAGGCCACGAATCCACCGACCTCGGTCAAGCGACCTCGGTCAAGCGAGCTCGGCAGAATATAGGCCTAGCAGGAACTCCGACTCGGCGCAGCGTTGCTTCAACAGTACTTGGCCAAGGCCGCCTGTCCACGACCGGCTGGCGTGCTGAATGGAATATTCCCGCGCGACCCTTGTGGACCCTTCCCGTATTATAGTTTGATCGCTGACCTCAATTTTAGATTAAGAGGTGAGGTTAATTTCTTCCCCTGTCATCTCCTTGTTTTCCTAGTCAGTGTTGACGAACATTGCCGTCTAAATGAGACTCTCGTAGATTCTATCTTGTTTTGTGTGATATAGAGCTCAAATAAACGCCGTATGGATTACCTTCGTAACACGGTATGTAGACTTTGTTATCAGTATTGATCGATCGCCACACCGACTCCGAGCTTAGGTGAAGAATTGTTGGAGTGCACTTGGTGATATCGAAAAATTCTCCAGGGAGTCGGAGTGGCGATCATCGTCACTTAAATGGACCGATGAGGTTGCATCAGCTTTTTCCGCCGTGAAGGAAGCCTTGGTCAACGCAACCCTGCTGGTCCATCCACAGACGGAGGCTGCTACCCGTCTCATGACCGACGCGTCCAGTAGAGCTGTAGGTGCTGTACTACAGCAGCTTCTTGACGGCCAGTGGAGGACACTAGGTTTCTTTTCTCAGAAACTGAAACCTGCAGAAACACTATATAGTACGTTTGGACGAGAACTCCTTGCCATCTACCTTGCCCTTCGGCACTTCAGGTACATCCTGGAAGGGCATGAGTTCCACGTCCTAACGGACCATAAGCCCTTGACTTACGCGTTTCATGGAAATCACGTCCGGGTCACCAGTTTGTGGAAAAGACGTCCGAGCTCCACGGTGTTCTGGCTCGAACTGTTGTGCTTTTTCTTTGCTGCCGCATTGCTTCAAGAAGCCTGACTTCAGCGTCAACTCCCTGCATGGTTTGCGCAGGCTGTCTACTGCCCCGCTCTCTGCCACGTCGTTTGGCTCGTATCAAGCGCAAACGGCAACAGCCCACCTCACTTGCTGCTGCCGCAACCAATCCATCGCTCCGTCCCCTACAGGCTGCATACCCGCAGGCGACGGCTCTGGGGGGGAGCTCTGTGGCGGTCTATTGGCCTACCAAGCCGCAGATAAAAGACGACGACGTTATTCGTCGATACGAGCCCGGTGGCACGAGAGAATAAACAGAACGTTTCACCTAAGCTCGGAGTCGGTAGCGCCATCTCTTCCGTCTTCAACATCGAACGCGCTACAAATATGCCATTTTTATTCTGACACGAGTGCACGCCATTGTCGAGCGATAACCGTTCGTGGGAGCTACGTGCAATGCCGTTCCAACCTTCCTTTTGCGAGTGTCACGTCAGTATCGAGTTGCAATCGTAGAAGCGCTTACCAACAGCGCAATACAGCACTCCCATCAAACGCACGCGTCCGCTCTGAGTGTGAGCAGATATTTACGTGGCTCTTGCTGACACTGTCGTAGTTCAAACATATCTTATTTAAAAAGACCATGAAGGCAATTTAATTTTTTTTTTTTAAAGAAGGTGTTTTCGGAAGCATTGGGGTCCTGGCATGCCACACAATTTTTTCTAGAACGTTCTGACTCTTATTTCTGTACCTCCAAATAAATTTGCGAAACCGAAACAAACGTTCAGCTTTCTTCCCTCTTTCGCCTCTGGAAAGAGAAGTGACGTCAGGGAGCACTGTCGGCATCGGTAGGATTTAGTGCACACTCAGTGTGGTTCCCGTGGCTCGCTCTAGTGCACGGCGGTCTGTGAAGAAATCCTGGAAGAAATGGACGACAACGCCGCGCTCGCAAACGAGTTTGAGCTCCCGTTCAGCGACCTCACGCCGACTGAAAGGGAGATGCTGCGAAGGACGCAGAACTCTGGATTGGCGACCGATGCAGCAATGCAGCGCATTGCTGCATCGGTCTGCAGTTTATGCAAACTAACGTCGCCCGATCGACGGCACGTCTTTAGCCGACCTTTCGCGCAACCTACTACTGCACATAAACGCGGCATGATTGGTGAGACACCAGTTCGCAAAGCGAACACGAGACGACGCACGAAACCAAAACCAAAAACCCGCCGCCCCCGGCGCTCGTACCTCTTTTTCTTTTTTTGTCCATGGTTGCTCGATGCTTGTTACGCGCCCGAGGTAGCAGTGCGGGATGCGTTCAACCAGTGACAAACGGAAGGATCACTTCAGATTATGCTTTTATACACGGTATGAAACCTATTAATTCCCAACTACAACTTCAAAAGATTATCCAACGTTCAAATAAACTTTTTTTCATCACATCTCACCACCGAAATCGAAACCAAGAGCGCGTCTATCGTTTGAACCAATCGCCAGACGAGGAGCCCGTTATCGTCACGCTTCGGCGCACTTTAGTTCACCATTCTGCCGCCGCCTCGGTGGGGCCCCAGGCATCGTTCCCGGCGCTATTATTACCGCGCCTGTTTGCTTGATTGGTGCAGCACCCAAACTTCTGTTCGGGCTAGAACTTGGTCAACAGTATCTGAGACGTGCCTGGCACCCATTTCAGTCGTCGATTAAAACTTCGAAACTGCCTTCATGGTCCCTTTAACGTCGGCTCGCCCCTGCATCTCCGAGGCCGCGAAAAAGGCCGCGGCAATTTGTTTCCATCTACGTCGCTTTGCAAACGAGTGACACGGGCCGCCTTTTACTAACAACGACAGTTGGGTTGACTTCTGGAGTCTTCACCGGAAGACTCACCGCACTTCCCAACAGGCATACCAGCGTATGGGAGTAGTCCCATGCTGTCACTGTAGCGCAACATATCTCATTGAATTTCGCTCAGGGGGAAGGGGGGGGAGGAGGGGAAGGGTTCAGGACACGGTGCCGGCAAGAACAGGGAATGGCTTTTGCCGCAAAAGCCATGTACGTAGTTTATACTGGCCGACGAGAGGGAGCTACTTCTCTGGAGACGTTATCGGATCGTGTCCGGGGTCGCTAGACGAGAGAGTCATCTGAACGCCGCCCTCAACCCCGAAAATTGCGCAGCCGCGCAACAACACTAAAGTGCCTAGATTTAAGAGACGGAGCAACGCAAACCATGTCTGTAAATTAATGGTGGACGCTTCCTGCGCAGACTGGTCTCAAGTGCGCATGCGTTGCCCTGCCTGCCTTGTCGTGTGGCGAGGTGGAAAGTGGACGGCGGCGCGTTGACGATTGCACACGATCGACGCTTTAGGTGTTCTCGACTCACCCCTCGCATTGCAAGCGCGGCCCGTTCAATCACGTGGCCTCGATCGAGTATTTGGAAACACTCTGAAATCTAGGCACACTAAAAAACCTAAAATCTCCTGATGTAGTTAATTATTTTTTTTTTGCAAAGTGATTTAATATGAAGTAAGGAATGCGAAATCAATATTTTTCTGTATAATCACGTATATTCTTAATGAAGCCAAAACAACTCAACTGCTCGAAACCGAAACCGAAACCCACGTAGCAAGAGAGCGTTCTGAGAACATTCCGGGAATGTTCAAAAGAACATAAGCAACATTCTTGGTATATTGCAAATTTACGTAAGAACATTCTACCAATGTTATCAGAATGTGGTGCAGGCGCTTACCGCTACATTCGAAAAATGTATTCTCATGCACATTCTTAAAACGTCCTGAGAATGGCATAAAACATTACCATTACCTGTAACTTTCCTGAAATGCGGGGACATCCTTTCAATCTCCTCAGAACGTGGCGTGGGTACATCGCTACACTCAGGGAACATTCTCTGAGGTCTATTTACAAAGATTCCACAATCACGGCTTGCTTAAGCTACAGCCCCAATGAGGCGCACTACATATATAAATGTGATAACGCTCCTCACAGGGCGATATTTACTAATCGAAACAGATTTTTAGAAGGCGCAAGCCAAGTTAGCAGCTTTCCCAGCGCACCAGCCTCAGCCCGTACTAATGAAAATTTACTCCTACATGTCATTTGCCAATTTCTTTCATTCCCCAATGTGCCGTATGCATAACATATTATCACGCCGAGAACATAGCATCCCACATTTAACTGGGAAATACCTTTTTGAAACGGTTAGACCCCAGATACAGAAAATCTGGTCCATCTAAAACTGTCCCTCTATATATGGAGTGAGTGCCAAGTTCATTAACAAGTTTTAAAAACCATTGCTTTTCTCCTACACCTTACATCACATTCCTCGGTAGACTCATAAAAAATAGAACTGATCCGTTCTGCTAAGTTTTCAGAAACTCCACTTAATTTGCATATTTTTGGCACAAAGTGACATTAAGTTGATTGTGTTTCCAACCGCAGGTTGCGCGTGAGCTCCGTAACTTCACATGCGAAAATTCTAGGAATGTTCGCAAGCAAACGTTCCAAGAATGTTGCGCATATGAATGTCCGAAGAGGAACGTTCCTAGAATATTGTGCATACGAATGTTCGCCAACGAACATTCCCAGAATGTTGAGCAGCTTACCTTCTACGTAATGTTCGCATACGAACGTTCCAAGAACGTTCCGAATGGTGTTTTAACATTCCTTCAACATTCCGAACATCCAGGGAACGTTCGCACGACATTGGGTGCTACCTGGGAACCGAAATACGAGCACAGAGGCTCATGGCTGGAAGTCACGTGGCTGCACCCGACCGCGTTTTTTTTTTTTTTCTTTTTGTCTGTTTCTCGGGTGTGTGATGAAGACGGCGACGAAGTTGTGTGCACCGATAGTCGTGCGACTGTTTCGCACTTACATCCCTTCTGCTCGATGTTCAACGCTTGAAGATTGATTGGTCGGTACCACGAACGACAGTTCCGATTTAGCCCAACGTCCGTATCAACGTTGGTGCCTCGTGCGCCGCCATCGCGTTGTCCAGCCCGTGGTACGTCGCAGTATCGAGAATGACGTGGACATGTACTTTTTTTTATATCTGCGCAACATTTTTTTTAATCAACGTATTTGAAGCTTTTTGGAGGTAACAAAAATGGGATTCATATCCGTTTTCTATTTTTAACATTAAAGGTGTGCCTGATGACCCACGATTTGAATATATTTGGTACACATAGTTTGAACGCCACGGGACCATGGAAAAGAAAGTGAGCGCGACTGAGACCGGCCTAATTCCGGCTGGCTGTTTTAGGTTAAAATTAAAAATATTTTCGGGCCTCAAATTATGTTCTGTGTAGTTGGGCCCCTACAGTTCCTGTCCAAAAAAAGACATTGGCTAGCATAATTACATTGTCAGTGTCCCTTTAAAAAGACCACAGCCCTAGGCTACGGGGCTATCCGTGAGGAAACTTTGCCACTTCCGTGATCCGGCGAGTGCTGATTCGCAAGAAACAAAGTATGCAACATCTAACCGTACGAAAAACCTATACGACGAGGCAGTTTTAGGTGGCTGTGCGGGGTTTCTGTTTGGAAAGGCCCACATCGTTTTGTGCGACGAAATAAAAAGAAAATCCATTTGTTCAAATGTTTTTCTAGGAAGGAAGAGCTTCCGAGTCAACTCCGCTTATCACAACATCATGCATAAAGTGCAGCAGGGAATGGGAGTTTCATCTTGTGGGAGACTGTACAAAATGAGAACCCGTTTTTTCACCGTTTCACTATACTGTCTGCTGCAACTGATGCTGCAACGCATCGACCCAATCCACATTTTGCGGCGGGTCACGTGACTTTCCAGGAAGGCGGAATGACTCGCGGAACGTGAAGGGACGCTTCACGTGTAAAGTGCAAGATTGGCAAACTTGGCTCGTAACGTCCTTGGTGGTTTAGCGTAAGGTGGAACAGTGTATTTGAACGATGGCGCAATCTTATAGGCGTCCCAATGAAAGTATTTCCACTCTATCTATTTATATATACAAATATAACAAAAAAAAGTAGACTTGAATGACATTTTATTTTCTGTCTTCTTTCAATTCCTAAAGCACAATGTTTGTATAGTTTTGCTTTACACGCCGCGCAAGCATATAAATGCTTCTGCTGCCATCGACATCTTGTGATCCCAGATCAGAGACAGCATGTCGCTGCAGGCAACCAGGCTCCGGAAGGCGGGTTACCCGGTGGCAACCCGATGACAACAGCAAGAAGCTCATCCTGCAGTCTAGGAGCCGCTCAAAGGAGGCACCCTCCGGGACACGGTCTGCCCGCCCAGCGTGCATTTGTTACTCCCGCAACACGACACACCGACTGCGCGCAGTTGCACATCGATTCGGTACCAGGGTTGCTTTCACGTGTAAATTTAAATTGGGAGGCATGTGCAAGCGAGTCACCAACCCAGAGCCCCCACCCACATGCACAAAAAGACACGCGCAGTGCTTCCGGCCCTGCACAAGGCAGAAGGTGTATTCGCGACTCCAGCAAAACGGACGCCGCCAAGCGGGAAAACCGGGAACCAGCCGGTCCAGGTCGCTCCGCGCCCCTACGCGTCTCTGATGGCTTTCGCGGAGACGTGTTGTCGGCGCGGTGGCGAACGATGTAATTTGACGAAGGTCCGAATATTTCTTAAGTTTGTGAGTGATCATTAGTGGGGTGAAGCCTCAGTAGATTTTTTCTTCTATTACGTGTTTGAAAGCCCGTTTACTCCACAGCACACGGTCGCGTGCTTTCGATTTCTTGGATGGGGAAGAATCACGGAAAACTTTGTGATTTCTTGTCTGTCTCGAATCACATTCAAAGCGACACTTGGTAACTGATACTGGAGGGAACGTCAATGTTGCAGTCAAGTGAATGGGAAGGTTCGATAGCTGCTTTTCTTGAGTTTGGTTGTGTTCGGTTAGCTTCAAGTTTGAGCCACCCACGCCGGTCGGTGCGTTGGCTATTCATCTTGGCTGCTTTTCGCCGAAAAAGCCTCTGGACCACACTGAAGGAGTTGGTCTGATTTCGAAATTACTTGATTCAGGAAAACTTGCTCACTGCAAATGATGAATGAGGGAAATTATCTGTTTTCAAAAGGTGGGAGACATGTCTCGCAACGTTAGTTGCTGTCAAGGCATTTTGACCTATCGCACCTCCAATATTTATATTACGAGGACGTCGAAGCCAGCAGCAATATACGTCTACATTGGTCAGGTTGACCGGCCACAAAAAAAAAATACTAATTTTCTCCTTTCAATGCAGAGAGGTTCTGGGCGGATCTTCAGTGAAGACTCTCTTCAGTTTGTCCCCGTGCTGCCGGCTATAGAACCATTTGGCTAAGTTTAAGTAGTATGTCTCCGTCTGTCGAATATACTTTTATTCAGCAGCTCACCTAATAGCTAGTCAACTAAGCTCATATTTCAACCCGAAGGGTATACTAATATCGCTTTAGTGGGACCCCCCCCCCCCCTCCCATAGTACGTAATATAATACATAACCCGCTCGTCAAAATGACTTCTCGATTGCTACTAAAACCTGAATTGAAATACGAGTATCAGCTGCTTAGTGGGGCGCCGTCGGGTTAACACGGTCCTTGGCTCAAGAGGCGGTTGCTTAATTTTGGTAATTTTCCTGCAGCCTGTGTTGTTGGCCGAGCAGACGACTGGAGCTGTTTCGTAAACGCGGATACGCACAAAAGCTCGATTTCGCGGACAGATAAGTCGCATGGTCGAGGCATGCGAGTTAGCTGAAAAGTTAATCTCTGTGGAACAATTCTGTAGTCATCGCCGCTTTCCTTAGATGATCAAAACTGATTAGTATATTACCGTCCCTCCGGAGCCCATAGTTTCGGTTTTGAACGAAATCTCCGAAACGAATGTTTGACACGAAAAGAACAAAAAAACACCGGCAAAACAAAACTATGCTTTGCAAGTTTATCTGCACCGGCTACACTTAACCGTCTCAGTTCAAATACCTATAAAATTGGGCATTAAACAAAAGAAAATCTGTTAAATTGAACGCGCCACCTGTTCAGGCGGCCCGGCCGAGCCGCCGCGACCTGGACTCAGCCGCCATGTTTGTCTGGTGGGGGCGCCCCCTATAGGTCGCTGGAGTCGCGAATAGTTTCCCTCTTGTGTGCGGAGCCCAGTACATCGGTCAGACGGGGCGCTGCGTGAATGACCGTCTCCGGGAGCACGCCAAGGAGATCTCGACTCCTTCTCCCGACTCCTTTCATCCAGTCGTGGCTCACGCCAAAAACTGCCCCTCGTGCACCCCCGAGTTCTCAAAAACCAAAATTCTCGGCAGGCACAAATCTCGATTCGGAAGGGAAATCCTCGAGCCTCTACATACCAAATCTTCTGTCTCAAACCTTTCCAGCCCATCCCTTTCTTTTTCCAAACGGGAGATTTGCTTCCTGCAGAGCGAGAGGGATCCTCCAAAGACAAAAAAAATATAAAAAAAATTCCCCTATCTTCGGCTCCTTCCCTTCTGCGCGCTCCCCCCCCCCCTTTCCCTTCCTTCCCCAAGAGGGCACCGCAGGATCATCTTCTCCTCCTCTTCTCCGCACCCTTCCCCCTTCTCCCCTCCTCCCTCCTTTCCCCAAGAGGGCACCGTCGACACTCAGGCCTGCGTGTAACGGCGACGTGTCGATTGACGCACAACAGACCCCACCTTACGCTGTGCACGCGTAGCTGCGAGCAGGGCCACATGGCACGCGCTTCCCTCACCCACCACCCTCCCTCTGAACCTCCCGGACGCCCCCATTGAGCTTCAGGACCCAGTAAACGTTTTGTCGAACCAGTAAACGTTTTGTCGAACCAGTAAGTCGAGCCAGTAAACGTTTTGTCGAAAGTTAAAAGCCTGTCTTGTCTGTTTGTCTTCAATGTACCCCTTTCCTTATTGTAAATATAGTGACAAACTTGCGCAGGACCCATAAATATTATGAATGTAAGGATGCGCTTTTCTTTTTGCGCAGTTTTCGCCTCCCGTTTTGTTGCTTTGTGCAATTTGGGGATTGTGAACCATGTCGGTCGCACTATTGTAGCGAAGTCAGCAGTAACAATTCGTTTGCAAATAGGGAATCGAACACAATGTTTGAAGTACTATGTCTTCATTCACTTATTTGTATTTACCTTAAGTAGGAGGCTGCATCACACACGATGAATTTGGTGTTATTAAAGAAGACGTCCTAAGCGTAAAATGGAAGTTGTAAAATCAGCCGTAAACTCTTCCATGTTAACAAGAAGAGGCAATAAATTATCTGAGGCTCTACACTATTAATGATTATTCATATCTCGATAATGTTAACCCTATATACAATAAGTTCGCGAGCAGCAACAAAAATTAATGTTTGCTTCGTTTCATAAAAACAAAAAAAAACTTTCTGCGCGATTTTTGCGGTAATTTCTCAATTTCAACCTGTTCGGTTCACCTGAAAAAAAGAAAAAAAGAAGACAATATTAGTCATTATCTTAACTTTATTAATGATCACGCCAATTTAATAATATTTATTTTGTAGTTTGTTTGTTTTTCCAAATTTCAAGATCAATACTATTGTAATACAACAAACCTTCATTATTCCATGGGTTTTAAGAAATACCCAGAAAATGTTCGCGGAACAAAACTAAGCTCCAACATAAGCAGATATTATAAAAAGTATTTTAATCATCTCAAGGACTTTGGAAGGCGAAGGAGGGAGGTTTTAAATTTTAGGAGTGTAATTCACTCATCCGTGTTTGGGACAACCCAGTATCTTGACGACCAACATTTTCACTCTCGCTCTAGTAGCGACTCTGCCTAACAGTACCCATGAAAACATAAAGTCTGTCCGGAATACATAAACATATAACTCAGCTGTCGAGATGAAGAGCGGACGTCACGTCTTTCTTGTTTGGTGCACAGTCGCTTTCATGACCATAATTGCTCGAGGAGCGCCAGCTTTCCTTAGCAGTCGCGTAATGTCGGTACAGATTCGTTTTTACAATTGCAATTTACAATTGCAATTTTGAGAGTAATAAAAGTGTCGTTCGCGCTTATTTTATTTCGTAAACCTAAAGAACAGTGGTTCTAAAAGTCACGGTTAGCTGAAGAAAAAGAGGGCGCGGGGTGTTATCACTCCTCCAAAAAACACTTGTACACGCGAAACTACAGTTAGAAAAATCGAATCGATGATGTACAATATGGCCAAATAATTTCAAAACAAACACCAGAAGTGACGTACCCTGCATTTGCTCACAACCGCCATGGGAAAGTTGCTTGATTTTGGGTAGCAGTGGAAAGCGATGAGAAATGCTTGATGACCCTGAAGGGCTAAATTAATCCTTTTCAGGCAAAAGTCAGAGAAAAATACGCAATCCAATAAACTTATATGATCAGAAACAATAATATGAGAGCACATAAGGACCATACAAAGTAGACATTAATTATTAAAAGAAATTTATAAAAAGTTTCTATTAAGTCTCTGATAAGTTCACTATATTTTTTTATAATCTTATATAGTTCTTATATATTCTTATAAAGTTCTCATATGCTCCGATATGATTTTACCTCAGCATGTCTATATATTGAATGAAAACTGTTTCCATACATACTGTAAACGACTTATTTTTCGCGGGCACAGTATTTCGCGATTTAGGTCAAAGCTGAATTCTGGATTAATTCGCGGGTTCTAATTTTCGCGACGTGGTGGGATCTCAATATAGATTTTAATGTGTTTATATTTTTCCAGAATTTTTCGCGGGACCTATTTTTTCGCGAATCATAAGCGACTCGCGAAATTCGCGAAAATTAGGTCCTCGAGAAAATTAAGTCGTGTAGGGAAGTACGACAACCACGGGGAGGGGGGCCCTAGCTGGGGGGCTCCTCTCAGGAAGGAAGGGCGGGGGGGGGACATAGAGGAGAGTAGCGTCTCCTAGTCTTCCCCACTGGAGAAGGGGAGCCTTTGGATCGGCTTAGTCACCCGATGGTCGAGGCGGCCCCTTTAAGGAAAAGGCTGACATAAAGGGTAGCGTCCTCTCGAATTTCCAGGGTAGGGTTTGGAGGAGGCCTTCCCCCCCCCTCTCTCTCTCTTGAGGGGTCCTCGCACTGCTCCCACGGAGGGCCCTCGTGGGTGCCGAGAGATACAAAACTAATCCCTGCGGCGGGAACGCTCGCCGCATGGATGCCTCGCGGGTCCTCCGAACCCACTGTGATTCACGAGTTCATGACCCAGTAGAGGGGTCGGACGGCGGTCGGGCTCTGATGGGCTCCTTTCTGTTGGTTTTTCTTAGAGTGTTCCTTTGGCTAGCCCCGGATTTTTTTTTCTTCCCAATTGGCTTTTTGGCTTTAAATCGGTTGTGCCATCGATCTATCCACGTCCTCGAACGAACGGAGGGGGCAAAAACACATGAAAACTGATCTTCAAACCTTCCAGACTCTCTTGGTACAGCCCCCATTGCACCATTTTGACGGGAAGGCAGGTTTTTTGTCTCGGCGGTGCCAATGGAGTCATTTTTTAAAATCCGTTTCACAGGCCTCGTTTTAGCAAATGTTTTTTTCACGCTGTTTGAAACCGAGATGCTCATCCGCCAACTAACCCATACACACATTTTAACACGCCACCGAAGGGTCGCGGGTTTGTGCCCCGCCAAAATTTCTTCAAATTAGTCTCTAAGGCAATGATTTACTTTATAAAGTGAAATCATTTGAGAACTTTAATTCCTGTTACATGTTACGGTTTTAATCACTTTCATTCCCCGCGTGACGTCGCGTTGCACGTGATAATTCTGGGCTGTTTGAATTTCCCGCGTAAAGTTTGTGGCTGTGACGTCACGACCGTATCGACCAATCAGGATTTTCTCGTTTCAACACCACCGACGCCGACGAAGACGCCGGCTTTTCTGTGAGACAAGCTCCTTAAAGCTGTCGTGTTAATACAGGTTACGAAAATGTTAGAAATTATAGAACGCAATATTGTAAACATTGTACACATTGATGGCTGTATGATCGTCTAGGGAAAACCGAAAATGACTAGACAGTTCGCGTTTATTAATGCGATAAATTTTTGTTTTCTATGCAATTAAGTTTCCCGATGCGAGTCCACATTTAATGTTTGAGTCCGAAAACACAAATGTGAAACATATTATCTTCGCCGAGTTATACCTTGAGTGAAAATACTTAAAAGAGTTGAAGGCAACCTATCCTACGTAAAATTTAACGTTTCTGGTGAAACTAGAAAGACGTTACCCTGAGATCCGTTTAACAGCTTAATTGCTTTTATTGAAATGAGGACAGCTGTTATAAAGATGAATAAAAATAGTTTTCGTAGCAGGTATTGGGTGTGACTCGTATTTCCTGAAATGTGGTATTCGCAAAATAATTCGAATCTCTCGTGGAAACAATAGAAATCTTAGAAGTCACGCTTGACTTATACGATTTTCTTGTTTGGACGCAATAGAAATCGCAGAACTCACGCTTGTTTAGGAGGTATTCCGTAGTGAAACAGCGTCTCCCAAGATATGTCAGTCTCCATATAACGTCTACACAGTGACTAAAAAGAAGGAGAGCAAAAAGAAAACGCCGATTACAATGTCTGGTTATTCACATAGCTTACAGAGGCTGCTGTCTGGCCGACAATACAGGCACCTTGGTGACAACACAGTTTTTTCAACTTTCTTTACTACTTTAATTCGTAGTTTAAGTTTTTAATATTTGAATTGCCTCGCTTAAGGCATCTCACGTCATTGAAATATTACGTTGTACCAGTTTAAGTTGGTTTAAGTTATACACCAAAGCCCTGACGTCACTCTTCTGCGGTGGCGCTGCTAATGGCAGGGCGCATGAGCAGACGCTGTCCTTGACGTGGACCTCGTTTCTGCGCATGCGCAGTGCCCACACCTCGTGCGGGAACTGCGCGTTTGCCCTCCCCTCGTTGGGGTTTGTAGCAAACAGCGCGTTGGCTTATAAGAAACTGTAACCACGGACATGCACTTTCCTATCTGGTTGCTGCAGAAAAAAGTGGG